>NC_044578.1:29680016-30019391 GCF_901933205.1 Camarhynchus parvulus | reverse complement strand
ACTGTTGCCACAGGAAAACTGAAGGTTTCTCTCTTCATCCTGTCTTGAAGTCTTTTTCCTTACAGCACACACGGCTGGGTGCACGGCATGAAAGGAGAAACCATTTACACAGAGAGCAGCAGTCTTAACTGAGCTAAAGTATACTCTCAGAATAATTTTTATTTCTTTAAGTAGAAAATGCTACCTAGTTACAGTAAGGTTCTCTTTTGCTGCTCTATACTGTTGGCTTTTGCTTACCAAGACCTTGTCCCAGCTGCACTGGTGATAGTATCATCAATTACTTGATGAAGAAGCTTCCCAAGTTAGTCAAGGGAACAATAAAAAGCAATTCCTCCTATTCAGAGCTGATCCCTTTGTAACTGTAATAACTGCAGCTGCCAAACAAGATAGCAGTGCACATTTGTCAGACAATCACTCATATTTCATTAATATTTCTGCCAGAAGACAGAGAATGTTTCCTGCTTTTCTTCCTTTATTCTAATACGAACTTTATCACACACTTGGGTATTGACAACTATTAAAGTTGACAGGCACTGGGTAATTATCAACCCTTCCATGAAACTTCAGAATATTTTAGCATTCCTTTCCCAAAACTCACTGCTGGTGACAACCATCTGTCACATGTGCAGAGCTATGCGAGTTTAAAAATAAAAGAGCACCTCCCCACACAATGTTCTTCCTTTCCACTGCCACTCCTCTCTCCCTGCTGCATTCTTGTGTAACTCTGGCTGCCAAACCTTTGGGCCCCAGCCCCAGTAGGGAATTTCAGCCCCTTCTCCAAGGCAGGTGGCAGCAGCACCCCTGGGTAAAGCCCAAAGCAAACACAGTAAAGCTGTAACAACAGAGGAATAAGGTGCTCCCCTGAGACCACACTGGATGGAGACCGAAATAATCCAGTATTTATATTTTTGCTCTCTAACTGATGGCTAACAGAAGATAAACAAGGCTTAAAGAGGGAAAGAGCAGCAAAGCAGAAGCAGAGGTGAGAGGGTGAGAGGCAGAACATGCCCAGCTGCTGCTCCTTGGCACTGGAATCCCCCGAGGTGGAGGCAGCCCTGATTTAACCTCACACTAACCTCTGCAAGAGAGCACAGGCACAGCCCCCACACTCAGCACCACTCTGGGGAGTTTCCAGCACCAACTCCTGAATGCCCTTGAGCTCACCCAAGCTGCTCTCCCTGCAGGGTGCCTAATTCACCTAGAGAAGATGAAAAGGGGGCTTGCTCATGGTTCACACACATTTGCATGAGAGAAAAAAATTCTAATTCTATTGCATTAAAGAATGTGCTTCTGAGATCTAATGGCAAATTCACCTTAGGGGAAAAAAGCAAAGATTTTCAAACCAAATAGACAAAAAATATATAAATAAACAAGGTAGCAATTCCCAGAGCAATGTGGTAGATTTTTCATGTCAAGATACAGATGCATCTAACAATTGCAGTTTAGCTCACTCATAAATTACTGACAATGAGGTAATTACCCAGCACCAGTCCCTGCCCTCTATTATTCAGAGATCAAGACTTTGTCCTTGTCCTTTACTCTTTCTACCTCAGATACACAGATACAACCCATTCAATCTACTGCACTACATATTATTTTATATTGTTAACAGATAAATTATTTTATATTTTTAATACCTTAGAGGGGCACAAGAAACCACTCCATTTGTAGATAGTAATTCCCAGTGCTGCTCTGCATTCTTACTGACAATACAATTCTTGCTCTTAGTTTCCAAGCAGATTGAAACCATTTTTGTTGCTTTGCCATGATCTGATAATTCCAGTTATGTTAAACTCTTCTATCATTGAGAATTCCATTCCATTCTAACATTATTTTATTCTTACTAACCCATATCCACAGCTCACAATCAGATATCCACCTCCTTAAAAAAAAATCTCTGAGCCTGATCTAACCCTCCACTACTTCAGGATGGAAAACACCCCTAGGATATCCATCAGTTTTGTAGAAACTCACCTGTTTTTTTATAATATGCCAATTGTGGCAGAGTGCATTTAACCGAGCCCCTCAAAAATGAAAGTTTTAAACTATACAGGTTCCTTCTTGTTTTGCTGAAACCGTGCAAGGCTTCTTATTCACATTTTCTAAGGGAAAATGGTAACTCAAAGACTAAATAAAAACAACTACTCTCTCCTATGAATTCAAGAGGGATCAAAACTCAGGCAGACAGATTCTTCTGGCATTTGACAGAAAGAAGAAAGAGAACAGAAGGAACCAAGAGACGTGCCTGAACACAGTAATTTATTCTCCACGTTCCCATGTATTTGAAGGCACACCAGGTAAATATGTACCACTGAGAATTTCCAGGGAATTAGAATGGTATTACTACATTATACTTTCAAAGTGAGCCAACCTGTCCATGTTGAGAAGCCATTAAAATGTTATTCAACAGCTCATTGCCTCAGGCTGCAAACCTCCTCAGAAACAGAGAGGTGAAGATTTCCCTCAGGAAGTCTTCCTCCTACAGCAGGACATGTGTGCTTCTGTGAGCTTCAACATGCCTTGTGGGAGCTGAAGTCACTGAGCAGCAGCAAAGAGGAACAGCCAGGCAGGCCACCTAACAAGCAATTCCCAGCACAGGAGCAGCTGCAGCTCCAGGGAGGCTTCCCTCTCTTGGGGACTGCAGAACTTCAGCCCATCAACCTCAGGTGGCTGCAGGCAGGACGGAGTAGACAGAGGACACAGCAATAGTCATACTAAAAAATACAGAGTGGAAGGAAGAGCAGTCATCTTCTGAGTAAGAACACTTTTTCCAACTGTGTTGTGTTCTTCTCAGAAAGGCCCAAATAGAGAAAATGGCATTTTAGAGCCTGTGTGAGTCACAGAATGAAATCTGCAGAAGAGTCGCCGCCAGTTGACAAAAATTCTAGCTCCTGATGAGCAGTAAATAAGATTGTTCCACAGCTGAGACACATAACCTGCTACGTTATTAAACAGAGAGAGTAAAAGCCTAATTATCATTTTGTAGAGAAAGCCCTCTGTAAATCTGCCAACATAATTAAAAAACATAACACTCATTAGCCTTTTGCATACTGTGTTTGTGGTTTATTAGAGGAAAGCAGCAGCTCATATAGAGGTCATA
The DNA here is from genome assembly GCF_901933205.1 of Camarhynchus parvulus. Classification (NCBI taxonomy): domain Eukaryota; kingdom Metazoa; phylum Chordata; class Aves; order Passeriformes; family Thraupidae; genus Camarhynchus; species Camarhynchus parvulus. Next base: position 30,016,291 of record NC_044578.1, on the reverse strand, counting down.
CTGGGTCGGTTCAGTCTTCTAACACATAGAATAGTTTAAAAGTTTTGAAATTAATGCAGTGGTAAAAGCAATTTCTCTAGAAAGAGTCAGGAAATATCAATTCTTGTTTATACAGCTGTTAAATTGTGCAAGTATCTTAGATTTTGTGTTACCCTAAATGCTAACATTAATGTGGCACTGTAATGATGTCCTTCCAAAGCCACGTTTACCATTCTATTCTCCTGATTTTAATTCAAACTAAAATATGAATCAGAGCACTGCACTTTATTACAGCTCTGAACAGAACTCCCACAGCTGCACACATAATGCCAGTGTGGGTTCACATGTGGAGGAGTTGGGCTCAGTTCCATCCTCCTTTGTGCACCCCCATGGTGGCACTCTGACTGTGACAATCACCACCAGCACCACTGCTGCCTTCAGCTTCACCCAGCAGTGACAGCTGGAGAAGGCAGTAATGACAGCTTTGGGAAACTGGATGAACAGAGACACAGACCTCCCTCCTGCTTATTCCTCCAGATTCTGGAAATCATGGTCCAGGGACCTGCAGCACAACTAACCCGCCTCTTGTAGTTGTCTGACTGTGCTAACTTTAACACACATTTTGCCTTAGATAGCCAAAAAGGGGGGGAAAAAAGTCCAAGTTTCTTTCAAAGTACCACTTCCACAGGAGGGTCATCATCTCTCATCTCCCCCGCCAACAAGGTTTTAGCATGTTGCCCCATCAGCACATCTCTCATTACCTCAGAGCCTCATTTGGACTGCTGAGAATATCTCTGTTTGTACTCGAGCCCCAGGTCTGACCTGCTCTTAATTCTTCCTCGGCCTCATTAACTGCAGACTGAGGCACTGGAGCTGCCTAATGATTTGTTACTGTCAAGTCTCACATAAATCAGAGCACTGATGATGAGTTATGGAGGCATTTGCCTCACCTACTAGAAAAACCAGCATACCTTAAATAGAGGTAGTTTATCAAGGGGAGGAGATGCCAATCACTTCATGTGAGATTCACCTCTCCCAGCCCCACCAGGGTCTGTGATCACAGTGCACAAAGCCAAGGACTGCACGGGCACTCGGAGGGAATTGCCCCCTTTGTTCCCAGACCTGGGAAGCACATCAGCAGTGGTCAGTGAGAAGCAAAAGGTTATTTTGGATGCTGCACACACAGCACTAGGGCTGTCCATCCGACATCTGCCCTAGCCATCAGCTCATGGAAAGAACAAAATGTAACCTCATTATAGTTTTTAGCACTGCTCTGTCGGACACAGGATTAAAACCTGTGAAGAAAGCATCTTCATTCAAAGATGAAGATGGTTCTGACAACTTTCTGATGTGACCTTTGGGAAGAAATTTCCCCAAACCGTTTTTAGTCTCAAAAAAAGGTTTTCTCTGAAGGTTTTAAGTACAGTAATAGCTGTCTCCATTTAAGTTATTTAAAGCGATATAAATGGAAAAGGGGGACCTAGGGAAAGCAATATATAATAACTTTTAGGACTATCTTAAGAACTTAAGATAAGAATTTTCTTATTTGTTTCTGGAGTCACCACCACTGTAGACTTTGGGGCTGAAGGCTGGTTCCATCCTAAACAGATACAATGCTCCTAGATATCTGTGATTAGACAGGCACTTAAGCACTCATAAATGGGAAGAGAACTGGAACCTTAGCAGTGTAGGGACCATTACTGATTCCTGATTTAAAAGCAGGTAAATTTTGGGTTCTGCTGAGATGTCCCCTAGTACTTTGGAGAGAGATTTTGCATTTTATTTTGCTATCACTTTCAATATTTATGCTTAACATTTTGAATCCACATTTCCAGTGAACTTAATAGTTCTGCATTGCTGCTTCTTGTCTGGGGAGCCAGAATGCTCTGTCTTGTTTCTACCAGGCATTTTCTGAGAAAAACAGCAGCAGCCTTTGGTTGCAGAAGTGACTAATGTGCCAACCTGCAAAAGAGACTTTTATACAATTACAGCCTTACCAACACTGAACATAGTACATTTTCTCATGGTTCTGCCACACTGGGGAAAGACAGAGGTGCTTATATTCAGAGTGATTCACTCTTACCTACAGAAAATGCAGAACTAGCAAACAAGAATAATTTGTACATTTAGCTCTAGTTGACAAGGCTTTTAAATAATCAACTATGTCGTAGTGAGTTAGAAGAATCATTTACCTTGTGCAAAAGTTTGCATTGCTCTTGGTGCTGAGCATGCAAACTGCACCACTGCAACCTCAGCCTCCCGTGCAACCACTGCAGGTATCGAACATCCACTCTGCCTTCAGGTCCTGCTTCACCTGTGCCTTCCTGGCTCTCAGGCACATCATCTTCACACTGAAAGCAGGAAAGGATACCAAACTGGTTTTAATGAGTTTCAATATTTCCCAGTCATTCAGTACTGAACATACAAGATATTCAGGCCAAAGAGGAAGGAAATTGCCCTAAAATGAAGTCAATTCCAGCAGCACAGAGAAATTAGAACGCAGGACTGGGAACAGCCTAAACAAGTAGAGAAGTGTGGAATACATATCAGCTTCTCAGCTGTGATGTGGTGAGCTGTCTCCCCTCCCATCTTTCATTTTCCATACCCAGGAAGACACAGTGTTCCTGAGACAGCAAGCATGTTCTTTACCCAGATGGGAAAAAATGTATTTTGACTGCATTCTAATATGTCAAAGAATATAAAAAACAGGTTTAGCTCCTGCAGTGTCTTCCTGAGACCCCATTTTGTAAATCAATAACTTCTATAGGGGCAAAATCGTGGGCCTCGGCTTGCCCAGCTATTTTCTTTTCTCCATCCAGCATTTCCCGTCTGGTAGGATTGAGGAAAAGAAAAAATCCTGCAGCTGGCAGAGAGCAGGACTCCACAGAGGCACTCTCAGCTACAGTTGTATCATCTGTCTTGCTTGTTTTGCCTTTTTCTAGAGTAATTTGGAAGCAAGAACAGAGAAGCAAAGAGTTTCCATTTGTTCATCTTGTCCCATTTTCCCTCTGCTGCAGATGAAAACCCAACAACAGCCAACACCTTCATCTTCTGCATGAAATTCCTGCAGCACATTTGTTGTATCTCTTTCCCAGGAACACGAGGAATTCCACCTCCCCCAGCCCCTTGCACAAAGAGATCATTCACATGTACAGACAGATCTCTCCGTTTTCAGCTAACACTCCTGCAGATTGCAAATTAAAAGGGGAAGAAGACATGGCTAGTTTTACTTCTGATGCCAGTAATACCATTTAAAGTAGAGCTTTCCATTTCATGCAGTCTATAGGAATTACACACAATAAACACAACCCATCGTTGGTTTATTTTTACCACAACATGTCATAAGAAGTAGAAATAACACAGAACTGCAAAGACCTGGTTATTCAGAATGGATGTTTGCCATTCTGAAACAAAGTGTCTCCCAGCTCTTAGACTCTCAAGACATTTCTTTCAAGCAGAAATTTTAAAAGCCTATTTGAAACATGACTGTTTGCAAGAAAACACTTAGGCAGATATTTGGACCCACAGACCTTGATGGTATTTAAGCATATGTGCTTCCCTGCTTCACAGACTTCCACGTTCAGTAAAATCTTCAAAAGATCCAGTTGGCAGGCAAAGCTTGAATGCAGTTCCAATTTGGATCCTAAACTAACAATGCAAACTGTAAAATGAAGAGATTTAATCTTGCCTAAAATGCAGATTTCAACAGAAGTGTGTCTACAACCATGATCAAATAACCCCCTAACACTTGTTTTAACCTAAATATCTCCAGCTGACAGGGCCTCTATTACAATGAGTGTCCCTATTATTTATAAGCACAGAAATGCTGTTCTGGTCACATACCAAACTGTATCAGTATTACAGGTCTGTTCCCTTTTGTTCTCTGGCTCAGATAAACAAATGCTATAAATCACAGAGGTGCAGGGCTGGTAAAGGGCTTCTACTTTAACGGCACAGATTCATCTTTAACAAAAAAAAAAAAAAAAAAAAGAAAAAAGAGTTTGTGTCAACTCCAGCATCCCTCTTCTTCCTCCGCTCCTTTGTCTCCAGGCTCCTAAACCAAGGCACTGTGTCCTAGGACACTGCAGTCCAAGCCAATACCTCCACAGCTCAGACTGTTTTGCCCCAGCCAGGAAGGTTTCAGGACCAGGACACCATGCAGATATGATCACCAAGCTGCCCATTAGCATGGTAGCCAAGCAGCTGGATATTAGTCATGGCAACAGAGAAAACCCACGTGTAAAGAACATTAAAACACCTCACATAAGCAGCTAGAAAGCCACAAGGCCAAAGACAGACTTGGGAATCCCAGATTAAAATCTGCAGTGTCCATAATTTACAGTCCTACTGCAACTTCCCTGGTTAGAGGTTTCAGAACAGCACAAATACTGCTCTCCTGGGGATTTATTTCAGGAAGGACTGGCATTAGACTCGATTGCTTTGGCAGTACAGTGACAAACACCATGCAGAGTTAATTTTATTGTAGCAACCTGCCTTATTAATATTAAAATAAGGAAGCCAGCCAATGCATTTTTAACAGGATCTCTCCATTATTTATTTCACAAACTGCACAAAAAATTTACTTTTGCTATGAAATACTTAGCCCGGCATAAAGTAAACAAGGTAAAAAAAAAAAGTCTTGCATATTATACTGTGACCTCAATTTCCAGCCCCATCTTTACAATCTAAGACTATTTACTGCTCTCCCAGGGGGTGAAAAATCACTAAAACACCAGCCCAAGCTACAGGCTTTGCTTCGAGTATCAGTGTGAATTTATCCAATCTATGCAGCAGTCCAGGTACACACCTACACTCACTCTGAGATACAGAAGTGCATATTTTTTTAGTCCAGCTCACAGAGAGAGCAGCCAAGGCAACTACCCAGAGACCCCAAGGGCCTTCCCACACTTGGAATGCTCCACACCACTTTTGGAAGAGATCATTCCACAGCCACTTCCCAGAGAAGCATTTTGCTTGCAAACTGTTTGCTGCAATTAATGCTTCTCTCTGATTCCATTTCAGAGAAGGGATGTGCTTGGATCAGCTCGAGGAATTGGTGGCACAGCCTTGCAGTTCAAAAGTCACATGAGTAAATATCAATGCCCTCATCACCACGTTGAGGCTTTTTCCCATCACTGGTGATGTCTGAGCTGGTCTGGTCAAACTGGGGGATGTGGACCTGCCAGAGCACCCCGAGCAGTGTAACTTAGGAAAGCTGATTAAGCAGAAGATAGAATGAAGCTGCTCATTTCACTCCCACCATAACTCACCCCAAAGGAGCTTTCTATCCTAAAAGCTCCAAGTACTGCTGTTAGAAGTTTTCTGTATCCACTCATTGGCAAGACTAAGAAAAGCAAGCACAAGCCTGATCAAAGTGACAAGCATATATTTACACGAGCTCCCTCCAAGCCAGTTTCTGAACTATCACCCTGCCCACACTTCAGCAGAACCACCTCTCCTGTGGTAAAAGACCCAGGAGAAACAAACAGCTAAGCCCCAGAACAAATACACCTTCCAAGACACCACCCATCACCATCCCAGTTAAGGTAGCTCACAAACTACAAAACCTACCCCAGGCTCACAAAGACACCTCTGGCTTAGTCAGACCTAAACATGGTTTATGTCCCAAAAGCATATATTTAACAATTTTTGCAAGGCAGCCTAAAATTCAGTCTTTAACACACAAATTTTGCCCTAAACATTCCATCCCAATCTATTTCAAGTCAAATTATTAAAAAAAAGGTGTCAGATCATTCCCAAAAAGTGTGAATAGGTTTGTGGTTAGACAATACAGCAAGTGCATTAAAAAACCCCCAACACTGCCGAAGTCCTTCTGGCAGAATTGTTCAGAGCAGACAAGTCAGAGTCATGAAATACAGTGAGCTGAAAAAAGCCATCAGATATGAAAGCACTCAGAGGAAAAGAATAAGGGGTGGGAGAAAGGAGGGTGTGAAAAAGACATGGTGCTTTATCAATTTTCAGCCACATTCCATACATCTGAGGAAACAACTTGCATGCAGTGTGCTTAGAGAGAAATTAAAGATTAAGAAGTTTCAACTTCAACAGCAGAAATGAAGCTGTTCTTTTTGGTTTGAAATACAAAGCAATCCCATGTTATCAGAAATCAGAGAGCAGGTGTACCAACAGTGGATGGAGATAAATTAAACAAGTACTTCATCACATAAATACTTCATCAAAGAACAACACAGGCACCAGTGTGTTTACAGACATATGAGAAGGGAGCATTTTTTCCACTACTTGCTTTATTTGAGGATTTTAGTGACTTGGTATGGAATAGATTTTGCTCTGCTCATACATTTTGATTTACTAAAACTCCAAAAACTGATTTAATGAAAAATTCCTTGCAGATCCAGCGATATGCCATTAGCAGGACTGCAGAGGAAACACTCTGCTGTGCAAATTCATCTAGACTTTCTACACTACTCCTACTGATATAGGAATCTTTAAGGCTTATAAATCCTTACCTCAATAAATTCACTGTGCCCTGAGCAGGCACTGGAATAGAAAAGGCCGTGCTGCCTGCACTGCTGTAAAACACAGCCATGGCAGGGCTGGCTCCCCCAGAGATGCTCTTTTCTGACTGTGAGCTGCCACCTGTCGGCCCAGGACAGAGCCCAGCTCATCCCCACCGAGCTCTGCCTTTTCCCAGGCATCTTCCAAATCCCTGCAAGCACCAGCTCCCTGCCTCCACACCTGGACAACCAGCAAACAATCTGCTGCTCACGCTACCCATGGAGAAACAAGCCTGCTGGAACATGGATAAGATGTTTAACCCATGGATAGATGCACTAGGTCAACTCCCTGACACGTAATCTTTGAGCAGAGCAACACAAAGCAACTGCCAGCTGAAGCCTCCAGTGCCCATTCCCAGCCCACTGCTCACCTGCACGGGACTGACTCCAGGTCTAGACAGAAAATATTTACTCACTTACCACTCAGATCTTGACTACTCTCAGCCCACAGCCTGGTATCACAAAGGTGGGTAGGAGCACATTTAGATCCTCACTGCAGGGCTCAGGAAAGGCAAGGCAGTCACATAAATCAAGCCAATAAAGTGCTTCTGCAGCTTTTACTGAGCGCTCGTTCCGAGCCACTCATAATTCAGACATTGGTTTTGATGTGACATAACATATGTTAACTTCTGTAATTACACATCTTTAAACAGAACAGAGCTTTTTGTTGGTTTTTTTTCTAATTAAACACCATAGCCAGAAATAACAGTATCAGACATGCTTCCCTAATTAATACAGCCATATATCTATCTGCAGGAGGGAAAATGTGAAAAGGAACAATCTGAACAGATGAATGCAAAAGGGACAGCACTATTTCCATTAATAGCACCCATAAACAACACTAAATGGATTTCCTCATAGACAAGGCAGGATCCAGATTAGATTTATGTAGGGAAAGATAGATGGTGTAAAAACCCATTCCCAAATGGTGCACATACCAATTAAATCTCCAGATATTTGCATAGAAGAGTAAGTTTTCCACAAACATAAGTGCTCTCAATGTTGAAGTTATGCTCGTATCACATTCAGCAATTAAAATAAAAAAAGTGAAGTCCTGTGTTTCCTCAAGGCCTTTTAGCTTTTAAATTTCTATGCCTCTTGTAAGAATTACTACTCACAACAGCACTCCCAAGAGCTTACTCTTGGCAAAGAGTGAAAAAGAGAAGGTGCTGAGGGAAGACAGAAAATGTGAACACAGCTCTTACCCATGCCTGCCTTGTTCAAACAAGCCTCTCTGGCAGTAGCCACGGGCCTGAGGCACTAGAGCACATCAGTCCTTTATCCCATCCCTCCCCACTCATTTGGGAGGCTGTTTAAGAGCTCTGCAATACAGCAAAAGCATGAGGCCTTTAAATGAGCTCGGCAGCGCTGCCTAATCTTTGGAGCTGCAAGGTTTTAAAAGAACACTAAAATCCCAATGCCCACTGCATTATATATTCAGACAGAACATGGAAACTCAACATCCAAGACCAACACGTGACAGGGCAGACCTTAACTGGGAGAGTGTTCTGCAAGGCTCATGAAATGCAACACACAGATAATGCCTTGCACTGCTTTTTCCCCCTGCCTGCAGCTGTAGTTCCCCTTGCCCATGGCCATTTGCTCCACGGTGGCAAGAGAGGAGCCCTTGGAGGCAGAAAGATGGAGCTCCCTGCAGCAACAACACACCTGGAGCTAGGGGAACACAGGGGAACAGCACCTGCCCTCCAGGAGAGAGGAGACAGAGCTCTGCCGTGGGTGAGGGCCTGCCATGCCCCTTCTCCACACATTCCTGAGGGAAAAGTCCTCCTGAGGGAAAAGTGCTTTATTTCAGAGGATCCTCTCAACCTCAGACCCAGGTTGCTGACAGTGGGACACCACAAACAGATGCTGACATTTAACTGCAAAGGCTGCAAAGACAATCAGAACATACCAAAGGCACTGGCTGCTCCCTGGCACTGGAGGGCAGGAGAGGCACTGGAACATCTCAAAATCCCTCCTGTTTCCCGAACAGCCCAGGAAGGAGCTCCCTGTGCTGGATTTCAGCAAAGTACCAGTGTGACCATGGTAAACCTTCCTACCAGCACACCAGTCCTCACCATTTGCTCCTCACACAGCTCAAGCGCCTGTCTGCTGAACCCCATCCAGAACACGTCAGCTGTAATGTCAAGCTCAAGAAATTCTGCAATTCAGACATTACCAGAGACACAGCAGATTCAATAAATTATAAGCCTTTCTGATCAGTTCAGACTTGTCTTTTACAGTGTTTTACTTTGACATGCTGTCTAGAAAAAAAAAAAAAAAAACAACAAACCACTTCTTAATTGTGCATTCACTGTGTCAAGCAAAGACAAATGTTGGTAACTGCACATCTTCCAGTGTAGCACAGGAAGAAGGCACCATGACAAGTTCAAAGTATGCTACAACAGACTTGTCAGCCACACTGAGGTGAGGAAAATTCTGCAGGAGAAACCTCAGGGATGCTGCACCCTCTGCTCAGGTTTCACAGATGGCTTTTAAAAAAAGTGTTCCTTAGCAGCTACTGAATCCAGCAACAGTAATAGCAGAAAAAGGGCAAAAACATAAATGGTGAGAGTTACTAGGAAGACAGGAGGACAAAGAGAATAGAAGTGTAAGCTGAGGGAATAAGGGAGGAAAACCAAAAAATGAAAGCTGACAGACTAATATAGCCCATAAAGATCTGGAAAGTAATTACGCCTCTGAGTCAGAATCAATAAGGTTAATAAAATTCCCTCCTCTGTCCTCACTGGAATTGATGAAGACATGGAAAAACTGCAGAAAACTACTTTTCACTGAAACTAGTGCCCAAGGTTTCCTGGTTTTCTGCTAGGGGGAACATCAAGCTGGGCTGCTACTTTAACACTTTCCTCTAATAACATGGTTTATGGAACAGCAGTGACTGTCAGGTTTTCTGTAAAAGAAAGGCATTGCAACAAGATTAAACCAAGCATAACCCTTACACTATACTGGAAATAGCCAGTGAGCCAAACTAGACCATGACAAACAAAAGATTAATCAAATTGCAAACCTAAGGGTCAGAAGGCATGTTTATCTTCATTTTTGCCCACCAGAAGTAATTAAACTGAGTTCACTTTGGCATGCTAGAGACACGTGCATGAATTCCAAGCACAAGAGACATAATAGCTCTATTTGTTGATTACTACAAATTCACAAAAAGGGAGGGGCATCCAATTTCACTCAGAGGCCCAGAAGCAGACAGGGGGAATTAGTGGAAACAAGAACCAGTGTTTGTACAACATCTCCTGATGATCATGAGGGATATAACATCACTACACCCATTTAAAGAGCTCAACAGCCTCCACACATAATCAAATTACAGGGCACACAGATTAATTTCAGCTGTAGAAATAAAAGAAGCACAGACAGTATTCCTCCCTGGAAAGAGGAAGAATATGTGCTCACAAAGTACTGCTATTACCTGCCCAAACCATCAGAGATTTGGAGAAAGCTGGGGCGGCATCACTGAAATTTAAAATGCGAGGTAAATAAGAATTACTCAAATATTGAATGTGCTAAAAAGGCAAGTTCATATCAATTATATGCTTCTCAGAGAGAATGAGAACTCCCCAGGTGTGCCTCCCAAGTTCAGTGAAGGAGACAGTTTCAACTACAGGTTTTCAGCTGTGTCTTGTACACTTGGATTTGTTCTGTGTGAATAGGAATCAATAAATGGCACTTGAGAATAATCTGCCAGTACATGATCACCAAAGCAACAGAAGACGTTGAGACATCACAGCAGTGAATATCTGAGATGGAAATTCACAAGGGGTGTCAAAAGCCTTTGAAAACCTTGTCCATCAGTTACTGGCCCAGGTGCTTTAATGCAATTAACAGGCGAGAATTCCCAAGCAGACACTTCAGTGCATCGATGCGAGCCTCCAATTCAAATTGTTCTTAAGTCTTTATAGATCTAACAGAGTTTGTGATTACTTCTTCTAAAGAGTTGGCCAGTGCAAGGTTTGAACTATCACTTACTGCCTCTGGAGTCACCAACCTGCTGACAGATGGGCACAGTAAATTCAGAGAACCTGAACTGCTGCAGCCCAGCTCTAAAGTTTATCATGGATTATGGATCCCAGTTTATCATGGATTATGGATCCCCTCCTCCTTCTCCTGCTCCTCCTGCACAGCAACACAGTTTGCTCCTTTAACTGTTTCCCCTCCCAGTTTATAAACTTCACAGGCTAGAAGAGAGCCTGGCCAGGGAAGGACGTGCCACAGGCCCCAGGATCCTGGCTCAGGAGACACTGCAGCTCTGCCCTGCCAAAAAACACGAGCTGGAGCTGCCCTGAAGGAATCTCTTACCTAACACACAAAAGCAGCCAACCCCCAGAACCACCCCAGGCTACCAACCATGCCTGTCCTTGCCACAACCCCCTCACAGTGAGTTCTGACTACATTAGCACTACCTCTTACCACCTTTCATCATCTCTGAGTTTATAATTTCAGGAATTATTTAACTCTTGGTTCTGAAAATGTAAGTACATGCAAAAGTCAGCTTGTGGAAGCTTTTCCCAGCTCAGGTTCAAAAGATTAAGAATTCCACGTAGAGCTTGAGCTCCCTGTCCATCATATGTCATGAATACCCTTGTACCTCTGAAAATCCTTTAGAGCTGATGGAAGTGTTCAATTTGCAGGGAAAGAAAACGGTGTTGCTAAGGAACTGCAAAGGAAAAAAGGCCAGAGTGTGGTAGCCTGAAATGAAATTATTTAAATTAATTGGCCGTTGATATGTTGGGTATTTGGCACATTATCAGCAATTCAGTAGGCTTTGTTTTAAACTTGGGCTGAAAGAACAGTCAGAACATGATTGTACACTTAATTTAGGGATTAGCTCCATTCTCTCTTCTCACACAACAGACCCTGTTCATCTTTGTGGATTTCAGACAAAATTTTAAAAGCAAACCACATGAATATCAGTTTGAACTAAAGCTATGCCTACTGTTATTGAAACTCCTTTCCTTTTAAATGAAGACAAAGAGTAAGGATTCTCTCCAAATTTATTCTCACTGGTAGACCAACAGATGTACTTTTCCAGCAAGTACTGGCTTTCACACTTTGCTCATTTTGGCAGAGATCTCAGCCATGCACAAAACCAAATGTATTTCATGGATTTTTGTTTTGCAACATTTTCACTTCAGGAAAATTGTTTGTAATCATTAAAGATTTCATTCAGTGGAAGATTTTTCAAGTTCTCAACTAAGAATTTCAATTGTTTTAAAGAGCATTCCCTTCTCTTTCTCCTATTTTTTGAGAGAGATCTTTCCTAAGCGAAGGTTTTTTCCTCTTCTTTTACCTTTTTCCTTCACTTTACTGTAATAGAAGAGAGTTAAGACTGCAGAGACTGCACGTCTGGTGTGTTAACTTACAAGATGTCAGGTAGCAAAGTGACAACCTCACCCTCCCCCTCTCTTACTGAGATTTTGGGGTTTTATTGCTGAACACTGGCTGATGAGCAGGCTTTGCCACATGAATAAAAATAACAAAAATAACAAAATAACAACAGCCTCACAAAATAACAACAGCCAGCAAATAATATCTAACAACAATAAAACTTAACACTTTTATGAAACAAACAAACAGCAGGTTTTCATGAGTGGTTTACAAGGAGCTGATTCACTGACCAAAATGAGGTGTGTGACCCACCCATCTCCTCCTCACCCACCACTGCCTCCTTGCATCCTTGCCAGTGCACTCCTAGAACTTCATTTGGTTGGCACCTAAAGGTTGAATTCACTGGTCTTGCAATGCCTAGTTGATCAAATAAAAGATAAGACCTCTCCCTCAAAATTCCATTTGCTTTAGCTTTCTTGTGATAGAGAATCACAAAACCCACCAGTCATGCTGTAACTATATTCTTTTTTTCCTTGTAAATATCTATTTTTATTGGAGCATGAAAACTGCTGAATGAACACCATACAAGAAGTGTTTCCATTAATACAATGAGCTTTACATACACAAGCTAACTCCAACTTCCAGTCTATACAATTTTTGTCTGGTCTATTAAAAAAAAAAAATCAGACTCTCAAGCGTTTCCAAACACTGTTTGGGACAGTTATGGAGTAAAAACATTTAATATGCATTCCATGCTTTTTGAGAAACACGAGTACAGCAGGTGAGAATTGCAGTGAAAGACACACCAGTATGTGTGGTCATAAGAGATAACATTGTATTACCATAGTTCTTTCATCCCTTTTTGGGAAATGCAAAACTTAAAGCCTTCAGAGAAAATAACACAGCTGCTGCCCCTGTGTTATTCCCTGAATTCATGTCACATTTCACTTGTCACTCTTTTGTAACAGAAATTAAGAAAAATTTTGACAAAAAAAATTTTAAAAAAACAAACCTGCTACGGCAGATGAAAAACAAGCAAAAGGTAAAAGAGAAGTTGAAAGTAAAAAGTTGTCCAGTAGTATGTTTTCTCTGAAATCTCAAGGCACCCTTCACATAAGTAGATGGCACTGCCACTCACAGCTCAGCCTCTTGCGCTCCCTCTTCTGTGCAGCAAATAATTGTAGTGCAGCAAGAGTGGTCCCTTTCCTCAAAATACTTCTTGTAATGTTGTTACAAAAAGGATTCCTTCCCTTGAACTGTATTCCATTTGTACAAGTGTTTTCCTTCTGAAGACACTGTTTCTAATTGCAGCTTTCCAAACTTTCACTTTCCTGCTTTGCTGCCCCCTAAAAAGGCTCCAGAAAACCAGGGAAAAAACATATATGGGATCAAGAAAGACCACAGACCTTAGACACCACAAGATAATCAGCAGGTAGGGCTTCTGACCTACAAAGTCCTTTGCCAAAAAGCTAAGAAATTCCGTGAGCCTGTCAGCTTGAAGGAGACTGAGCAGTAATTAGGTCTGACTAGATGACGGCTACTTCAGAACAGACTTTCTATGTACTAACAGTTTTACTAACAGAAAAAACAATACTCTAGTGTGTTCTCAAAGGTCATTAGTTACCTCAAGGGCAGGAGCTGCCATTCGAGACCTTGTTGTTTGCAAAAAGTATTATTTGCCTTACCTGCTCTACTCAACAGTGCCAACACAGGGAGCATTCACTGCTAACCTGTTTGCCTGCCCTGCAGAACCACTCACAGCTCAGTCTGGGAGCCCAAGACCCAGAAGCAGAGAGACTGAAGAGATTCACTTAACTCCACAGTGGTCTCAACTGTACTGGAAATAGAAATCAGGGAATTCAGGCAGGGGTGGGAGCTTGATAAAGAGAAAGAACTGTGGTGGTGCTCACAGGGGTCACCAGGATGAGGGAAGAGAGGAGAATCTTGACTCCATATCTCAGAAGGCTGATTTATTATTTTATGATCTATATTATATTAAAAGAAAATTATATACTAAAAGAATAGAAGAAAGGATTTCATCAGAAAGCTAGAAAGGAAAGGAATGGACTGATAATAAAATCTTGTGACTGACCAGAGAGTCCGAGACAGCTGGACTTTGATTGGCCATTAATTAAAAACAACCACATGGGCCAATCAAAGATGCACCTGCTGCATTCCAAAGCAGCAGATAATTATTGTTTTTCTTTTCCTCTGAGGCTTCTCAGCTTCTCAGAAAAAAAAATCCTGGCAAAAGGATTTTTCATAAAATATGTCTGTGACAAAGAACCCCTAAGCTTTACACACAGAAAGCTTAGAGAAGGGAAAGAAAATAGACACTGGCCTTGTTTGAAGCTGCAGTCACTTACCTGCCAAGGCACCAGGACAGTACCCGTCACACACTGGTGGTGACACAGCTGCTGTCACAGGTGACTCGTGGACAGGGTGGGGTGGAAGGACACAGCATGCTCACCGTGCACACAGAGGTCCCATCCCCAGTCTGCACTCTGTTCCGAGCCAGGAGCTGCTCCAGGAGGCCGGGGCAGTGCAGCAGCCAGGAGAAGGCCAGCAGCAGCTCCCGGCTGCCCGCCGAGCCGTCGGCCGGGAGCCGCTGGAGCTGGGGCCGCCCGTAGCCGTGGTACCACAGAGCCCACTTCACAAACCTCACCTGGGCACCTGGAAGAGAAAAACACCAGAGTGTGACACCCTGCAGCACTGCATCCACCCACTGAGCCCCACAGGGCTGCCTCCTCGGAGGGCAGCACTTTCAACCCAGCCTCAGGAAGGCAGTGGGGACTTGGTCTTTATCAAGGGTCATTGTAGCCTTGAGCTGAAGATAGAAATGAGATGGATGAGGTGTTTGGGTTTTTGTGTAGAATGGCTGAATCTTTATTGTACATAGCTTACTTTTATATGGTATTAGAAGTACCCTGTTTGAATTTCATAGGTTAGCAAATTACTGAAACTCAGTTGATTGGCTGGTAATGGCTAATGTACATGTCGATCAAATTTTTTTCTTTCCAGATAGTTTCTATTTTTTCTTCATAGACTCACAGGACAGACTTATTTTTGTAGCTGCGAACTCCTTTCTCATAAGAATAGATTGTTATGTAAACTGATTTTTTTTTTTCTCATGGGAATTTAACAGGTTAGTTTAGCCAGAATAGTAAGATTTAAACCATGTTTTATAAGGCTTTTCTTTTATAAGGTTTTATCTATATGTAACAATCAACAACTGGTGAAGGACAGGAGGGAAAGGATAAAAGCCTTCTTTATACGCCCCATTGTGATTGCAGGAACTACTGCTCAGGGAGAAGAAGAAATTCAAACTTGGGATCAAGACCGGTAATGGCCTCTTGGAAATTAACAAAGGCAACAAAGGCAACTAGCCATCCCCACTACAATGGGACTCCAATTCACCTATTCATTTTTTATGAGTCACCAAGCATGCTATGAATTAGTAAACACTCTGAACCACTCTACTCCTGAACTAAACTGGAATTTAGAGATAGGAGTTTCACAGCCTGCTGCAAATCTCTGAGCGCCAGAGAGCAGAGATAATGCAGCACAGCACACGGGCTATTAAATTCTCAGGAATGCTCTGATCCATATTCCTTCACACCAGCAAATGTTACCTGACAGCTACAAGACAGGCACTGCAGGGCTGTAAAATACTGAGGAAACACAGAGAAAGTTATTATTAAAAAAGGTTCTGCCCAATAAACCTTGACTCTGTACTAAGTCAAAAACAGAATAAAGAACATAATTAGGGGGACAGTGAAAACAACACAGACTGGCTAAGAACCAACAGCTGTAAAAGGAAGACCTGCTCAGAAAGTTTCTGGAGTTCTCAGAGGGCTACAAGAAGCAAGTGATTAAGGAAGATTCAACCAGTGCAAGACATTTAGACTTCCCACTGGGATTCAGCTTGCACAAAGAAACCAAGGCCCTGCAGTGGGGGGACAGCAAAAGCCTTGGATCAATGACAAGTACCCAGCAGACAAGAACCAGAGGGCAGGAACAAATAGTGGTTTCACATGAGGGCTCTGTGCTAAACAGCTGCTGTTCAAACAACTCAAAATGACACTTAGACAACGTGACAGTGACAGAAAACTTGGTGCTGATGTGATATTAGTAGTAAAGAATGCAGGCAGATCATGAAGGACTGCAGAACCTTGAGCCCAAGCTTTAAAAAGACAGATAAAAGTATTTTTAGCAAAAAATGAAAAATTATGTGCACAAAGAAAGAAATGTTCCTAACTTTACTGACTTACAACATGAGACTGGACCTGGAACCGCTCCGTGGGCTCAGGAACACCATCTCAGATGATAAGGTTTTTAATGACAGTATCACAATTGGTTCTGACAGGCATCCAAAGGCAAACTCAGTGTGAGAAACCTAGCAAGGACACTGAACAGAACACAAATACCCACCGTGACCCTTATTTCTTCTCTCCCATTAAGGCTACAGAAAATTTGGAAAGAAATGAAGAGAAAGGACAAGTACAATCACAAGAACAGAACAGCTGCATTGTAAGAAGCGATGAAGTAGGCCAAGAAGAGCAAGAATGGATATGGCAAAACTCTTCAAAATCCTGAGTGCTGTGCAATGGGTGAAGAGTGGATGATTTGTTTGCACAACACTCAACACAAGAACTGTGAGCCAACAAAGTTAGCAAGCATGTGAGTCAAAACATGATAAAAGAGATGCTCTTCACACACGCAGCAAAATTCTGAAATTGCTCACTGTAGGACTCTATGGACTCCTAAGAGTCACTCAGGCTCAAGGAGAAACTGGATTTACAGAACAGCAGTTCATGGAAACTTATGAAACACAAACATATCCTCTCTGGATTGCAAAGTCTGAGATGTAAACTGCTGGAGGCTGAAGGAATATCCCCCATGTCATGAAAGCATCCTTCTAGATTTGCTCTTTTCTTTCCCTTTGACAGCTGTCACAGCTGGGTGGAGCTAGAGGAATCTACAGTTTCATGCAGTTCAGGCATTCCTACAAAGACCTAAATCACTCCATTTCCTCTTTCCACAGACCTTGTAAATGAAACAAGCAGCTTCCCTTCCCCATGTCAGGGTGGCAGAAATGCCTATGGCTTGCTAATAATCTTGCTGTAGATGTGCTCTCCAATCCCTCAAGCACAAGAGGAGCATGGAGATATTTCAGATTTTATTTTGATCACTTGTGAACATTCTTACATGAGCAGTGTTTTCATGTCATCCTTTCCTTTTCTGTGTGCATTTGTCGAGAAAGGAACTGCCATAACAGATAAAGGAAGAAATCCTCCAAAAGGAAGGATGGTCAGTAAATGCTTTCCGCCTCTTTCAAAGCAAATGAGCATCACATGCTGCCATCTGCAGTTCAAGCAGCTCCTTAAAAATCACACATCTAAGTGGACGAAAGGAGAGCAGGTCAGGGTTTTTTTTTTTTTTTCTTTTATCACCATTTCCCTGCTCTGATATATCACTCAGGCCAGATCCACCAAGGCAATTCACCACCTGAATTTCAGTGTTCTTCTGGTCCTGTATCTCCCCCTCTTTCATGCCTCCCTCTGCAACATGCTGCCCTCACAGGAGAGGGTGCAGCTGGTGTGCCAGGCAGGAGTTGGGAGTGAGCACTCAGGGCATGGATCTGGAACTGGGGCTCAGGAGCCTTCCTTTGACCTTAGACAAATCCCTTATTTCTCCCCATCTCCAGAGTGCTCAAGTTAAAATGCAAAGGTATAAACGGCAGCGAAGGTTATGTGAGCACCCAGGACCAAGATGGATCCTTCCATAACGTGTGACCAAGAGTCAGGAAACATCATCACTCAAATAGAAGAGATACACCAGACACCTCTCTAACATCTTCTTATGGCACTAGGATTGGGAAATTTATACTGAAGGACCTTCACAAGGCTCCCACCTAATCCCCTTCTCCACAGATATTATTTATAAAACTATATTCAGCAAGTAAGACCAAGCTGGGGATGAACCTCAGGGTTCAGCTCACTTAAAATATACTCGAGCTGTGCTCTTCCACTCCTGACAAATATTTTCAGTGATTTACAAGATGATATTCAAATGAGAGCTATGCACCAGCCTGGCAGGCTAAAATGGAAAGGAACTACAAACCAAGTACAAGCACAGACACAGACACATTACTTCATGCACTCAGACAAGGAACACCTGCATAGGTAGTGGTATTATGGGAAACTACTGCTTCAGAAAAACATTTTCTGCTACTTTTGTCAAACAAACAAAATCTATTGCAGCTGCAGATCTCTTTCCCATGCTATAAAAACTGAACAGCAATCCCAGAAAATAAATGTATCTTCCAACTATCCAAATGCACATTGCACTGCTACCTGGCGTGGCTGTGAGGTTGTTAACCAAGTTCATCAGCCTCTGGGAAGAACAAGCAGCATGAAACCATCATGATTTCATCAGCAAGGTTATGCTCAGAGTATTCACACAGCTTACTCTGACTCTCCACTGTCCAGTGGCCCACTACTCTGACATGTTTAAGGGGCTGGATTTTACAGTAAGTTTACACCAAAGTTTACAGTTAAGTGCTTTTCACTGTGGGAAGAAAAAATTCTCACAGAACAAGAAACCAGGAGGCAGCTGTAGAATTTTATAACCACTGACTGGTAGGCTTCAGTGGGATTCCTGAACTGGCCAAAGGTCAGTGTTTCCTTTCAAAAAATAAAATATACAAGATCACTAGAGAATGGCTTCTCTTTTCCAGAAAGCTGTTTCTATGCTCACAGTAACCCCTAGACCAAAGGAGTCTTCACAGCCTTCCTCAGGGATCTGGCAGCTGCTGCCCTCCTTATTTTAACCAAGGTAATTAAGAGGTTGTACAAAAAGAGCAAAGAAAAGCAAAGCTTGATCTGTGGACTAAGGCACCAGACTCGGATTAGAGGAATCTGTTTCAATTCTCTATTGCGTAACAGGATCCTACACAAACCTGAGAAAGTTATTTAGTGCCTATGCCCAAGGCTTATTTCATTTGCATGAAATACACAAGAGACCAGAGCTGGGGCAGAGAAGAAAAGCAGTAAAATATCGATTGTGTTCAGAGCAGACAACTCATTCACTTGCCAAGCAAAAGTAATTAGTGTCATTTGAAAAACAGTACAGCTCTCCAGCCCGAATTTCAGCTTTAATCACCAAGTTGTGACTAAAAAGCTTTCTCAGAAACCAGCTGAGCAGTTCTCAGCAGAACCACACATTGCTACCTCACAATATAGCAGTGGAGGCTGTGTTTGCTGTCTCCAGAGCCAGGAACCTGCCACATGCACTTGGAAATTCTGCCCCCAAATGCTACAGGCAATCAGTATGGGAGCAGCCAGGATCCAATAAGGTTGCAATGTGCAGGACCACATCCACAATGCTGTGGGAGACAGTCAATAAATAGACTTGCCATACACAGCAGACTGTGGATGAGTGGAAAAATAAAAACAGCCAAATGAAAAATAGCAGTCCTGCGAGTAACAGGACTTCCTGCTGAGCTACCAGCTAAACTATGCTGGTGGTTTTGCTCTGCATTCCACAATGCTGAACCTTTCTTAATTCCATTTACAGAGCCACCAGGCTCACAGCCAACCAGGGGCTCATACAGTGCTTTTTAGGGTGTTTTGCTTTCAAGGGCAAAAGTGAATATTAAATGGAGTTGGTATGAGGAGACCTTGATTCATCACAATACAATTCTCATACAGTGAAAAGGCCCTAGACAGACATGTTTCAAGAGAGAAGATGGGAAGTAGTGGTACATTTAAGAAGTAAACAGTCTTCTGCTGTTTTGAGAAGCCAATCTGCATTCAGCTCCTCTCTGGAGAAGTGGCCTTGTCCTTAAAGACATTATTCACAGTCCCCCTAAAATAATCACATACAGTCCATTTCTTGTTTTGTCTAGAACTTCAATCCAAAACACTGCCTTCATGGTTCTCACACTGCAGTTCCTGGCTCTGACACAGGACTGGATAGAAAAGGACCAACGGAATCATGGTATGAATGGGAAAAGAAGGAATCAAAGGAAAAAAACAAATCTACTTCTGTCTTTGCAGATACTGAAAATGCATAACATCACTGCAGAGATTTACCTGCAATAAAATGTCACAGGGATGCAAGAGCCTGTGGAACATCCCAGCTTCCAGGACAAAGCACATCAAAGAGTAGCAAACCTGCCTCACAGAAAGTTTCCTCATCACTAAACCTGAGGCCTGGTAAGTTGGTGGCACAGGTGTGCAAAACAGAGCACTCACTACAGGGAGAAAGGAGCCAAAGGTGTTACAAAACCAGTCCCAGGGCAGATGGAAACTGCAGTCAGCCAGAATGATGTTATTTACCTATGGCATCAGACTCTGTCCAGCTGCCCCCGTGGATCTGCTTCAGCAGCACATACAGCAGCTTCCAGAAGTCCAGGCTCTGCAAAAGAGAGGGGTGGAAGGGGACATCAGCAGGAAAAATATCTGCCATGTTATTTAGTCGTAATTAGGCAATTAAGCCCATATCTGAACATCACACATGGAACAGCACACCTGCTGACCCAGCCAACACCATCTGATCAGGCAGGTTCATGTATGTCAGTGCTACTGTTCATGTACGCTCACGTTCCTGCCTGGTGAACACAGAATCTATAGAAAGGAGCACCCAGAAAGAAAAGGGCTAATGCTGGCTGTACAGCAACACCCAGCACTTCTACAGCGAGACCCACGTGTGGAGGAGCATTCCAAAATCTGCTCTGATACAGCCACATATGGCACAGCTCACCCACAGTCAAACAGGCACCTGAACACATCTGACCACGACAGTGCCAAACTCACAGAGGCACAACAGAATGAGCTGGAACTGGGAATCGATCCTTGGCTGCACAAGGACAGCATGCTGACAAACGCAAATAGTGATTCTTACAGCTGGAATCTCAGTCAACACTCGTAAAACCCTTAAAATAGCCGAGGAAGGGAGGTACCCTGTGTGCGAGCTGGAAGCCTCGGAGGCAAAGCAGCAAGACCCAAGCTGGGTACGGCAAAGGGCAGCAAACCCAGGCGACACCGAGGAGGTGTCGCAGACCAGGCTGAAACACCAAGCCTCAAGTTACAACCACAGTGAGGCACAGTCCTTCGCAGAGCGGCGAGTTTGCTGAGATTCCCTAACACGTGTCATCTGGGCGAACAGCGAGCCGGGGCCACACCGCGGCCCCTCACGCAGGGCCTGCCCGAGGCTCAGTGCCCGTGGCGCTGCCGTGCAGAGCGGAGCGTGTCCCCGGCCCCGCCGCACTCGGGTGTCCCGCTGGTCCCCGCTGCCCTGTGCCCCGCAGGGTCTCCGGGTGGCGCTCACCGCCTGCGGCCGGTCGAACCTGGCGCGGCGCAGGGTGTCGGGGGCGGGCCGGGCGCGGGGCGGCAGGGCCCGGCACAGCGCCCCGACGGCGGCGGGCAGCGCCGGGCCCCGCTGCCGCTGCTGCTCCCCGTGCTGCTCCCGCTGCCGCCCGCGCATGGCGCCGCTCCCGCCGCCGGCGGCCCCTGCGGGAGCGCCCTTCCGGGCTGCCCGCCCGCAGCAGCGCCCCCTGGCCGCGGGGAGGGGGCACTGCGGGCGCGCCAGCCCTGCCTCGCCCTGGAAGTGTCTGCAACTCCCTGGATGTGTCTGCATCTCCCTGGATGTGTCTGCATCCCCCTGCATGTCCCTGCACCGCCCTGCATGTCCCTGCACCGCCCTGCATCTCCCTGGGTGTGTCTGCACCTCCCTGGATGTGTCTGCATTTCCCTGCATCTCCCTGGATGTCCCTGCATGTCCCTGCACCGCCCTGCATCTCCCTGCACCGCCCTGCATCTCCCTGGATCTCTCTGCATGCCTCTGCATTGCCCTGGATGTCCCTGCATCTCCCTGGATGTGTCTGCATCTCCCTGCATGTCCCTGCACCGCCCTGCATCTCCCTGGGTGTGTCTGCACCTCCCTGGATGTGTCTGCATCCCCCTGGATGTCCCCGCCCCTCCCCGCACCTCCCGGACGGCCGGTGGTCCCGACGCTCACTCGGCCTGCGCTCATGACTCGGGGCACAGAACGCTCCCGGGCTGTGACCCACACGTGTCACCCCCCCGAGCCATGGACGCGCCTCCTGCCCCGGCAGAAAACGCCTGGGGAAGCCCTGCGAGCTCCCCCCACCCTTGCCTGCTGCAGAAACCGGCCGAGCTATGGCAAAAGCACAGCTCTGCTGCAGTCCAAACAGATCCGGGGACGCGGAGAGCAGCCCTGGGCGGCAGCAGGAGCTTTGCGATGTTCCTGCGATATTCCTGCGATATCCCTGCGATATTCCTGCCCGCCTCTTGCTCAGCGGGGTGAGGTGCGGCCAGCCCCGGTCTCCAGGCGTTCAACCCCCGACATGAAGCGACCCCAGGGGTTAATCCTTGGGGGCCGTGGGGGAGGAGAAACGGAGCTGCTCTATGGGAGAAGTCTGGCCGTGACCAGGGTTTACAGAACCAGAACCTGGCGCAGAGGTGGATTCCTGCTGTGGGTTCACAGAGGGAGCACAGCTGGTCTGTGCCAGGGACACGGGTCTGCTCCGCCAGCGCCGTGGGGATCCTGCCTGTGCCTGGGCATGAGATCTGCTGGAAGCCCCCACTGATGGTTTCTTGGCCAGTTCCCCAGCTCATAGCCCATTTAATGTGCTCACTGTGCATCTAGCGTGATGCCTTTACTTTTTTTCCTCCAGTATCTGAACAACATGAAACAACATGTGAAATTCCTTCCCGCTACAGAGCAGGCTCTTGCAGCCAAATGGCTGCTTGCAACGAGGAGAGAAATTACAGTGGTCCAAAGGGTCCTCCAGCCAACATGAACTCTGTTTGCACTCCTTCCCTCTGGTTGCTCCTCTCCTGCCTCCCACCCCTGTGCTGGGGAGCGCAGCCCTTTCCAGTGCTGAGCGCTGCTTTAGAGCTCTCCCCATCCTGTGGATCCTGGCTCCTGCTCCAGCCAGCCCTGAAAGGACCCCTGGGTGTGAGTTATCCAGGCTTAAAGATTTTTAAAATATCTTCTCTAGCAGCTGTTGTCTCACATCCTCCTTTCCTAATGGCCTGGAAAGCATTTTCCTTATCCCTTGTCCAGTTCTAGCTCAGCAATCTTTATCCACTTCTTTGCTCTCCTTCCTAACAGGCTTGGCATTTCCACATGGTTCCTTGCCTTTGGTTTCCAACAGCCCATAAAGTCCCTTTTTATTGCCCAGAGCCTTATCGAACCGGGACAATCCTCTGCTGTCTTTGGCATCCTTCTTGGCTTTCCATGCCTTGCTGCTATCGGGCGCTGTCTGCTCCCTCCGTGACACATCGCTTGTCTATTTTCCCGTCCCTGCTGCAGTCTGCAGGCAGGAGGACCTTCAGCTGCAGCCAATTTCCTGTGTTTTCTTGACCACTCTGTAAACCCAGCTCAAAGCTTTCCCTGTCCCCACACACATTCCTCTGTCTAGGCCTTTCCTCCCCAGGGCAGCTGCCGAGACAAGGGCTCTCCTGCACGGCCCGGTGCACGCACAGGGAGTGGTTCTGTCCATCACCCCTCCTGTGGGCTCCTGTCCCCCAGCCAACCCCCAGGCCAGCCAACATCACCACTCAGCAGCTGGGATTCACACCAAGGGCCCCGTGCCACCCTCCATCCCGCTGGCCAAACCAGCCCCAGCACAGGGCTGGCTGCCCTGCTGGCCAGCGTCGCCCTGCGCCATGGCTCCCCCAGCACACAGCCCCGTGGGCACAGCTGACACAGGACACTGGCGCTGTGCAGGGCTGGCGCCAGGCCACGGGCGGCTTGGAGGCCAGGCAGAGCATCCCAGGCTCCCAGCAGCCCAGCAGCACAGCGGGTGCTCGCTGCCGGCCCGCCAGGCCCCACTTATCTGCTCTGCCTGGGCCTGGTTCCAGCGCGGGAGAGGCCGAAGGGAAAGTGATGGTTTCCTGTTGCAGGCATGGACCCTGTGCTATGGACAGGCAACAGTGTGACAGCCGCAGCGTGCTGTGGCAATGGCACCCTGCTGGCAGCAGAGCCCTGCTCATCCAGGCCACCCTCACCTCCCCTCTCCCAAGCAATAGCATGCTGGCAGATGGAAGCCAGCCATGGCTGGCTGACATCAGCACACAGCCCTGATGTCACTGTGGAGGTTGGAAGCCCCCAGGACCCTCTCTATAGAAAGGAAGCAGGACAGAGCTGGCTTATCAGCTGGTGCCTGGCTCCCAGGCACTGAGACAGATTCAGGGCAACAGTGCAGTGGGGACAACAATGGGAAGGGAAAGTCCAGGCACATACTGAGTGGCCAGGGATGCTTTAGCTGGGAGAGGCCACTGGACTTTGCCCTCTCTGGGTTCCCGGGCCCACGTGGTGCCACACAGCCCCACAGCCGCCCATTTCAGTGCCATGTGTCAGCCGCGGCCATTGCCGAGCCGGGTGACTCAGCGGGGCCGAGGGCGCCTGTTTGCACCCGTGCCATGGCAACTCGCCACCACACACGGCCCTGCTGCGTGCACAGGGCTGCCGGAGGTGGTGACGGCGGCCCTGTCCCATTGCCTCATGCCGATTGTATGCGATAGCAGCCATCCCTGCCCGCTCCCTGATGTCACCTCAGCCCGCTCTGCCAAGGGCAAGGTGGGAGCTCTCCTCCTGCAAAAACAACTTCTTTGGTCTTTTGGGGATTTTTTCTTAATGCTTTTATCCCCGTGAAGGCGTGGGCGGGAGCCAGCCTGTCTCCTGGCCAGGCCCCCAAGCCAGGCATCAGCGCTTCCCACGCTCCGCCGCCAGCTCGGGTGGCCAGAGTTCCTCACCTCTCTCCTTCCCCTCTCCTTTCCCTCTCCTTCCTGCAGTGTGGTATCTGCTGAGCAGCTGTCGGAGCAGAGCACAGCTTCCCTCCCTGCCTGCTCGAGGGAGGCCTTGGGTGGCCGGAGCGTTTCACACCCTGAGCAGATCAGGCAGGCTGCACTGCTTTCCTCTGCAAACATTTCCAGCTCCTTCCCCATGCCCTCCTGGCCCTTTCCTACACACTTCCTCTTCCCTCTCTGGGACATCAGGTTAAGCAGAGTGGGAAAAGGCGTGACCTGGCAGCATGGCCATGGTGCTGGCAGAAAGGAACCAAGCGAGCACAGGGCTGTGGACATGCATTGCCTGCATAGATGGCCTACAGCAATGCTGTCATGAGCCCACAAATGCTCTGGTGCAGCTGTTCCTGGACACAGGCAGTCAGTCACAGCAGGCCTGTGTGTGGACTGTAGCACCAAAATTCAAGGTCAGCTCCCAGCAGTTGGATGGTTAAGAAAGGTGTTGGTGTTTCAGGCCCTCTGATGCAGGGCTTTCAGTATGATAAGTGAATTGGGAAAGATTAGAAAAGAGGTCTGAGGTCACAGCACTCTCTTCTTGGGAGTTTCAGCCTTTTTACTCTAATAGCCAAGTTCCTCTGCACAGAGGGAAACTCCCTGTGATCTCCTCCCCCAGGGCCTTTAACACAAGACTCACCAAAAGAAGACAGAGGCTTCAGTGGGAAGTCCTTGCACCCTTCCCTCTTGGAAACTCTCCCTCTTTTGTTGAACATAACACAAAAGATGTGAAAGTAAAATTCAGCTCTTGGTGCCTGATGTCAACATTTCTGCTTCCACTCCCTGCTTGGGCAAGCCACCCAGGACCTGATAAACACCCGCAGGGCTTTCTGCCCCCAGCTGCTCTCCAGCAGCAGGAAGGGGTGAGAGTAGAGCAGCCTGTGCCCTCCTCTCCTTGCTCCCTAGCTAGAGCTCAGGTTCCAGTACTTCAGTTCATGGTCCCATTCACTTCTAGTTACACCCCCGGTTGTCATACCCAGAGTCCCTCTGCCTTCAGTAACTTCAGTGTTTGCTGGAGGTGTTGTTCCCCATCAGGAAGAAGGTTTGACCCCCCCTTTTTCACCTCTGCAGAGCTGTTTCCGTTGCTGAGATGGGGGTTCCCCAAACCACAGATTTGCAGAGCTGGATGGGAAGTCCCATCTCCCCCCTCAGAGTTCCTGCTGCGTGACATCCGCTGCACGGCCCTTCTTACCACACTGTCTGCATAAGAGGGCAGATTTCTGAGGCGTTAGGTGATGGGCAGACACTTTTTTGACCTAAAAGATATCAGAGCTCTTTGAGCTTAACAAAAATCAGCCTTAAAAATCCCCGAAGCAGTGGTGCACTGGATACCACCCAGCTCCAGCCCGGCTTCATTGCCATGAGCTCTGCACAGCACAGAGCAGGAAGCTCCTGCAGCCACAGCCCCTGTGCCAGCCTCCCCCAGCCAGAGGCTGCACAAACCGCCTCAAGGGAAGTGGTAGAAATGTCACATCAGTGTCCCCATCAGCACTGGCAGGAGAGGGTGAGTGGCCCCATTGGTGCCCCAGCGAGGCAGTGCTGACCTGGGCACCCAGCACATGTTAGTCCAGATGTGAGCTGAAGGCTGCAGCCACACTGCCAGAACACAGCCCTGTCCAGGGGCTGAGCCTGCTGCCCTCCTTAGCATGACCCTGAGGAGAACCCTGCTGCAGGGCTTCCAGCCTGAGCTACCTCCCTTGCCAGCTGCAGGCACAGGGAAACATCTGTCCCCTGCTTCAGATTAAGGTCTGTCAGTCTGTGCTGAGAGAAGGACACAGGGTCAGATCACCCTCACTGGCCTCTCCTGCCTGCACTGTGCCCCCACGGCTGAAGGGCCCCCCAGCTCTCTTTCTTCTCCCCTCTCCTTTTCTCTTCTGTACAGAAAGTCACAAAGCTGGGATGGGGAGCAGCAGCAGTTAAGTTTCTGAACCCATCCTGTTTTCTGTCTTTGCCAAAATCTCTTCTGCTTCCCTACCCAGGGCGTTGGGGCTCGCCCACACCCAGCTGCCAGAGGAACTGTGATGTTGTTTGTTTTTTTGTCACAGTGATGAAGTGTTTATAGCAACTATCACTCCACAACCCACAGACTGATCTCAGCCCAAGCTTAGGAAATAACGGCAGAGGAAGCACGGCCCCTCTCTTCAGAGTCACCAACAGTGGCGTTTCGGGTCACCAAAGCAGGGAAGTTTTGTGCTGGGCATAACTGTTGGTGAGGAAGGAACAAGGAAGCCTTATAAATATGATTGCCTGGTGAAAGATTTTGAGAATATAGAAAGGTAGAAGAGATTGAAATGAAGGCAACCTTTGAGATCCCCTAGCTAATGAACAACGGGAAAACAATAGTGTGACTGAGCAGGTAATCCCCTTCTTGATGAAACAACACCCTCTCCAAGCAAGCAGGTCCAAGGGTCAGAAGAAGACCCTGACTGCTTGGCAGGAGAGGTCCAAAGAGGAGTTTTTAGGGTTTAAAATGTAACACAATATGGTAATGTAGTGATTCTTATAGGCTGTATGTAAATGCTATAGGATTTGTATCTTGTCCTAGATTGGTTAGTGAGAATCAGAATATTCAACACAGAAGATGATTTAATCTATTGTAACGGGAACTTCGCTCTCTTACTCTTCTCTTGCTCTCACTTGCTCACTCTTCTATGCTCTAAGCTTCTCTTACTCTTGCTCTCTTTTTCCTGCTCTTCTTCACTCTCTCTCGGCCCCGCTCTGAGCTGCAGCTGGCAGCTCCCAGCAGGGCTCTGCACCCACGCCCTTGCAATAAATTGCATGTCCACGACCTAGCCTCAGAGATCTGTCGCCGTCCATCCCGACCGTGCAGGAGACCCCAAGCCACTCCTGCACATAACCATGCTGTAAATCACCCAACAACTTTTGCTGTCCCATATGGGCAGAAAGCTGGGATTTGCCCTCAGCATCTTGCTCTCCTTGCTGCAGGAGCAGCACAGCCAGGGCATCACCACACTGGGAAGGAAGGGACCGTCCCTGCCTGTCCAAGCTCTTGCCAAGGCTCAGAACCAAAAACATCCCAGATGAGAGGCTCTGGAAACCACACTGCTGCCTGTCTGTGCAGTCACACTCGGGCCACAGAGATTTACAGTTCAAAAGGAGAAAGGTTTGTGTCTGCTGACAGCCCACCTCCCCGGCGCGCCGGCCGCTGCTGAGCCTCACTGAGCATCCAGGGGGGCCTGGCTCAGCAGTGGATTTCCCATCAAATGAGATACAGCTGTTCCTGCTTCCTCTCCAAAGACCAAAGTGAGTTTATAAAAAAATCAATTTCTCATATATTTTCTTTGACCAAGGCTCCTTGTGGATGTGGCCTGTGCCTGAACTGCCTGACCTCACAGCATCGAGGCTGGATCAGGCAGAGAGTGTGGCTTGTACAAGCACGGCTCTTGGAAAAGAATATCCCAGCAGAAAGTCCTGGGGCTAAAAGCCATCTCAGTGGGAGCTCTTACTGCTGGGCAAGCAGAAAAACAGGACTCTAAGAAGGAGGTTTTGGCAATCAATACCAAGGGGTTTGTCTGCAGCCCATGTTTGAGGGACCCCTGTTTTTTAATGCACACATATATTCCCCTCTGCAGCACAGAGTGAGGCACCCACAGGATCAGGCTTAGCTGCAGCTGCACAGTCCTGGCACAGCTCAGTTCCTGCATCCCTGCATGCTCCCAGGACATGGAGAGATGTCCCCAGCCACCACAAGTACACTGCAAATCCATAACCAGGGACAGAAGCAAAAGGGAGCCCTGGGCAGCACACATTGCAAACAGCAGCACACACCCAACAGCAGAACACTGCCTCCTGCCCCAGCTGCAGCCACTGCCACTGAAAAGGGCTGGATCAGCCCAGCCCAGCCCTGTGCAGCCCCTACTTTTCCATACCTTCCCCTGGTTCCTTCCTTATCCCTGCTGGCCTGGCCCCTTGTACTTGGAATAACCTGCTTCTGAAATTTTAGTGCAGGGCCCTGCTGGGAAGGACCCTGAGCCAAATCCACAGGTCCTTTGCCCAGCTGGACACACTTATGCAACCCTGAGGATGACAGGGATTGTGTTTGCCATTACTGTAAATGCCTGAGGGAAAACACTACCTCAGTGGCACAGTCAGGCTGCTGAGATTCTATAACTAGTTTGCTTTGAAGCTCAGCTGGCAGGGGAAAGCCATGTCCCAGTGTCCAGAGGCAGGCTGGCAGAGAGGGACGGGTGCGGATGGCCAGGAGCCGCGGGTCCATGGGTGCTGGCACCCCCGGGAGGCTGCTGGCACCCCCGGGAGGCTGCTGGCATCCCCGGGAGGCTGCTGGCAAAGGCAGCAGCGGGAGCAGGAGGTCCCCACGAGCCCTGGCTGCTGGGAAGCCTGATGACACTGAGCAGCAATAGCCAGGGTTTGCCTTTGACACAGACGCCTGTGTTTGTTGTGCTATCGGGGTGGGAGGCGAGGCAGCGCCTTGCAGCATCAAGCAAGTTTTAATTGGAAGTTTTAAGATGCTTATCAGATCAGGCTGTTTCTGACACCAAGGATTTTGACACTGGACATGTGTCTCTAACCCCTGAGGGTTTTGGCCAAGGCCCAGGAAGGCTGATGTCACAGTAAAAGGCAGAGCAGCCTCTAAGGAAATGCATGCATAAACTGTAGACAAAAATATCCCAGTGAGTGATGAGATATCTCTGAATATGTAAATGGAGTTGTTCAGGTTAGGGAAAGACATGGTTAAGAAATCATTTTAGAAACATTCCTCAAGCTGACATCTTGGACATCTGTCAATGCCATGTTTCCAGTAGGGCAAAAACGTTGAAACAAGAAAGAGCAAAGCTCTGGAGCCAGCTCTTGCTTTCTAACACCACAGCTCTGCTGTCCCTGCCGGGGGAGGCTGCCTCTGCCTCAGCAGTAACCTCCCGCTTCCCTTGGCCTTTTCAGGTGGCTGCTCAGAGCAGGAGCAGCGAATACCAGGTTGTCCTGATGTGACAGTCATTCCCCTCCCAGCAAGACACCTCTCTGCCCCAGCTGAGGGCACGTGGGGCCACCACACAGCGTGGGGCTCAATCCAAAGGCCAGGGGCATCAAGCAGTGGCCAGCACTTCACGAGCAGGTCCCGTGGGACTCCCATTACAGAGAACACAGCTGCTACAGGAGGGAAGCATCTTTTCATTTATTAAAGACTGAGAATACAACTGTGGGCCCAGCCACGAGAGCTGGATGCCTGAAGCAGAGCTAGGTTTTGGCTGGAAGGGCTGCGGTCTCCTCTCCAGGCGGCCTTCAGCATTTTCAGCCAAATTTCCTACCCGGCAGGGCAGCCCAACGTCCCCACCCTGGCTGCACTCCATCTGGAGCACAGCCTCTCTCCACACCAGCCCAGCCTTGGTTACTTATTGCTTTGAACGTGCTAGTCTAGTACAGGGTGAATTAAAAACAAAAATGCATGTCTGCTGCGGTGTGTTTGTGCTGTCCTCAGGTTGTGCTGGGAACCCTGGACGTCAGACCTGGAGAGGGATGGAAGAGAGCAGTGGATGAAGTCAGGCTGGGCTGGGAGCAGAGATGTCCCAGGGACAGCAGTGCTCCAGGACAGATCCTGTCTTTGCCAAGGGGTCACCAAGCAATAGCCTTTGGCACCCGGTGCCGGAGCCAAGCGGGTGCTGACAGTCAGCTGGGGCTGGAGGAGAGGAGCAGCTGGCACCCAGCTCCTGAGCCCTGGTGTAAGGGCTGGGAGTCACAGCCAGCCCAGAGGGATGCTGTGGCAGGCCTGCCTTCCCCACTGGCCTGAGGGAGGACAGCCCCAGGCAGCCCATGGAGCAGAGACAGGAGGGCAGCTCCGAGGGAAGGACCAACCTGAAGTTTATTTGAACGTGTGGCTCTCAGCTCCTCCCCGGCCGAACCCTGGAAGAGACAGAGCGGGGTCAGCACTGCCATGGCAGGGTGAGCACACCGAGGCTGCAGCTCGCCAGGAGACAGGAGCTCTGAGCCAGACAGCAGCCCCAAACCCCCTCACTCCCTCCCTGACCCCGCCAGGAGACAGGAGCTCCGAGCCAGACAGCAGCCCCAAACCCCCTCACTCCCTCCCTGACCCCGCCAGGAGACAGGAGCTCCGAGCCAGACAGGATCCCCGAGCCAGACAGGAGCCTCTAACCTCCAAACTCCCTCCATGACTCCACCACAGGCACCCACCTTTGGGCCCGAACAAGGCAGCGTAGCAGGGGTGGTTGCAGTAGGGTTTGCCATCGTGCTGCAGGGAGAGAGAAAGATCATCAGCCCCACCTCTGCTTGTCCCAGCCCCCAGGTGCAGCAAAGCCAGACCTGCTGGGCAGCAAACCTCACCTCTGCATGGCCTCCAGATGTCAGGGTCTTGTTGCACTTCTCACATCTCAAGCAGGGCCGGTGCCAGTCCTTCCCCAGAGAAGTCACCTTCTCGGCTGCCATGGAAAGGAAAGGAGGTGGGTGAGTTCAGGCACTGAACAGGCACAAGTTAGTTTTGGCAGATGGGTTGCCTTGCCGTCAGCCCTAGGGAGGACATTCTTGGGCATTTTCTCAAGTCTGTCAGTCCAGGACAGAGGGCACTGTGTTCAGACCCAAGTGTGCACATGCAGGAACATGGATCTGCAGCAGTGGTGCCACACCCAGGGTGACCAGGGCTGCATCCATGAGGATGGAATGACTTCTACCCCATCTTCCAAAGACCTGAGGACCTCCCTCCTTCCAACATCAGCCTGCAAGGGCATTAATTCCTCCCCAGAGAGCTGGACCCTAAGAAATCACTAGAGCTGGCAGGGGTGAAAGGGGATGTTGGCGAGGACTGGGGAGGCAAAGCCATTGCCACACCCTGCCAACACAAACCAGTCCCTTCCAGCCACAGCTCGGATTCTGCTGGCACCATGGCAAACCAGAGCAGAGCTGGAGCCTGGCAGGGGTTCAGGCAGCCATGGGAGGGACAACATGGGAGCCAGGACACGTTTGTGGAGAGAGGGGGGAGCACAGGGGGCCTTTTAATTGGAGCACAGCAGGGGAGAAGGGTATTTTCTGCAGGCATGTGTGCTCTTCATATTGGCAGCCGAGCTCCTGGGAATTTATTAAGTGATTAAACAGAGCTGTCCGCAGGAATCATGTCAAAGCCAGGTCTGAGCACTCTCCCCGTGCCTGCAAATGGGACCAAGCCAGTGTGGGTAGTGCATGCCCTGGGGGGCCCTGGGCAGCCTGAAGCACCTCTTGCAGTCCAAATATGTCCACAACAGCCTGTGCAAGGAGCAAGCTGATGGCTGCAGAGGTGGGAGCGGGGGCAGAGCCCAAATGTTACAAGGCTGCCCTGCTGCCATTCCCCAGTGGCACAAAGGGCCTCCTGTGCCTGCAGCCTGGCAGCAGCAAGTGTCCTCCCCCGGGTGCCCCTAGGAGCCTGAGCCTGGCCCGAGGCAGGACCCTCCTATCACTGCAGGGTTTCTGCAAGGAGTACAGCCTCTCCACCTCTTGCACATGCACTTGCACCAGCACTTGGGCAGGAGCTCTGCTAAGGCTCGGTACAGCACTCAGGCATGAAGGCAAAATTCCTGCAAACCCCATCCCTGGTCCTCTCAGCATCACCTCCTCCCCAGCCCTGCTCTCTACAGACACGATTTAGCCCAGAGCCTGAGGCACGCCCAAGCAGGACCGCCAGGCACCAAAAGCCTCAGGGGGCCCCAGAGCCAGGCTTGCTGTGCCTCCTCTGCCAGCGCTCTAGATAGTCTGCAGGCACAGAAACCATGCATCCAGCTTGGTCCTCCAACAGCTTTTGAACCCTCCTCAGCCTCTCATCAACAGAGACATTTCGTAATAAGTGCAAGCGTGATAAGTGCAAGGTCAAACCCCTCCTTGGTCAAACGGTGCCGTCCCAGCTGCTCCATGGCCACACCTGCGGTCACAGCAAACCCAGCTCTGACTGACTGACCCACACCAAGGGAAGGCACACACCAGCGCCTCGGTGCCTCCTGATATCTGATATCAAGCCACAAACTCCATTGTGCCTGAACTGCCATCCCACAGCCTGGCTGCAAGCAGTGAGTTCAAGGCAAGGCAGCGCTGCCCAGCCGCAGGAACCACAGCCCAGCAGCTCTCTGGGCAGCGCCCATGGCAGCCCCAGCACAGCTGCCCAGGGTGGGCATCGCTGACACACACACAGAGCAGCTCCTGTGTTTGAGCCTCCAACTCCTTGGCTGAGCACAAATAGCTGGGGCACAGGCACAAGCAGAGCAGAAATAAAGCAGAGGAAGAAGTCAATGATGGCACCTGGGCTCCAGATCCCTCATCTTGAGTAAATCAGAGAGCAGGGAGTGTCTCTAAGCTGCTCGCAGCAAACCCCCTCGAGTTCAGCTATGCCAGGCAAGTGGAGAGGTCTGGCAGAGGAACTTGCCCCTTCCAAAAGGTGATAGCGAAGTGAGAAGCTCAAACCCCACAAATACTCTCAGACAGGACAGCAGGTCCACAGCCCCAGAAGGGGCAGGAGCTTTGGGCCCCAGTTTGGAGGGAAGACATCTGCGGGAAGCCCAGCAGCAGACAGCAGCCCGACAAGGCTCACACCTACCCTGCAACAGCTCACACCTACCCTGCAACAGCTTAAAAATAGCACCCAGAGGTGTCATCCTGCTGTGCTCAACCACACAGAGCGACGTGTGGGCGACCCACTGACCCAGGCACTTGCCCGAAGGCATGATTTGCCATTGGGAAGGTGCTTGCTTCACCTGCCCCGGCTTTCAGAGCAGCGGGCTTTACCAGCCGGCCCTTTGGGCTCCAGAGCGGCTCAGGGCTGCGGGCTGTGCTGGGAAGGAAGTGGGGCTGGGCTCCCTTCTGCTCTGGAAGCACCCAGTGCAGCCCGTGCTCTGCAGCCAGGATCTCCTTGGGGTGCATCTACAGGATCCCCCACCCGGGGCACCCCGGGACCCACAGCGCAGGGCTGAGCAATTCTGGGACACCCCAGGAATCTGCAGAGATGGGCTGCGCAGCACAGGGGCCAGAAGCCGGGGTGCCCAGAGGGTCCCCAGCCCAGCATCCGTGCCCGGCAGGTGCCCCGAGGTGGGGGCGGCTGGCGCGGGGCAGGAAGCCCTTACCGAAGTAGACCTCCTTCTGGCAGCGGGGGCACTTGGGCATGGTGTCGGCTCGCCTGGGCTCGGGGCTCCGCTCGCACCGCCTGTGGGATGCTCCACGCCGGCCCCGCCGAAGTCACTGCTCGCCCGCCCCGCCCCGCCAGCACCGCCCAGATGTGCGCCCCGCCCCGCCCAGATGTGCGCCCCGCCCGCAGCTGGAGGGGACAGCCCGGGGCACGGCCCTGCGGGGGCTCCCGAGACGGGGTCCTGAGCCCCCTCCAGCCCTGCACCCCCTGCGCCCCTCCAGCTGCGCTCCCTCTGCAGGGCACAGCCCCGCAGCCCTGGCGCCCCGAGCCCCGCTGCCCCAGGGCCAGCCCTGTCCCCTCCGCAGCCCGGCCCTGCCCACGCGTGGGCGGCGGGGGCAGCCCCGCTCCGAGCCGGAGCTGCGGTTTTTTGGCATCTCTCATTAACCCCACTCCCAGACAGAGATTCGCGGGGCGCTGCCCACCAGGGCTCACCCCCTCCCAGCACAGACAAGTTTTTCTCCCAAGGGAGTGTAAAAGTCGAGGCTCAGGCAGGGTCTCCTGCCCATGGGGAATTTAGGGGTGCGGGGTGAAGCAGGCGGGAGCTTCAGGACTGTAACCCCGCTCCTGCAGGACATTGGGAATGGCGTGGGTGCGGCGCACGGCTCCGCTCACTGTGGAGAGCCAGCCCAGCTGTGTCACTGACTTTGTCATTTTATTAGGAGGGAGGACTTGTTGTTCCTTTGTGCTTGGCTGTGAAGGAAATGAAAAGCCTATCCAAAGGTCTGTTTTGTATGAAACAATCCTCCCCAGGGCACGTTGCTGTGCTGGAAAGGTCATGAGGGCTTGTGAAACCCAGCGCCAGGACGCCTAGTGACTGCCTCCCGAAATGCGAGGCATCCCTCCCGCCACAAACAGGGCCCTGCTGACACCGGATCCCAGCCGTGGGTGCAGGAGGAGAGGCGGCAAGCTGTGCCCAGAGGCGAAGTTCATGTTCAGCTGGGACTGCTTTACGAGCCAGTCTGGCTCCGGGAGCCTCCCTTCCAGCACAATCCCCCTGCTGATGCTCCCTGCTGCTGCCAGTGCTCCCGGCCTGTGAGCCCACAGTTGGCAGCCCCACTGCAGGCTGGGGGGCACCTTCCTGCCCCGAGGGCAGCGCTGGGCTCGGCAGGGCGGGCAGCGCCCACACGGCCAGGATGTCACCGGGAGCAGTGAGGCGTGAGTCATGCTGAGGTGCTGAGACAGTGTCTTACAGTATGGGAGGGGAGGCAGAGTGTCCTGCAAGGGCCTCCACCCTGCCTCCTCCCCATTCTCCCTGCCCTGCGGCACCAGTACATGCTGGCACCCGTATTTCAGCCACATCACATCCCCCTGTACCCAGGCACAGCACCTGCTGAGCACCCAGCTGGGTTACCCAGGCCAGGACTCTTCCCCACACCACGAGGGGTGCAGCTGGCACCCTGGTGAAATACAGGGGACAAGACATGTCCTTTCCCCGCTCTGGTGGCCCTGCTCCCCCTCCTAGATGGTGCCAGGCTGCTTTGGGGCCACTGACTGCCTCGGACAGACGCCTCCAGCTGCAATCCCTTTTAAGGCAGGTTTTGTGCAGGCCAGCAGCTGGAAACTGCCCTCCTGCGAGTCCCTCCAGCTGGCCAGCCCTGTGGCCAGTCCCCATGGACCACTTGGCCCAGCTCCTCCTGTGTCAGGAATGCTCCCATCCCGGCTGGGACAGCAGGCGCCTGTGCATGGCACCGCACACCGAGTGACCCGGCTGGAGCACAGCCTGGCTGTCCCCTCCTCTCCGTGTCCCCATGGACCTTCTGGAGATTGTTCTGCTCACTCAAGAGAGCAGGCACAGGACGTGGGCCACTCTCACAAAGAAGGCAGCACCAAGCCACGTGGTGCTCTCTGCCAACCCTGCCTGCACGGGGCTGTGTGCCTGCTGGCCCCTCGTGGCTCTCGGTTGTCCTGGCTGGCCCTGCTGGGCTACCAGAGCCCATGGACCTTGGGCTACACCCAGCCTGCTTCACCAGGAGGGAGCCCAAGCATGGAGCTGTGTGCCCTGCAAACCTACATGAATCCCAGCAGGCCAGTCTCGATGGGAAGGCTGCTGTGGGACACAGCCCTGGCTCCTGCACCCCATGGGAGCTGTGCCTGCACCCTGCCCACTGCTGTCCCCTGATCAGCAGGCATGCACAGGGCTGGGGCAGCACAGCAAAGCCATCTTGCAGAGGGCCCCAGCAGGGAAGGAGGAAGGGTTACAGCTGCTCCTGGAGCACGGTAGCATCTCGGGAGCCCAGGGGATACAGCCTCTTGCCCATTTTACAGGGAGCAGGTCCACAAACACTTGGAATGCTGGTGTGCAAAAGTCCTCAGCGCTCTGCGATGGAGCAGTCCCACTGTGCTGGAGGGAGCTGGCTGGAAACACTGCAGAGGCTGACATTTGGGATCACTGCTCCTTCTGCCATCCAGGGTCCCCCCAGGACACAAAACCAACTGTGTGGGAGCATTCTTGGAGTGGCAGTGGGCAGCAGCCAGCTCATCCCTCTTCACTGGGGTGCTGCCCATGGTGCCGTGCCCATGCATACAGACAAGGTCATCCAGTGGGCAGCTCCAGTGCTGGGCAGAGACAGCACCAAGGAGCAGCAGGAGAAGGGCAGGGGTGGTATTTTCAGCAAAGCCAGGTCCCACCCAAAGCATAATTTCAAATCAAGGTTCATAGCCTGACAGCGAAACAACCCAGCCAGCGCCAAGGAGAGCAGCCTCTTCAGGAAAGCACAGCTTTATCTTATCTGCAGACCTTGTTCCAGCTAATTTAACCATTAGACTGAGCACGCCTCAGCTGTCAATGGCCTCTGATAGGAATCTGTGGGTGAGGCTCTATCCTGAAGCATCAGGCGCCAGCGCTCCCCGATGGCATGGCAACAGCCCTCGGGAAACCTGGGCTGTCTCATTTGTTTGTTTGGGTGGTGTTGTTATGGCCAGGGCTATCCCCTCCCTTGGCAAGAGCCAGCACCAGCTCCCCAGCTCCATCTGTGCCCTGTTTTGTGAAAGGCTCCTCCAGCCCCCAAGAGTTTCTTGGGCTCCTTGGGCAGAGTTGCGAGTCAAGAGCTCCAGGGTGTGCCAGAGCTGCCTGCCTCAAGCATCTTGGCCACTGGTGACTACTGCAGTAACAACTGGGAAAGCCACTGGCATTTTTGCAGGCAGGGCAGTGACATAAGCCAATTTGGATTTGTTTTGCTAACACAGCAAGAAAAAAACCCAGCTATGTAGCAGACCAGCCCATCTGCCCAGGCAGCAGCTCCAGGCTCCCCCTCCTGCCCCACCTTGCTGGAGTGGGGCGGGGGCTTCCACGGTTCTCCCAGCCCCCAGCACACTTGCACAGAGGGGAGAGGATGCACCACTGAGGGGGTGACCCAGGGCCAGCGGCACCCCGGTCCAGCATTGTCCCAGCACTCTCACAACTGCGAGTCCTGCAAAATCTCCCTCCCTGGCCATGGTTCAGCCCACACTTGTGCATGTCAAAGGCCCTCTCATCCAAGAATATTTGTTGTAAAATATGCACCACACAACCCAGCGTGGAACTCTAATTTGACAAGAAAATTACAGGATGGCTTAAAACAAGCCTGGCAGAAGCTGGGGGAGCTGCCGGGCGCGTGATGCCATCGAGAGGAGCTCTCGGTGTGCCCTGCAACGGGGGCTGGCAGGCTCTGCCCCCACTGCCCTCCATCCCCCCGGATCTGCACGCGGCTAATCCCATTACCAGACAGACAGGAAAACAACGGCACCGAGGCGGCTGTCAGGGCAAATTACAGCCGAAGGAAAACCTCTGGGATACATCTTCATAGAGCTGACAGGCAGTTAACTGTGAGCAAGGCAGCAGCAGGAAAGGCCTTGGGGGGCTTGGGGAAGGGGCTGGGAGAGGGGCACTCTGCGGGTTTGTGGCACACCCACCAGCACACCAGCACACTGCCACTGTGCTGTAAAGCCCCAAATAGCTTGAGCCTGTCAAATATGCTCGCTGCCACGCCAAAATCTGTGCTCTGTGCCCTTGGGGACATAGTGCAGAGCCATCCTGCCTCGGGCACGGGCAATCACATGTCTGCTTCCAGCTGAAGCTGTAAAAACGCTTCCAGGCCAGCTCAGGCAGCTGGCTGCCCCCACAGCCCCTTGTCAGGTCAGCTCTCACCCTCAGAGGCAGGGTGTGAGTTATCACCACGGGTTAATGTTACACTGCTCGAGCAATAACAAACACGGAGCTGCTCCCACCTCAGCGCGGATGGAGCGCGCAGGGCTGCCCATGTGGGGACAACAGGGACATGGTGCAGCTTCCATCCCTGGGACAAAAGGGTGTGGCAGCCCTTGTCCGCCTTTCCAACCCTGCCAAGATGTGGAAAATCTCCTCCAATTCCACCCAGGCTCCTCCAGTCTCCTGAGCACAGTCTGGCCAAAGTCTCCGCTGCCATCTGCTCTTTTCTGCAAGTTTCCATTAGTGGCAGCCCAAGGAAACCTCCTGGCTAAATCCTTCTGGGGGAGGATTTGGTACATTTTCCTGGCATGGCCTGGCTGTTTCTATTGTGGCTATCAAATGGGGCCAGGATTGTCAAGGAAGCAAAGCCTGCTGCTTTGGAAAGCCGCCCAGTGTCCAGGAGGGGTTTTCTCTGCCTGCCGGGGAGATGCACATGGGTGCTGGGGCTGGCAGGGACTGTGGACAGCACTCAGGGGCTACTCTCAGGGGATCTGTGCCAGGGATCACCTCCCCAGCCTCCCTGGCAGCACACTTGCCCTGGGCTGGCTCCAGGCTGTTGACGCCACACCTTTTATTCCTGGTTAAAAATTCACTGTAGGTGAGGCAAAGGGGTGCAGAAGTGTTTGCTCTCTCTGTGAGCACGCAGCTTGGCGTGGTCACGCCGTGGCAGTGGAGCAGGAAGGTGAAAAGGATGTGATTACTGTGCTCTGACATCCCCAGGCACGAGAGAGGGCCAGGCCAGAGCAGGAGAGAGGAGGAGGAGTCACAGGTTTGCTCGCATTAGCAGCCTGCACTCCTCCATCCCAGCACAGGTATTGTTCCCCCAGCAGCCTGTCCCTGGGCACTCCAGGAGCCCCTCGAGCTCCCCAGGGTGGTTCCCAGCTGCTCACCCTGCTGAAAACCTAAAGGCTGATGCAGAGCTCCACCTGCATCCTGGGGTGTTCCCTCGTGGGTGCCCCCAGGCAGCAACACTGGTGAGGGGGAGCCAGCAGCACCCTCAGCAGGGCCACAGCCAGAGCCTGCACCTGCAGCTCTGCCTGTGTGACACTCCAGGGCACTGCACTGGCAGGGGCATTTACAGCCCAAGTCCTTCTCCTCTGCTTGGTTTTGTGCCATTCCTTCTTCTTCATGCCTGCCTGCCCACCCACACCCTCTCCAGTATTTACACCCAGTTCTTTGACCTCCCCCTGGGGCCAAGGCAGAGCTCAGCCGGGCCAGGAGAGCCCCTCTGCTGACTGCAGGGAGCAGCTGAGCCAGCCCTGGGCCGTGTGGAAACAAGCTGTTCTTACTGGGGCACTTTCAATATCCCATCTTAAATCACATCTTCCAGCACTTCATCCCTTTGGCTCCTGTTTATTGACTTCCCAGCAAATGCTTTCAATCTGTCTGGCTTCCCTGCCTGGCTGTGCTGCTCTGGCCCCCGCTGTCCCCGAGCCATCCTGTCCTGCTGTCTCCCTGCATCTCAGGAGCCCTCCACAGCGTGATGGCTGCATCCCCTTCCCTGCATGGACTGCCTCAGAGGTACCCAGGGCTGCCCTCATCATTCCCACCCCCACCAGCTCCTTTCCTGGTGTTTCCCCTGTGTGCTGTGCCTCTCTGGGAGCAGCCTTTGTGCACTCTCCATCCCTTTTCTGGGCCATAAAGGACAGCACAAGCTGTGCAGCCCCGTTTCTGGCGGCACAGGCACCCTCAGCCTTGTGTTGAGAAGCACAAGTAGGTGACAATCCTGCTCCTCCTGCAGCCTGGGGACACCCAGGCTGGCACCCATCACCCACTCTGCCCTCAGAATAGTTTGACCAGCTGCTGAGTTCTCTGCTGAGCTCTGCTGGCTCCCGGGAAACCTGGGAGCCAGCAAGTGAAATGGCCCAGGACAAATTCACAGGGCTTGGGGGATTTCCAAGCAAAGCTGCATCCACTTTGTTCTCTGTTTTCATCTGTACCCTGGAGAGCTTGTCTGTAATCACCAGGGCCCTTCGACTTTTTTATCCCACTAGCAAGTCCAAGCTGAAAAAAAAATAAAATATTTGACATCCCTGAGGGGAAGGATGTTTTCCAAGCCTCAAGTAAAGGAGCGCTTTAAGCTCACATAGGCCTCCCAAAAATAAATACAAAAATGCATCAAGGATCAGAGGCCAGAGCTGCCTTCCCTGCTTGAGCAAAGTGCCCCTCTGCTGTGTCTGTGCCCTGCTCCCCACACTGACCCATGGGCACAGGGACAGCCCCAGCCCCTCAGCACTCACAGATAATCCCGTACAGAACCCCAAAGCCCTCCTACCGCCTTCAGGTTCCTGCTCTCAACACCCACCCCGGGGCCCCTGCTGTACCTGGGGACACTTTGTGTCCCGAGAGGCACCCAGTGCCTCCACCTACCTGCGGGTGGGGGACATTGCCCACCCAGAGCCTGAGCAGCCAGGTTGTGCCCTGTGGCATAGCAGGATGCTGCGATATTTGCAGGCTTCCCAGTACTCCATGGTGCAGCAGAGCTGAATTTTGTCTATTTTTGATTTCATTGCATTCCTTCAGCAAAACTCTCATGGGGAAAAGAAAATGTAAGGATTAAAAAAAAAAAAAAGAGAGAGAGAGAAAGGAATCGAGGGAGAAGCCAGTCCGTGGTGGGATCCTGCTGGCATTGCTGAGCCTGGCTGGTGCACAGCATGGGGAGGAGAATCAGCCTGGCAGGACATCAGGGGAGCTCCCTGCTGCAGGCCATGGCCACAGGCTCGCAGAGAGGCTGGCATATTAAGCTCGTTAATTAATGATGGGAAATAAGAGTTGCAAGGGGAGGCGGATTGGTGCCGAGGGCGTTGCTGGCAGCTCTGCTGGGCCCCGGAGGAGCGATGGGCACCCCCCGCTCAGCACCGCTGCTGCTGCACGGTGGCAAATTGTGGCTGCGAGGGCCCAGCTGCGGGTCAGGGGAGGAGCCGAGAGCGACACCGCTCCGATTTACACGGCAGCCTTGTCCCTAAAGCATCCCGGGGTCAGGTCGCCATGGAAACCGCACCAAAACACGAGTTTGAGCCCGTTCCCGGGCCGGGAGCGGCGCTGCCGAGCCCTCCGTGCCTGGGAAAGGCTCCGTGCCCTGGGATTGCTGCCAGCGGGGAAAAGCCGCTGCTCCCCGCCGGCCCCGTCCCCAGCTGTGCCCTGCCCGGGGCTGCCAACCAAGCCTTCTGCACGGCACGGAGCGGCTCCGGGGCTGCGGCTGGCTCCGGCCGTGGCGGGCACCGCGGCTCTGCCTGCCCCGGCACACGGGCCCGTGGCATCCCCAGGGGGCA
The DNA here is from genome assembly GCF_901933205.1 of Camarhynchus parvulus. NCBI lineage: Eukaryota > Metazoa > Chordata > Aves > Passeriformes > Thraupidae > Camarhynchus > Camarhynchus parvulus. Next base: position 29,975,003 of record NC_044578.1, on the reverse strand, counting down.
CGGCCAGCAGGCAGCCCCACGGGGCTCTTGCAGGAACGTGACACGAGGGACGAGCTCAGCGGCAGTTCCCAGAGCCGCTGTTTGGCTTGGCAGCCCCAGCTCCGTGCCGGGGGGAGCAGCTGGATGTCTAAAACCAGGCCTGGCAGCAGGGCTGCGATCTGGCTGGGGACAGGGCAGCCCCCAGGGGCTGGGCAATGCCCCACACTGCATTCCTGCCCTGCTGCTGCCAGGCTGAGCTGTGCCGAGGGCAGCCCCACTCAGGCTCTGTGCCTGCTCACCAGGCTCGGGCTGGGGGGAGCAATGGCATGTGCTCTTTAACTTCTCTCCACTGGTTTCCCACTCCCCAAAGGTGGGAAGGACCCATCCCACCGCACCCCATCCTGTCTGCAGGGCCAGCACAGCTGCCTACAAGGCTGTTGTGCTCAGAGCACAGGAAGAGCTCCCCGGGAGGAGCTCAGGCTCCGCTGGAGCTGCTCAGGCTGGTCCCAGGAGGAGCCGGCTGGGATGGGGCAGCAGGGTCCCACCTGCTCGTGGGACCCGAGGGATGCTGTGTGGTGTGCGCAGCCTCCCCCACCTCCCCCTGGAGCTGAGCTGCACAGCACATCTCTCAAAACCTTTATTGTCAGCAAATAACAAAAGTCAGCCCTGCAGCAGCACAGGGAGCCTGAAGAGAGCGGGTGCTGGCCCCCCCTGCTCTCCTGGGCAGCAGCAGGGCTGGGCGTGCACGGGGGACAGGTGAGAGGGGGCACGTGTCATTCTCCAAAGCAAGGAGCACATTTACAACTGCTTATAAATAAACAACAACAACGAGAAACCTCTGGCACCGGGAAGCAGGGGGGTCCTGCTGCCCAGGCCAGCAGCCCAATGCGCTCTGTCCTCCAAAGGTGGGGAGAGGAGAGCCCCCTCCCCACCCCAGGGCTGCAGCTGCCTGGAGCCCCCAGCACAGGCTGGGCCTGCAGGGGGACCAGGCTGAGGCACCAACCTAAAGCAGCCCACAGAGCAGGCTGGGGCACCTGCCTGGGTGCCCCTCAGGGATTCAAAGACAGGGACGTAGGGAGCTGCCAGACCCAACAGGGGACAGGGCCAGCTGTGGGACCCAGGGACAGTGAGAGCCAGGGCATGGAGCCTGGGAAGGGCCAGGAGAAGGGCAGTGCTGCCAGGTGTCACACATCTCCAGCAGCTGGTGAGGAAGAGGGCTGGGCACCCTGACCCCAACCCCAAGCACTGAGGGACAGCCTGGAGCACCCTCCCGTGGTGGGACTTCTGCCACCACCTTCCCCACCCTCGGCCCTTTGGGTGCCCCCCGCCAGCCCCTGCCCACGGGGACACCCCCAGAGCTGCCCTGCTGCCTCCCACACTCGGGGGCTGTGGGAGGGCTGGGGAGGCCAGAGCGCATTGGGAACCACCAGAGATCCCTTCTACCTTAGCCTTAAAACACTGAAGCTTATATTAGAGACATGATAATAACCAGGGGCAGGGCTGTCCTGCCAGGAGTAGGGACAGCAGAGAGGGCACAGCTCCGTGGGCAGCCTGGCGAGGCGCTGCTCGGGCTGGGAGCAGCAGGTTAGTACAGGAGGGGCACAGAGCGTGCGGCAGGGCAGGGACGCTGCCTAGGGCTGGTTCTTCGCCTCGGGGTCTTTGTCGTAGATGTAGCTGCCCACAGCTCCGGTGTTGACACCTGCACGGGGTAAGAAACAGCAGGGTGAGGACAGGGCAGGAAAGTGGCAGCTGTAGGAGTGTGTTCTTTGTTGACAGAGTGACAAAACTATCTTTTGTCCCCTTAAAAGGAAAGAAGCCCAGAAGTTTCTCTTCTCGATTAAGTGAAAAGACACTTCATAGGACTTGGGGGACTTCACCTCAAACTTAAGGATAGCAAACTGGACAGAAGCCAAAAAGTCCCACCTGGGCAATTAACTAGAAAAGGACATGAACAAAGAAACTAAAGGCTTTTGTAAAGCCTTTTACCAGGAGCAAGAACGTCTAGCACCTGGCTCGGTTTTTCTGTTTGTTATTTTGCCTTTTATTAAACCTTTTTGTTTCCAACGCTGCAACAGAAGCCATCCTGCTGATTTTTATGCCTCCAAGGGTAGCTGAGCTATTTTGGGTGTGTTATAGGCCTCTGAGAGTTTATTAGACCCGGCTCGAGGAGGTTACTCTAACAGGCATGCTCCAGGGAGATGTCCCCTCTGGATGGTGGCACGAGCGTCAACAGGGGCACATGTCCCTGGTCTGGGTCCCCCCTTGTGTCCCCAGGCTCTCACTCACCCTTTGGCCCGAAGAGGATCCCGTAGCAGGGCTTGTGGCAGTAGGGCTGTCCATCGTGCTGTGGGGGCAGAGAGAAAAACCTGTCACCTGGGCTGGGGACTGGGGAAAATCCACCCACCCACCTCTCGTGCTCCTCCCCTGCAGACACCCCAACAACCCCAGCACTTCCCCAGGCTGAGGGGCTGCTCCTCCCAGCCCTGCCCTCCTGCAAAGGCAGTGGGTGCCATCAGGGTGGCATGGGACACCTCAGCCATGCCCTGCTGGCATCCCCAGGTGTGCAGGCCAGGGCTCTGAGGCTGGCACCCCCTTACCTCGGCATGTCCCCCCGGGGTCAGCGTCTTGCTGCAGCGCTCACAGCGTAGGCAGGGACGGTGCCAGTCCTTCCCCAGAGAAGTCACCTTCTCAGCTGGAGTGGGACAAGGAGAGAGGGTCACACCAGCCCCCTGCAACATGCTGAGGGGGAGCATTCCCCACAGGGATATCACAAAATCCCAGGAGAACCCTCAGGATCTCCAGCCTCCCACATCCCTCCCACCCCTCTGGTGCCTCACAGGTGACAGGGGACGGCTGCGCACAGCTGCTACCACATGGGAGGTGACACAGGAGGGGATTCAATGCAGATAAAGCCTGCAGGGCCATGCCATCCTGCGGGGCCGTGTCACCCTGCGGGGCCATGTCACCCTGCAGGGCCATGCCACCCTGCAGGGCCATGCCACCCTGCAGGGCCATGCCACCCTGCAGGGCCATGCCATCCTGCGGGGCCATGCCATCCTGCGGGGCCATGTCACCCTGCAGGGCCATGTCACCCTGTGGGGCCATGTCACCCTGTGGGGCCATGTCACTCTGCAGGGCCATGCCATCCTGCGGGGCCATGCCATCCCTGCGGGGCCATGTCACCCTGCAGGGCCGTGTCACCCTGCGGGACCATGTTACCCTGCAGGGCCATGTCACCCTGCGGGGCCATGCCACCCCGTGGGGCCATGTCACCCTGTGGGGCCATGTCACTCTGCAGGGCCATGTCACCCTGTGGGGCCATGTCACTCTGCAGGGCCATGCCATCCTGCGGGGCCATGTCACCCTGCAGGGCCGTGTCACCCCGAGGCAAGCACACGCTGCCCACTTTCACCTTACCAAAGTAGACCCTCTTGCCGCAGCTCGGGCACATGTTGGGCTCCCCGGTGAAGGTGGTGACACTGGAGGCTGGAAGAGAAGAGGACATGTGCCTGGGAAGTGGGGGGACATCTCAGCCAGGACACAGCGGGGTGGGGTGGACCCACACACAAACCCTGCAGCTCACACCGTCACCAAACACGGTGGCTCTGCAATGGCTGCCCCATGGCAAAGGGCCAGGCTGCCTGTCCTGCCCTGCCCCTCACCTTTGCTGGGTCCCTTGGGAGGTGCAGCGTTCACCTTCCTCTCCTCCACCTTCACGGGGTGCTCGATGGGTCCCGGGGCAGTCTGCCCCTCGATCTGCGGCTTGTCGTAGATGTAGGAACCGGCCCCGCCGATGTTCACCCCTGCAGAGGGGCACAGAGAGCCTGCAGTGGTGGCCTGGGAGCCCTCGGGGTCTCCACCGTCCCCCCAGCCCCCTGTCCCTCCTCTCCCAGCCCCGCTGAGCCAGGGGCCACTGCTGCACTTCAGCCCCAGCTTGCTTTCTCCTCACCCAGGCTTCCTCCAGCCACCTCTGGGATAGGAGACTAACTCCACCTTCTGTTTGAATGGGAATTTGTTTTTTTTAAATATTAAAAAAAAAAAGGCAGCTCTCAGAATAGATTCCTCCCTCCCTCCCTCCTTCCTTCCCTCCAGCATCTCTTCTCTCCCTCTGCACAAGCAGACAGCTGGCCTGGGACTGCAATTTGCTGGCTCAAAGCTCAGCCCTGGCTAGCCTGACTTCTGGGATGTTGCTGGGGCCACCAGTAGGGATGAGGGGACCTGGCCCCTCCTGCAGCCCCGAGCCCAGCACCCCAGGCAGGGGGGACACGCAGGGACGTACCTTTGGGGCCGAACAGCGTGGCGTAACAGGGCTTGTGGCAGAAGGGCTTCCCATCGTGCTGGGGAGAGAGGGCAGTGTTAGGAGCAGGACCACGGCTCCCTCAGGAGCACCTTCATCCTCTGCTGCTCAGAGACCTCCATGGCCATGCCAGCACCCTAGAATGCACCCAGCTCTGGGTGTGCAGCGCCAGCCTAACCCAGCCTGAGCACTCGGGGCTTTCACCTGCATCAAACACTCAGGGGTTTCACCTGCATCGAGCACTCAGGGCTTTCACCTGCATCAAGCACTCAGGGGTTTCACCTGCATCAAGCACTCGAGGGTTTCACCTGCATCAAGCACTCGAGGGTTTCACCTGCATCAAGCACTCAGGGCTTTCACCTGCATCAAGCACTCGAGGGTTTCACCTGCATCAAACACTCGAGGGTTTCACCTGCATCAAGCACTCGAGGGTTTCACCTGCATCGAGCACTCGGGGGTTTCACCTGCATCAAGCACTCGGGCTGCTGTGCACAGGTCATGCCCTGGGGCTGGAGCACCAGTGGCCATGGCAGCTCAGCCATGGGCACCTCCATGCCCCGGCCCAGCCACGTGGCACTGGAGCCAGCAAGGCATGGCCTCAGCCCCTCAGCATGCTGTGCACAGCCAGGCCACTCTCCATGCTCAGAGCACCGTGGGAGCTCAGTTTCGCCCTTCCCTCGCCTTGGCCCAAGATCAGAGGCCCCGCATGGGCTCTGGTCCCAGCCCAGCTGCTATCGACCCCGCTATCGTCTGGGGTGATTATCACAGGAAGGCAGGAGGCAGGCGATAAGCCCCAGAGCTCCCCGTTTCTCATGGGCCAGCTGGAACCCAGTCCAAGGGAAAAGAAAGAGTGTTTGTGGCTGGACCAGGGGGCCAGCAGGGCTGCCACACACACTGCCCTGGGTAGAAAACTCACTGGGAGCCCGTGCTCAGGCAGGATCCCACCCCATGGCCTGCTCAGCCCACTCAGCCCTGCTCCTGCCCTCCATGCCTCTGCGGCAAGGCAAGGAGTGCTGCCTACACAGGGCAGGGTGACAGCTGAGCAGAGGGACCGTGCCAAAGGCAGGGGCCAGGACAGCCAGAGGTAAGGCTGAGGGAGGGAGAAGGCTCTGGGCTGGCCAAAGGCAGCTGCAAAATATTGCAAGGCATAAATATGAGCGTGCTCACAGCGTTGCCATGCCAGAGGGGAGGGTAAACATTTAACTGGTCTCCCCGCGACACCTTTCCACCCCAGCCTCCTCAAAAGGAGGGAGAAAAAGCAGGGAAGGGCCAAATCTGTCGTGTGGGGCTTGGCTGCCATCCCCTATGGGAACAGAATCCAACCTTATATGGAGAAAAAAAAGCAGCAAATCTTCTGGGCTTAACCCGGTGTGGAGCACAGATCCACCTCGCTGGCAGGACACCCGCTTCCCCAGGGGCTGGGGGCCGCCAGCACGGCTGTCCCTGCTGCTGCCCAGCTCTGCTGCCTGCCAGAGCCAAGCTAAGGAGCTGGTGACACTGTGGGATGGCAGGTGCTGTGCAAACCCAGGGTGTCACACGGGGACACTGCCCAGCAAATACAGCGGCTCCTGAGCCCGAGCAGCTGCAGGCAGCAGCATGGCGCCTCACACCCCCCGTGCAGGGCAGGGGCATCACGCTCCAGCACGGGCTCCGGCACAGAGAGCACCAGCGCCGAGCTCTCGTTGCCATGGCAACCCAGGCATTCCCCGTTCTTGGTGTTTTTAAGCACAGGTCAGTGCAGGCTCCCAGCACACACCTCTCCAAAGCTCTGTGATGCCCAAACAAGTCTGCCCAGTGCATGGAGCTTCAAGGGCTTACTGGGGCACGCCAGGCCCCAGCACAGCTGCCTGTGTGACAGAGCAGTGTCAGCACACGCGGTGCCAGCACCACTCTGTGGCTCGCCCAGGGCTGTGCACAAGAGCACTGCGAGTTGCAGCAGCCGCGTTTGGAGCCAGTGTGTTCTCCTGGGCTTGCATGCCGCAGGGACAGCGCCTCCACATGGCATCAGATATCTGCCCCAGCCCTGGCTTTGGGATTTTCATCCCAGCAGGCCCCCCCGAGTGCCAGCACGGCTCCCACCCTGCCCGCCCTGGCAGCTCTTACCTCGGCGTGCCCACCCGGGGTCAGGGTCTTGTTGCAGCGCTCACACTTCAGGCAGAACTTGTGCCAGTCCTTGCCCAGGGAAGAGACCTTCTCAGCTGCAGGGGACACAGAGAGGGGTGAGCCACTGCCCAGCACCCGCTGAAGCCCCGGGGGAACCAGGGGGGCTGCACCGCAGAGGGGCTGCTCAAGGGGGGCTGCTCACACTGTGCACGTCAGCCACGCTGCAGGGAACAGGAGCCACGGTACTGCAGCCCCCAGGGCCTCCACAGCCCTGTGGGATGTAGGCACAGCCCCGGGTCTCTGACCCCTCACAGCTATTAGGAAGAACATTAACCCTGTCCCAGCACCAGCTATTAGGAAGAACATTAACCCTGTCCCAGCACCAGCTATTAAGAAGAACATGAACCCTGTCCCAGCTGGAAGCAGGACACCCCCCATGCTGTCCCACAGCCGTGCTTTCCCACGCACCAGTCCAGCAACGGTAGCGTTTTCTTCCCTGCTCCCCGTGGCTATTTTTACCCGCCACGTTACCCGGAATGACTTCACTCCCATTCAAATATTTGGCGTTTCCATGCCCACCCCGCCCCTGCAGCCACACTCCCCCCACGCACAGCCAGCCTCTCCCCGCGGAGCCTCAGCCACAGCTCCAGAGATGCTCGCAGGAGGAGGGGATGGCAGATGGATCCACTGTCACCCAGGATGGACATGTGGCCTGGAAAACACCTGCCCCTTGCCCCCAGCACAATGTGTGGATGGGCACACAGCCACTATCCTTGCACTGCCACAAACCCGCAGAGCAACTGGCTGCCAGCATTGAAAACAGTGACAAAGCACCAGTGGGCAAATTCAGGCAAGGCAAACGCTTTGAGACGGGTTGTATGAATACAAATACAATCCTTCCATCTGGCCCTGAGCTGTAGGTGTCCAGGAGCACCCTGGGAGGCAGCACAGGCTGCCAGTGCTCCTCTTGCATCCCCAGCCTTGCACCGTCCCCTCTCCCTCCCAGCTCCTGGGCGGCCACAGGCTGCCTTGTGCCCCCCACAGATTCCTGCTAACCCTCCCTCGGCCCTGCACATGTGCAGAGACAGCTGGAAAACACTGTGAGCCCGTTAAAGCCACCGTAAAACTAAATCAGGAGAGCCAAATAAAATATTTAACAAGCAAATAAAAGTGCAACCAGAGCTGGCTGCACTCCATGAGAAGACCTCCTCCGCGATGTCGGGTTTCCCCCCAGGACCTCAGCAAATGTCACCTGTTTGCATCCAGTTGAGATGGGGGTCAAGAGCTCCCCAAAGGGCAGGTCCTGGCCTCTAGAGCCACCCTCCTCCCAAGGCAAACAGCTGCAGCCAGGGCACGTCACAGGGCCAAGATAAGCCGAAAAAATGCCATCATCACCCAAAAATTCCATTCCAGTGCAAAGCCGGGCGGGAGGGAGGGGCAGTGTGACAGGGCAGAGCCAGAGCCATTGCACCAGGGTGCACAGGAGACTCCTGAGAGCACCCCAAGCAAGCACATGAGAGATGGACTTTGGGGACTCGCATCGTTGGAAGAACCTCCAAATCCACCTCCTGCTGATGACACACAGGCTGTAGAACCAAACCCAGGCAGGAGCAGACAGCAGGGCCAAGGGATGGCCCACCAGGGCCTGCCTGCCCAAAGTTGCCAGGGCTATTCCCTGCTGGCTCCAAGCCCAGGGGCAGGGAGGGCCCATGTCTCCCCAGCCCCTCACAGAAGGCAGCACACGAGGAAGGGGCCAGAGCTGCCCTCCTTTTCCTCTGCAGCCCTCATCTGTCTCTGGGAGCAGAGAACCAGCTGCAGGGTGAACAGCCCCCAGACCCCAGGGATTCCCCAAAACTAGGGGAATACGGAGGTCCCAGCAGCCCACTGCCCTGGGGCCATTGCAGGAGCCCTGCATCCTCCCAGCCCTCCAGCAGGAAGGTTCCTCCCCGGCTGACCAGGGCGGGAAACCGAGCGTGATGGGCTGAAAGCCGAGCCAGGGGCTCGGGGCCAAGGAGCCGCTGGGCTGTGTCACGGTGGATGCACACACAGCCAGGCTCCCCCGGCCCCGACCCAGCGCCGCCACGGGCACAAAGCAGGGAGGAAGCTCCCGGCGGATGTTTTCCAGAGGCCATGGCAATTATAGCTGGCCACAGCCCCCAGCAGCTCCTTCCTGCTCCCGCCATACAAAATGCTCCCCCAATGACCGGCCCCCCCCCAAAAAAAAAAAAAAAAAACATTTCAGCAGATGGAAATCCTGGCTCCTCCCTGCCAGATGCACCCCTCTGCCGATGCATCCCTGAGGCACGCAGAGCCAGAGGGATCCCAGCGGGGCAGGAGGGAGGGGAGAGCACCCGGAGCAGCCCGGGCACAGGGACAGCCCGGGAACCACGGGGGCTGCCCTCGCCTCCAGATGGAAATGATGGAAATGCCGCCCAGGGGCCGCTCGGGCATCCTCTGGCTGCAAACAAGGATTCCCGGGGGATGCATCCGGGACCGGCACAGCCGCGATGGCTTTCCAGAAGGCATTGTTTGCACCGAGCAGAGGAAGCAGCTTGGAGCCGCTCCGGCCCATTTCCAGGGCAGCAGCCTGCGGCCACACCATCCCATAAATCACCGCCGAGGGAAGGGACCAGCGCCCAGATTTCCTGTCACTGGGCCACAGCTGCTCCGCTGTTGCATCAGCTCCAGAGGAAAAGGCTCTGGCCACATCCTCCTGCTGCCGGGGCAGCCCCGCAGAGCAGCCCGGCTGGCAGTGCGGGCCGTGCCAGCTCCGCGCAGGGAGCAGGGGATGATGGCACGGGGCACACGTGTCCCTGCAGCCAGCTCTGCCACCAAAGGCCGTGCTGATCCCCCTGCCCGCCCAGCACATCCTGCTCTGGCCCCCGAATGCCCCCTGCACACCCAGCCCTGCAGCCAGGCCAATCTAAACCAGCTCGGCAGGGTTAAGGGTGCCTGACTGCAGGAATTTGGCCTCTGCCACAAGTGTGTGGCTCGGGGGTTTGCCAGCCCTGTGTGGGTGGGCACGGGGTGCCCATGGATGATGAATCCCTCCTGAGAGGAAACACCTCGAGGAGAGGTGGAGGCACAGCCGGGGACACGGCTGGCTGCAGGACACGCAGGCTGTGGGGTGGGTTTGCTCTGTGCAGGCTGTGGGGTGGGTTTGTGCAGGCTGTGGGGTGGGTTTGCTCTGTGCAGGCTGTGGGGTGGGTTTGTGCAGTGGTGGGTTTGCTCTGTGCAGTTGGGGTGGGCTTTGTTCGTTGGGTGGGTTTGCTCTGTGCAGGGTTTGCTCTGTGCAGGCTGTGGGGGTTTGCTCTGTGCAGGCTGTGGGGTGGGTTTGTGCAGGCTGTGGGGGGGTTTGCTCTGTGCAGGCTGTGGGGTGGGTTTGTGCAGGCTGTGGGGTGGGTTTGCTCTGTGCAGGCTGTGGGGGGTTTGCTCTGTGCAGGGGATGCACCCACGCTGCGAGGGACAGCAGGAGCAGGCAAGCAGCCGAGGGGGCTGTCAAGGCGCACTGATCCCATGGCTCCACAGCAGCCCCGCCCCAGAGACAACGCGGCTCAGCCCTTAATTACCCGCCGTGCCCAGACAAAGCAGCTGGCACAGGCCAGAGGTGGGTGCATCTTCTCAGGGTGGGAAGAGAGCATCCCTCCTCCCAGTTTCTGTGCCGCCGGCCGCACCGAGCCGGCCCCAGGCCCTGGCACAGGTATTTCCACAGCCTGACGTCAGTGCTGCTCCCAGGCGGAGCCTTATTCAGCGAAAGGAGCCACAACTGCAGCTGCGTCTCTGCAAGGGCTGGGCTGTGCCCCGTCCATCCACCACAGCCCTGGCAGGGCACGGGGGAGGCTGACAAAGGCCAGTCTGGCAGCAAGGATGCCAAATCCCCACAGGGATCCAGAGACAGGCATCCCTGGCAGAGAGGGATGCTGTCAGACTGACTGTAGATTCACTTCAGAGCAGTTGCAGACACAAAGGAATGGAGAAAGAAAAGTGCAAGGAAAGCAGCCTGGTAAACGGCAGGAAACAAAGCCAAGAGCCATGAGCCAGCAGCCTCATCCCTTCCCCAGTTCCTCACAAAGTGGCCAGGAGATGGTAAAGGTGGAAGGACAGGTTGAGGCTTTCCTGCCCTTGCCATGCCAGGCCATATCCCAGGCACGCTGCCCTGCCTGGGGTCTGCAGTGCCCTCCCGTGCCCCCAGCCCTGGCACAGCCGTGGCATAGCTCCTCTCCCCCATGCACAGCCGGTGCTGACGCTCACACCGCACCCTGATTTGTGGCCAAACATATATATTTAGCTTCCCTGCAGCAAGGCAAGGCAAGGCAGCCCTCCAGCTCGCTGGGCTCCCTCCAAGTGTGCAACAAAGCCAGCTCAGTACGGCCTTGCTGCAGAGCACAGCTGGGGGGAACAGGGACTATCCCAGGGGGCTCCCACTTCCAGCCAAGGCGAGAGACAAGCGCTTGAGCCCCTGTGTAGCTGAGCCACTCGGCTGCAAGGGGAGGTTGTTTGAGTTCCAGCCTAGGTGCTCAGCACTGCTCCCAGCCCCTGCTGCTCCCTGCCTCTCCTCTGCCACAGCCTCACCTACTGCAGGCACTTCCCTGGCCAGGAGGAATCTCCTGCTCTGGTTCGCAGGGCAGCCTCCAGCAAGTCCCCCACCATTTTCAACAGGGCTTCATCAAGCAGCCTCTGAATGGGATGTGTGTGAGGTCGGGCAGCAGGCTGTGTCTGTGCTGGGGGAGGATCAGCAGTGCTTCCAGCCAGGCACTGGGTTCAGCCAGGGCTGAGCCCAAGGAGCCAGCTGCTTTCCATAGCAGCCCTGCACGTGAGGCATGGCAGGCAGGACCCCAGGGGGGGCAGGGGATGCAGCCCACACTGCCAAGGGACACAACCACAACACTCAGAGGCCCACCTGCAGCCCTGCCCTCACCCACCACACAGGCAGGGCACAGGCAGGCACACACCAAACACTCCCTGGGTAGCTGCTGGCTCAGGGCACACTGTTCCTTCCTTCTGCACTCTGAGATGTCATCTCTGGCAGGCAGTGCCAGGAGAATAAGACAGTTTCCTGGCCTGTTTCAGCAAGAGCAGGATTCTGGGACATGCTGGAGCAGCCAAACTTGTCAAAGCACCCCTCCTGCCCCATGGCTCCTCACTTCCCCACTCTGCTGGCCCCCCACAGCTCCAAGCAGGGCTCAGCCCAGGACTGAGGATGCTCAGGGGCCACAGCACAGCAGCTCCCCAGCAGCAAGTGCACAGCAGGATGGTGGGACAGCTCTCCCCATCCTCATGCCAGGACACATCTCCCACCATCACCTCCTTGGCAGCACCAGGGCCCTTGGCAGGAGCAATGGGCACCACCACAACCAGGAGTGGCAGCATGGCTCATGCTCCAGGCTCTGTGTTTGATTGCAACACTGCTGTGACAGATTTTCCATTACTCCTTGCTTGGGCGTTCCTGCTCCGCCTTTCCCTGCCTTTCCTTTCCAGTCCCATCAGCTCACCTCTCCCCATCCCTGTGCTCCTGCCAGGCAGGAAGGGAGGATGGGAACATGGGGATCTCCGTCTGCCTGGAAGCTGGGACATGGCTGCAGGACTCCATAATCCAGACACCAACGGAGTCACCCAGGACCAGCCCTGGGTTGCACAGGGCTGCCCCCAGCACCACAGCCCTGGGGCAGCACCGCTCCCACTGCCAGCACCACCCTGCCAGGAGCCCCAGCAAAGCCCAGGACACAGAAGCAAGGGGACCCAGCCCTCACACCGCCCTGTTCCACCCTCCCACAGACCATTTTCTGTAGCCCGTGCTTTTTTCCTGAGGGAAAAACGAACGCTAATCAGCCTGTTCCTCAGCTTCCCACAGAGGCATCCCTCCCATGGGCAGGGCTCTGCGCGGGGAGCAGGGAAGCGGAGCATCCTTAGTTACCGCTCTGCGAGGTGCCCTGGCGCTCCCAGGCCAGGCAGGAGGCAGTTCCGAGGAGCCCATCCCGCTCCGCGCTGCAGGGCTGTGCCCACACGGCCTGGAGAGCCGCTTCCTTTGGTAGGGACACTGTAATGGGAATCCAGCCCTCCTGCCGCTCCTGCCCCACCGTCTCCCTGCCCGGAGCCAAGCACAGCGGTTACTCATTAATTGCAGAGTGGCTTCTGCAGCTTGAATTTCGCCGGGCGGCCGCGGCGGTGCCGTGCTCGGCAGGGAGAGCTCACCGGACCTGGCTGCACCCCGTGTGCCCCCGGTGTGCCCAGGCACCTGCTGCGGGCCCCTCATTTCCCAGCTGGATGTGTCCGTGTCCTCAGTGCCCCTCTGGAACCCCACCCGCAAACCAGCACTGGAGAGCAGCTTTACGCCTGGGGGGCTGCTGAGTGACTCGCGCCTGCTTTGGCGATGCCCCTTTCGGAACAAACAGAGCATCATCCTCCCCCCAGAGCCCCCCAGCCCGGGCAGCGAGCTCCCCAAGAGCCGCCCGCGGCCGGAGGCGCCGCACGTGTGCTCGCTGCATCCCTGGGGCTTGTGCCTGCCCCGTGCTCGGGACGGGAAAACAGGAAACCCCCTGCTGCCGCAATCCCCCGCTGCTCTGGGAAGAAAGGATGGGAGGCGGACAGGCTTGGCCAGGGCTCCCGGTGACCCTGCAAAACTCATTTAAGGCTCAGCAATGCGAAATGGAGCTGGGGAAATGTGTGGCGGTTTGGCTGCGGGAGACTCTGGTTCCTCCGGAGCTTCCTGGCAGCAGTGAGAGCCCGAAGGCAGCCCCGAGCCCAGCGCTGGCACCTGCCCGCGGGGACGGGACGGGAGCTGGCCCCGCTCCGGCGCTCACACATTCACTGCATCCAGCCAGCCTCCCAAAGCAGGAAAGTTAGCCCCAGCCGTTCCTGGAAACAATGTCACAGACCTCAACCTCCTTTCAAAAATAAGGGAAAAAAAAAGGGGGGAAAAAGCCAAAAAACTATTTTTATATTTCCCCATGCTTTTTAAAGGAAAAAAGCTCATTCTGCAGCTCAGGAAACGCCCACATCCTCCTGACTGCGCAGGGAGGAGCCCACTGGATTTTTCCAGGGAGCATGAAGCAACAGGCACGCTGGAAATGAGATTTCCATGGGTACCCGGGAGTGCGGGGCTGGGAGCCGCTCGACGCTGCGCGGGCCGGGAGCGGGAGCTCCTCACACATGACCGCGGCTGCAATCCCCGGCATTCGGGCAGCCCGAGCTGCCAGCGCTCATTCAGCACAGGGAGGCTCCCGAACAAGCGGGGCTTTATGAATCACCTCCCCGCTAAGCTTCGGGCCGGCCCAGGAATTCAGGAGCGACAGCAAAGCCCGGACGCGGAGCTCCCATCGCCTTCCCATCGGAGCACACGCCGGGATCCGCACCCGGAAAGACGGCTCAGGATTTGCATGGAGCTTCCATGCATTGAATAAACGGACTCAGGTTTATTCTTCCAGAGCCTGGGCGGTTCCTCAAGGGAAAGCTCAAGGCATCAACAGGGACATGCTCCTGCCCATCTCAGCTCTAAGCACAGAGAAGTTTTTTGCTCCCGTTTCAGCTCAGCACCACCCCCTCTCCCCAGGTCTCCCTCAGGGGCAGCGTTCCCTGCGGGAAGGTGTGGGATGGGGGCTGGCACTGCCCCGCTGCCAGGCACCTGCCTCCAGGGCAGGGAGCAGCAGAGCCCGGGCAGGGACACGGCACCCAGAGAAACCCTCCGGGGAGAGCAGCTGGGGCAGGGGTACAGCCCTGTTCCACCCCAGACCACGTCCTCGGGGGACCCACAAGTGCCCCGGGACACGGGAGAGAAAAAGAGCAGGGACACTGCTGGGGGCTGGTGCTTCTCCTGGCACAGCCTGGCCTCCTCCTCGGGTCCCTGAGCCCAGCCCCGACCCCCCCACGCAGGGCAGGCTCATCCCTGGAGCGAGAGGAGCAACTCTGCCCCCGGGTCAGTGCCCAGCTGGCTGGGGAGGCACTATTTTTTGCTTAAAAAGGAAAAGATTCATACAAAGAACGACATCCAAGGGGCCAAGCCCTTCCCACCCACACACAAATAGGTTTATTTAAAGGAGGAAGACAGCAAATTCCTATTTCCCTGTGTTTACTTGGAGATGGCCGGAAAAGAATGAAAGCACCAATGCCTCCAATGCTCAATCATCAGGACCCTTTGGTATTTCTCCACCAAACAAACACACTGAGGCAACAGGGGCTGGACCCCGGAGCAGGGCGGGAGATGGGCAGGGAGGGCTGTAGGGAGGCAGTGCCAGGCCAGCTGCGCCCCGCGGTCAGCTCGGGCTGGAGTCCTGGATCCATCCCCAGGCCATCCCGAGCTCACAGAGCAGGCCCGAGGGTGCTCACCCGGGCAGAGTCCCCGCCGGGGGCTCCGGGCTGGGGCAGCTCCTCGGGGACACCAAGGCCGAGGAGGATCAGCCGCTGCCCCAAGCTCGCTGCGAGCCGAGCCGAGACGAGCCGGGCCGGGCGGCGGCGCTCAGCCCGCGCTGCCTGACCGAGACACGCCAGCCCCGCTGCCCAGAGATCCTGACCGGCCACAACCCCCGCAGGGCCCTCGGAGACCTGCGGGGACTCGCTGCTGCCCTAACCCAGCCCAGGCGTGCTGAGATGGACCTCCGAGCCCAGGAGCTGCCTTTGAAAAAGTCCCGTAGAAACCCCAAACCCTTCGTTAGCTCGCCCAGCTGGGAACAGCCCGCTGGGGGCTGGCTGCGCGGCCAGACAGGGAGGGGTGAAGGGCACACCTGGGGCCAGGTTTGTAGGGAATCAAAGAAACCGGCTGCGAGGTTTTGTTTGCACCTGCCACTGCCAACTTCCCCGCCCCAAGAGATCCTCCGGATCACGGGAGCCCCATCCCGGTACCGGCCGTGTGGGGTGGGCTGGGTCCCCCTGACCCAAGGCAGCAGCACCTGGGGACAGGAGCCAGCCCCTCTCAGCACCCCAGGTGCGGGCACACAGCCCAGCCAGGGCTCCTCACCGCCTGCTCCCCCCCAGCCCAGCAAGGCCGGGATCACCCAGACGCTCTGTGCCCCTGCCCCAGGGCGGGCCGGCAGCCCCCTCAGCACAGCCGGGACGCGGAGGGGCCGCGGCCGCCCCGCGGGGAGAAGGAGCCGCCGCCGGGCCGGTCCCCGGGCGAGCCCCGCGGGCAGCGCGGCGGAGCGGACACCGGGGCGGTACATCCCCGTGGGGCAAAGGGGGATGCACCGGGGCTCGGGGAGGGGGAAGGCAGCGATGAGCGCCCGCTCTGGGCTGGGGGACCGGTTTGAGGTCCCGGGGATGAGTCTGGGCGCGGGGAAGGGGATGCGGGGCCGGGCCCCGGGGATGCGCTCACCGAAGTACACGGTCTTGTCGCACTTGGGGCACTTGGATGCCATGGCGGGAGAGCGGAGCAGAGCCGAGCCGTGCCGTGCCGAGCCGTGCTGTGATGTGCCGCGCCGTGCGCCCCGCTCCGCCCGGCCCCCGCCCACCGCCGCCCGGGGGGAGCCGGGGCGGGGCTGCCGCCGAGCGGCGCCGGGCTCGGTACGGCTCGGCACGGCCCGGCTCCAGCCCAGCGCAGCAGGTGCCCGGCCCCGGCGGCCGAGAGAACACCCCCTGCCCTGTCTCCCATCCCCAAAGACCAAAGTCGGGACACGAGTGCTCCCGCCTTCCCTTGCCTGGGAAAAAACCTCCATAATAAACAGGTTGTAGTTGAGCGACGCGACTTGTGGGGTTTTACCGGCCCCAAAGGCACCGGCCGGGAGCCTCCCCGGCTGAGTCCGGGACATGAGTGGGGGGTGGCGGTCCCGGGCAGCCGCCGCAGAGGGGCTCGGGCATCTCCCACCGCCCGCGGGAGCGCGCAGCCCGTGCCCGCCCCAGCCCCGCTCGCTGCCCGGCTCCAGCGCCCGCATCCCCCGACTCCCGGCGCCATTCCGCTCCGTTGCCATGGAAACTCCCATCTCAAAAACCCCTCCGGCTGCGAAGGGATGCTCAGGGAGCCGTGAAGCCACGCCGAGGATACCCGAGGAACCAGGATGCCCCTCTGTGCCCGGATGGTGCCCCGCGGCGGGGCTGCGGTGGGCGCAGGGCAGGGGGTGACAGGGGTGGTGACAGGGGTGGTGACAGGGATGGTGACAGGGGCGCAGCCCCCGCGGCCGGGGAGCTGCCGTGTTGGTAAACAGGACATCTGCCGGCCGCCAGCGCAGCCCTGCATTATTCATCAGCGGCAGCCTGGCCCTGCTCGCCGCCATTGTCACAGAATTCCTTTCCCTGCCGGCAGCTGCTGCAGCTGCCAAGCGCCCGCCCGGCCCCGGCGCAGCCTTGGGAAGGGAACCCGGGGCTCCGCGACGGGACACGGTGACCCTGCCGGCAGCACGGGGGCCGGGGGTGCCCGACAGCGGTTCCTCCTCATCCCCTGCACCCCGCGGCGCTGGAAGGCCCAGGCATCCCTGTCACTCCCTGGCCAGCTGCTGTCACAACAATGCGTGGCTTTGTGGCCGCGGGGTCCCTGCGGGGCAGGTGGCAGCGCTGCCCCCACGGCCCCCGGCAGGGGCTCAGCCCTGCGTGCCCCACCGCGGAGCCAGCGTGTCCCAGCCCAGGCCTGCAGCCACCGGGGAGGGCAGGAGCTGGGGATTTGTGGAGCTTCTGATTTCCAGAAGAGCGGCTGCCGGCTCCAGAACAGTCCCAGAGCACTCCTGTGGGTGCCCCTGTGTACCCGGTGTGGCTGCCGCCCTAAAGCACCCCAGGGCAGCGGGCAGAGCCAGCACAGCATCCCTGTGCCTGCAAGCAGGCTCACACACTGAGGGGACAGCCTGAAAAGGGTCTCCTGCCTAAATCCCCCCATTGTGAGGCGGCCTCAGCTGCTGTTCCAGCCCTGGGGGCTGAGGGGTGCAAGAGGAGGAGGAGGAAGGCTGTATTCACTCTGTGGCTCGTTTGGGGAGGGCCCAGGAGAAAGCCTGGGCACTGCCACGCTGCAGAATCAGCACCCAGAAGGTGCCGGCCAAGGGCTTTTCACACGTAGAGGCTGGGGGGAATTAAGACAAATCACCTAAAGGTGTGAATCCCTGCCTGCAAATGCGCTAAATCCCAAACGGATATGCTGGTCAGGAGCAAAGTGGCTTTAGCTGGCCGTGTCTTAATCTCCCCCGATTTAGGCTGGGCATGCTCCTGCACGGAGGGCAGGGATGTGACAGGTGACTCGGGCGGCACAGGCGGAGCCAGCAGGGATGGCCGAGCGGCTGTGGGGACAGCTCGGCCAGTGCCGGGGGGACAGCCCGCTGCCGAGGGGACACAGGATGCTGGCAGGGGGGTGGTGGCACATGAGGGACACCCCGAGCCCCGCTGTGCCTCTCCCCAGAGAGCACATTAATAATTTTCACCAAAGGATGCATTTTCCGTCAGAAACTGGAGGGGCCCGTCCCTGCCCGAGGGCTGAGCTGGAGTTTCCCTGGCAGCGGGTGACAAAGGCGCCTTTCAGCGGCCAGGGCCCCGCCCCCCCCCCCCGCCCCCCCCCCGGCGCGCCCCCCCCCCCGCGCCCCCCCGCGAGGTGACCTTCCTGCGCCCGGATTTCCTGGCAGCAGTCCGCCCCCTGCAGCAGTGCCCGGGGGTGTCCTGGCCGAGGGGGCCGTGTCCCCAGCGGCGGGAGGTGACCCATTTTCCTGCGGCCATAGGTGAACATGAGTGGCGGAGGGCAGCAGAATAGAGTCGCCCACATAGGGCAACCCCCACTGGCCCACAGCCAACCACAATGACCCAACCTGCGTACCCCCAGTCCCAACAGGCCCAACCCAGGCTGCGGGGCCCTGTGCGAGGCGCCAACCTTATACCCAGACAACCATCCTAAAAACCCATCCTAGCGGGCTTCCTAACCGGCCCATCCTAGGCTGGCTAACAGGCCCATCCTAGGCTGAGCCGCAGGCCACATCCATAGCAGCCCATCCCTGACCCTAACAGCGCATGCAGTGAGCCCGAGCAGGCCCAACCTAGAGCTGAGCCCGAGCAGGCCAACCTAGAGCTGAGCCCGAACAGGCCCATCCTAGAGCTGAGCCCGAGCAGGCCCAACCTAGAGCTGAGCCCAAACAGGCCCAACCTAGAGCTGAGCCCAAACAGGCCCAACCTAGAGCTGAGCCCAAACAGGCCCATCCTAGAGCTGAGCCCGAGCAGGCCATCCTAGAGCTGAGCCCGAACAGGCCCATCCTAGAGCTGAGCCCGAGCAGGCCCATCCTAGAGCTGAGCCCGAACAGGCCCAACCTAGAGCTGAGCCCAGACAGACCAACAGGCCCAATCCTAGAGCTGAGCCCGAGCAGGCCCATCCTAGAGCTGAGCCGAAGGCCATCCTAGATAGCCCAGCCCATAGAGCTGAGCCCAAACAGGCCCATCCTAGAGCTGAGCCCCAACAGGCCCATCCTAGAAAACTAACAGGCCCATCCTAGAGCTGAGCCCAAACAGGCCCATCCTAGAGCTGAGCCCAAACAGGCCCATCCTAGAGCTGAGCCCAGCAGGCCCATCCTAGAGCTGAGCCTGAACAGGCCCATCCTAGAGCTGAGCCCGACACCCTAGACAGACCCATCCTAGAGCTGAGCCTGAGCAGGCCCATCCTAGAGCTGAGCCCGAACAGGCCCATCCTAGAGCTGAGCCCGAACAGGCCCATCCTAGAGCTGAGCCCAGACAGGCCCATCCTAGAGCTGAGCCCGAGCAGGCCCATCCTAGAGCTGAGCCTGAGCAGACCCATCCTAGAGCTGAGCCTGAGCAGACCCATCCTAGAGCTGAGCCTGAACAGACCCATCCTAGAGCTGAGCCTGAACAGACCCATCCTAAAGCTGAGCCCGAACAGGCCCATCCTAGAGCTGAGCCTGAACAGGCCCATCCTAGAGCTGAGCCCGAACAGACCCATCCTAAAGCCCATCCTAAAGCTGAGGCCGAAGCAGGCCCATCCTAGAGCTGAGCCTGAACAGGCCCATCCTAAAGCCCATCCTAGAGCTGAGCACAAAGCAGGCCCATCCTAAAGCCCATCCTAGAGCTGAGCAAGCACCCTCTAGAACAGGCCCATCCTAAAGCCCATCCTAGAGCTGAGCCTGAACAGGCCCATCCTAGAGCTGAGCCCAAACAGGCCCATCCTAAAGCCCATCCTAGAGTTGAGCCCAAACAGGCCCATCCTAAAGCCCATCCTAGAGCTGAGCCCAAACAGGCCCATCCTAAAGCCCATCCTAGAGTTGAGCCCGAACAGGCCCATCCTAAAGCCCATCCTAGAGCACCAAACAGGCCCATCCTAAAGCCCACCAGAGTGCACATCTTAACTTAACCTTACTCGTTGCCAACAGGCCCATCCTAAAGCCCATCCTAGAGTTGAGCCCGAACAGGCCCATCCTAAAGCCCATCCTAGAGCTGAGCCCGAACAGGCCCATCCTAGAGCTGAGCCCAAACAGGCCCATCCTAAAGCCCATCCTAGAGTTGAGCCCGAACAGGCCCATCCTAAAGCCCATCCTAGAGCTGAGCCCAAACAGGCCCATCCTAAAGCCCTATTGCACACCATCTAAAGCCCATCCTAGAGTTGAGCCCAAAAACCTACAACACATCTAAACCCATTAAACATAAGCTGAGCCCAAACACAAGCTGGGCCCAAACAGGCCCATCCTAAAGCCCATCCTAGAGCTGGTGCCTGCAGCCCTGTCCCAGCAGCAGCGGCTGCCCCAGGGCCCAGCAGGGGCTGCGGGACACGGGGGGGCTTTGCCTTTGGGCTGGGCCTGGAGCAGGGATCGCCTCCACCAGGAGCCAAAAGGTGCGAGGCTGGGACCCCTGCCCAGGGCAGGGCAAGCAGAGAGCTTTGTGCAGAGATTAAGGGAAAGTGAGGAATAAATAAGGAATAACTCCCTCCAGGCTGCCTCTCCTTTGGCTCACCTCTCTCCTTCTCCCCACACCGACTCCCCTCAGCTCTTTTTTCTTCATTCAGATACAAATACCACAAAAACTCATGGACCAGACAGAGCTGCTCCTAAGGGGAGCTGGAAAGCCTTCCTCTGCTCTCATGTTTTCTGGCACCTAGGACTCCTTGGATTTGTTACAGGGCAAGAAGAGGCTGGGGGGAATAAAAGAGGTTATGGGAAAATCCCCTGCTGCTGGCTTGCTGTGCCCAAAGATCAGTGATCCCTGTGTGGCCTGCAGAGCCTTGGCTGGTGCACCATGTGCAGCCACAGGCCCAGGCCCCTCTGTCCCCCATGACAAGGTCACTCCAGGGTGACACACTTCTCTTTTTTCCACCCCTGGAACTCCCATGTCTCAGACACAGCCCACAGCCAGGGCCGGTGGTTAAGAATGGCTGCTGCCCATGGCCAGGAACAGCCACTGCCCAGGGCCACCCCAGCTATAACCAGTTCTGCCTCAGATCCTTGCAGCAGGCAGGAGTTTCATGGAAAAAGTGGTTGGGCTTCCTTCCCTTCATGGGCTGGGAGCAGTTCCCTGTGATGGGATGCAACAGAAAGAGCCTTTCACAAAACCTGGCAACACTTTTTTTCTTATTTCATTTATTCTCCACAGCCCTCCTGGATGTGCAGTGCCTGCCAGCATGGATCCGGCTGTCCTACACGGCGAGCAGGGCAGCACCCTGCCTGCAGCAGGGGACATCCGTGCCCCAGAACGAGGAGCCCGGGGCTGGCTGGGGTGGGGAGGCAGCCACACAGCCAGGGGACAGCGCCACGCACGCCGGGCACCCAGCCCCGCTGCCCAAGGGTCAGTGCACAGCTCTGGAGGGAGCACGGGGGCTTAGGAAGGATTAGCAGGAGCCGGAGGGAAGGTGGAGGAGCAGAGGACGGGCGGCCGAGGGCTGGCAGGGGCTGGGGCCCGTCACGCAGCACATGCCACTGCCCGGGGCTCGGCACGTCAGCGCCCGGGCCCGGCGCCGCGGCCCCTGCAGCTCCAACCATCCACTGCTCGCTCCTCTCCTTTAAAAGGCATCCGAGCCCCTGGCCCTTATCAGGCAGGGCCGATAGCGCTGTCACGCCTGCGATAAACAGGTTTACAGATTTTGTCCTTGCCATCTGGAATGGATGTCCCCATTGTCCCCGCGACCGCTTCCCGAGGGAGCCGTGGCTGCCGGCCCGGCCCGGGGGATCCCAGTGTGCTGCAGGCCGGGGCCGAGGATGCAGAGCTCGGTGTGAGCCCCGTGGGGCAGGAGGGACCCCTCCGAGGATGCAGAGCTTGCTGTGAGCCCCCTGGGGCAGGAGTGACCCCTCCGAGGATGCAGAGCTCGGTGTGAGCCCCCTGGGGCAGGAGGGATCCCTCCAAGGATGCAGAGCTTGCTGTGAGCTCCCTGGGGCAGGAGTGACCCCTCCGAGGATGCAGAGCTTGCTGTGAGCCCCCTGGGGCAGGAGTGACCCCTCCGAGGATGCAGAGCTCGGTGTGAGCCCCCTGGGGCAGGAGGGACCCCTCCGAGGATGCAGAGCTTGCTGTGAGCCCCCTGGGGCAGGTGTGATCCCTCTGTGCAGTGGGATCAGCCGACCAAAGGCAGGAGAGCAGCTGCAGAGACCTGAGCACAGCTCTCAGACCCGTCAGAGCCACGGTGGGACTGCAGAGAGCAGCCAGGGGTGGCCACTGCAGAGCTGGCATGGGTGGCTCTCCCCCAGGTTTTCCAGGGAAAGAAGGGGTGTCCCAAGGAACG
Source organism: Camarhynchus parvulus (assembly GCF_901933205.1). Lineage (NCBI taxonomy): Eukaryota > Metazoa > Chordata > Aves > Passeriformes > Thraupidae > Camarhynchus > Camarhynchus parvulus. The sequence goes on along the minus strand of NC_044578.1, from coordinate 29,953,023 downwards.
GGCTGTACTCAAACCCAGGCTGCAGTGGCAAAGTCCAGCTCAGGGCAATTGGCCACTAAGCCCTGGCAGAGGCACGCCCCCGGACATGCTGTGGGCAGAGGTCGGGCTGGCCATGGCGCAATGTGGCTCTGAGGGCCGGCACAGCAGCAGGAGCAGTGTGCCCAGGGGCTGCCCAGCTTTCATGTGTCTGTGGCCCACATGCACACCACCTCCAGGACACTCTCAGTGAGCCCCTGGGGTAGGGAGGGGACTGGACACACATAATCCAGCACCTCACAAGTGCTGCAATGTCCCCATGGCACCATGTCCTCCTTCTCCATCAGCATCACCCACCCACCCACCAGGATGCATTTGGCCTTGGCTCCCCCCAGACATTTTGGGCATCTTCCTGGGATGCAGGGAAACCCAGCTTGGCTTCTCACCCACAGGCTCCACACGTTCACCTCCCTCCTGTCCTGCCTGGGGGCAGCCAGAGCACAGGCGGGGGAACAAACTCGCTCCTGCTCAGATGGAAAATCTCTGAACGAGCACAACTTGGCTGAAACCCCCTGGTCAGAACCTGTAAATCTGCTCCCCGTGACGCTGCCAGCATCCCACGGAGCACTGCATCCAGGTGGAGAGTCCCCTTGCAGGAGGGAAGGGAGGAAGCTGTCTGCAAAAAGATGCTGAATTTATGTTATTCATTCTCATTCCAGGAATGTGGTGAATGAACTTGCAAAGCCCAGGGCAGGAATCAAGTGTGCTTCAACCCTGACCTGCCCTGACTTCCTTCCAGGCTGAAGAAGAGGTGGAGACAAGCCCCAGCCCCACAACCCATCTGAATTGACTGTGTGTCTTTTCTTGAGGCAGCTTTCCTCCTCCTGCACAGGTGAAACGTGATTGTCAGAGACTGAGTCTGCCACCAGGTTTTGAAGCTGCTCAAGCAGGGCAAAACCCTTCTGCCAGTCCCCAGGCAGGGAAGCGAGGGCAGGAGGGACAGGAGGACGTGGGCCACCCCAGCCTCCTGCCTTGGACAGGGCCATCAACACCACCCACACTCCAGACATGCTCATGTTCGGGGGATCACGGCAGATCCCATCACTGTTGGCTCTTGCAGGCTGACCTTGAAAGGCACTGACTACATTTACAGGAAAAACCCCAAACAAACCCTCTCTCTCCAGCTAGAGAGGGCTGTCATGCCTCGACTTGCCTTTCTGCAGTGATCTTTCCTTTCTCTCTAATGCTGCTGCCAAAGCTTATTTGGGTTAATGGTGTTTTTACGTCTGTGCCCTCTTGATGGATTAAGGAAAATAGAAAAGATTCAAGGTCCAGTTTCTGTAAATTAGTCAAATTCCTTCCTTCTCCTCATAGTCAAAATTTGCCAGATTTTATTTGTGCTCTCCCCACAAATCCCCCAGCAGGCTGGCACACCTCCCGTGCCACTGCTCATCCCGTGGCCCCTGAGAACAGGTGAGTGCCCCCTCCTCGTGTGGCAGTGGGAAGCGGCTCCACCGTGATGCAATCCCACCATCCCAAAGAGCCTCTCCAGCTTCCCAAGGTCTGGCTTGTGTAACACTTGCACAGAGAGCCAGAGCCCGCAGCAGAGCTGGCACCGGCTCCAAATTTCCATTTCAAAAGAAAATTTCAGCGTGTATTTTGTTTTACAACTCTCCAATAGTGTCACAGTTACAGCCCTCCTCCCACAGCAGGAATGCCAGGTTTGGAATTGTTAGTTCTGGTCATATTTTGCTTTTTTTCATACTGTTTCATCAGTGCTGTTACGGTCAGGGTGCTGCCTTCATGTTACAGCAGCAAAAGCAGAGACCACAGAGAGCTGCTACTGACAAGCTGGTAAAATGCAAAATGCAGTGTAAAAAAGCGCCCCCAAACCACCCAAATTTAACTTTAAAAAATTAAATCTGTAACAAAAGCATTTTGGCATGAAGTATTGTAGGAATGCTTGGATTTTTGTTTTGTTTTTAAAATACTTTCCTGAACAGCTTCCTGCTTCTTTTTAAGCCTGTAAAATTGCAGGCATGGCACTGAGTCTGGAGGTCAGCATGCTCCATCCACGTGAGCACAGTGCTCTCCCAGCGATCACAGCTGAGCCTGTGACACATCTGCTCCCACGTCCGCATGGCAGAGAGGGGAGGGAAGGATTGGGATGCCAGGGACACACAGCTAAGGGAAAATACCCAAATGCACGTGGCAACACTTATTTCATCCCAACAGACCTGGCCTGCTTCGGGCGGGCAAGCACTTCCCAGCTCCAGGCTCTCCTCCCCCTACAATCTCAGGGGCTCTTTCGGAGGTGGGAAGCAAGGAGAGGAAGGGACCTGGAAAATGGGACATTGCCCCAGCTGTGTGAACATGGTTCTATTTTGACAAGGCTCTAGAGCAGGAGAGTGAATAACCAAATGCAATTCCTGCAGCAACAGCACAGGAACGTGAATACAGAGGAGAGGTTGGCACAGGAGGGGCTGTGACAGCACCAGCTCAAGGGAGTGACCCCTCAGGCTTGGACAGGTCAGCGCCCGGACCTACCACTCCCTGCACTTCCCAAGAGCCAGCGTTTTCCTTTGGTGGCCAAAGGGATCTTCCAGCCTCCCCTCCCAAGCTGGTACAAATGTAAGCCAGTGAAACAAACACATGGCAGGGGAGCCTGCTACCGCACGCCAGAAAACAGCATCTCTATTGAAGGACACGCAAGGGTCCTTCAAAGTTAGGGCAGCACAGGACGTGCTCGCTCTCCTTGCCTGGACTCCTTCCCAGAGCAATCTCTGGAGCCGCTCCAAGAAAGCTTTTAAGCTGCTGGAAACCGCAGGGCTGGCACCCCCAAGTGGTTCTTGTGCTCTCGGTGCAGCCGGAGCCGCCTCTGCCGGGCTCATGGAGAGCTCAGCCCCAGCCCCCGGATCCCCAGCACGGCAGCAGCCCCGGCACCCCGGGCTGTCCAAGCTGCCCCAGCCCAGGCACTGCGGGGGCCAGCTCAGACACGGGGTTTTCCAACGTGATGTGTTCAGATTTCCTTTTGCTACTGGAAGGAATCCACAAGAGCATTTGCCCTCACAGAGACAGAAGTGTTACAAAACGCTCCTGCAGCCTGTGTTTCTCATGTACAGAGGGTTAATCCTAAGGACTGATGGTGACAAAGTAAAACTGCCAATGGTCACTGGTGCTGCTCGCAGCCTGAGGGCTTTTGTGCCCTTCCAGAGTAGCACATCCTTCAGGAATGGCTGTCCTGTCTCACTTTCGAGGACAGGAAAGCCTGACCTGTAGCACAGGATACACTTGGACCTGCCAGGGTGCACAGGTGCTCACAGCCACGGGGTGAATCTCGCCAATCGTGAGCAGCAAACGAGAGCAAACACGGAGCCCATGCTGCTTATCTGGGAGGACAGAGCAATGCAGAGGAGCCCATGCTGCTCATCTGGGAGGACAGAGCAATGCAGAGCTCAGACCTGCCCACGGGCTGGCCTGCTGACCCCCAGGGATGTCCCTCTGCCACACGCCAGAGGCAGGCCCAGAGCAGCAGGACCAGGAGCTGCTGTGGACAGAGGGCTCATTCAGAGGCCCAGCCCCGCATCTGCTGCCTGTTTGAGGAGGAGGAAGAGGGAGACGCCTCTGAAGCGTAAGGAAACGTTTAAACTGCACAAGAGAGGACTCAAACTATGAGTGACTCCGACTCTTGCCCTGTACTGCTGGCCCAGGGACCCTGGAGAGCAGGACACAGCCCAGGGATGGGATGGAAGGTGCAGGGCTGTGAGCCCCAGGCATGTGGAACCTGAGCAAGGGCGGCTGTTTCAGAAGAGACAAAAAGCAGATGTTTCACAAAAGCTCACTTTCCAGGTTTATTAAGTAAAGTTAACTGAATTGTTTTCATTTTGTGGGGATTCCTTTCCGTCTAACCCGGCGGGTTAACAGAGTTGCACAGAATCACGGTTGGACTGTGATAACCCAAATACAACTTTGGCTCATCTCACCGCTGACACATATGGAATGACTTGGGGGTTATTACATGCTGTGTCTGCTTGAGGCAGGTACATGTACAGATCAGCACAAGTTGCAAATGATAGTTTACATCCTTTCAAAACCGAGCAGGGCATCCAGCAAATGCGCTGCTGTGAGAAGACATATGAAAAAGAAATGATACAGACTTGCAAATACATAAGAAGTTGAAGAGATGCAAGAAACCTCAAACACAAGAAATGTCAAGGGGGGAAAAAACCACTTAAATTCAGACACAATGTGTTCAAATGAAAACCAGCTGTAATTTAAAGTCCCTTCAAAATGGGAAACATACAGTAACGCAATTAAAGAGAAACCAGGTCTCATCCTGGGAAAAGTGTCCAAAAGCACTGATGCACAAACAGGTTCAGAGTTCTAAGCAAAATGTCCCTGGGCATTGGTGTACTTGACTCTTGGAGCCAGAGCAAAGCAATTCATTACACTTGCTGGGCCTACTGCTAACAGCACACAGGATCCCAGATGTCACAGAGAAGGCAGCACGCAAACTGCTGGTTACTGGGAGAAATGCCACGGGCCACATCTCCCAGAGAGCAACTAGAGTAAGGACACCTAATTCTGGCAGCCTGGCTCCACTGCACACAACGTTAGTGTAATGTTCTGCAAGGTTCTTCAGTTCTTAGCTCACTCCTTTCTCAGCCTGAGTTGGTCTGTCTTGTGCATGAGCACAACTGGCTGTGCAAAATGATCCAAAAAACAGAAGGGACAGGACCAAAGAAAACTGGCTGAACCTGGGGCTGGCTTTCAGCTCCTATTTTCAAATATCAGTTAAAGATTGGAAATTTATCTACAAAAGAAATAATATAAATGAAATAAAAAAAATGGCACCGTCCACAAAATTAAAAAAAAGAGAAAAGAAAAGAGAAATCTTACAACACAGCCTCATAAAATGGCTTTGCAATGATAGCTCAGTCACAAAATGAAGGGTTCTAGCTCTTCGTACATCAGAAGAGGAAACAAAGCTAAAAAGTACTAGTCCACATTCTCTTAATAAGTTAAACTTACTTTCCCTCCCCCTTCTACAAAAGGGGTAGAAGCAAAAGGGAAAGGAGGCTACTAAAAATAAAAATTAAAAAAAAAAAAAAGAAAAAGAAAAAATATAGGAGAGAAGGAGAGAGTGCAAGAGAGAGAGAGAGAGACAGAGAGAGAGAGCAGTCTGTGGTCAGAGGCTCAGAGCAGGGCTGAGTTCCTTTTAAGGGTTTAAAAGATGCAAAACAGTTCCTCAAAAGTTCCCTCTCTTCAACAGTTAGCTCAATGCTGTAGCCATGGAAACTCAAGTAGATACTGGAGGAGATTGCCGGCGTTAATCCTCGATGATGATGGGCTCATCGTTCATGGGCTGGCGGAGCTGCACCGCCTGCATGGGCCGCAGGATAATCGGCTTGTAAGGGCGTCTGGCGGCTCGCTTGGCTTCCGAGGAGGAAAGCAGCTTGCGGATTTTCCTGCAGACAGGAGGGAGAAAGGCACGGATTACAGAGGCACCGGGGCTGCTCCGCTTCCCCAGGGGAGATGGAGCCCGCACACGCCTGCTGGGCTGGCTGACAACGGCTCCTGCTGCAACGGCTGCCCTGGGAAACTCAGATCCTCTGATTCATAAACCCCCAATGGAGAGGAAACTGCATTCTCTGCTCCAGAATCCTTCCCCTGTAGGGCAGAAGGCATTCTGGTCTCTTGCTGGGAATAGAACATTGAAATAGTCCGGACAGCCAGTTTCCACACCATTGATTTATTCTGGATTTATTTTGATCAGCTGGATGTGCTGCAGGTAGCTCTGGGGAAGTTTACAAAGCCAAGGCAACACCAACAGGGTGTATCCCCTTCTCCCACACTGCGTGTGCCCAACCCAGAGATGGGCAATATTCACACCTTGTATTTGGTTAAGGATTTCCCTACATGTACAAGACTGGCAACAAGTCCTGTCAGATGCAGGAAGCTGTTTTCCATATGGACAGAAAGACACACCAAAGCTTTAAAATTACCAAATGAAGTTAGACAAGGACAAATACTGAATGATTGCTTGTTTTTCTTAATACCAGGCTTAGAGATAAAGGAAGAATCATTAAAAAATCCCATCCAAACCCAAAAATGCAGCAACAATGAAAAATGTACTGTGTAATTAAAATTAGGAATTCTTTTATGGTTGTGGTGGTCAAAGGCACACAGATATTAGAAAGGAAAGTAATAAAGAGTCACAAGAGTGGTCCACCAGTACCCACTGTGAGTCTTCAGCTCAGGAACTGGGGCAACAAGAAGGGTCTGATAAGGCAGCACTGCCTTCCCTCACAGGCTCCTGACAGAACAAGGTTTTGGTTGACCACGAGAGACAAGAGAGGAAGGGCTCTGCAGCCCACATTTCAGCCACCTATCCCCCAATTTCATTTAGGCAACACTACTGAGGCCAAAACCCCCTTTTGTTGGTTGTGGTTTTGGCTGGTTGGTTTGGTTTATTTGTCAGTGGAAGAGAGACCTTCTCACTGAGCTGATGCTATGATTTCTGCCTTTAAGATGTGATGGCTGGTGAAGAAAGCAGTCAAAATACCTCCCATATCCTCAAAAACTTACCCTTAGCACCACCAGAACTGACAAACCATCAACTTCAGTTGAAGATTTTGAATCACTTCTTATCAGATTTGGTCATCTCTTCACTTGTTTTTGCCCACTGAGCAGGACAAGCTGCTGCACTTAGACACATTTTTTGTTTGCCCAGTGTCCCCATTTCTCCAGTACCTTCTCAAAATAAAAGGCCACAGGGTGAGGAGAGGTGAAAACAAGCTGGCAAAGTGGTGGTGGGGGAGAGAGAAAATAAAATCTTGATATAATGACTTTTCCAAGACGTTTGACTGCAGTTGATCCACTTTCAGCCAACAGAGCTCCTTGCAGCACTTGCGTGTGCTCCATCAGCCAGGCTGCCATCAGAAACACGTCCTGCAGCACTCTGCAGTCTGATCAGGTCATCGCTGCCTCCGCTTGCCTGAGTTATAAATGCCAAGCTCCTCACTGGGAGCCTTCAATTCAGAACTTACTCCTTTCATTCGACCAACTTTTCAAACTGCTCCTTCAGAGCCACAGAGTTTTCCAGCACCTCTGTTGTGTTCTCAACAGAGCTACACAAAAAGGGGAGAGGGGGAGCGTGTAAAACTTAGGGAAACCTACTTGCTGTGACTGAAAACACAGCCTGACCCTCAGCTGGAGGACGATATGCAGATACTGCAGCTAGATTGATTGCTACGGAGCCAACACAAAGCTCAAATTGTTTCAGAGCTCACAAACAAGTCTTACATTCCTGACACTGGAATGCAGCAGATGGTTCAGGGAAAAGTTAGAGGTGAAATGCCCGACAGAAAACCCGTGCCACTGACAATGCTCCATCGCTCAGGCTTCCCTGCTCTTCACAGCCTGCCAAAAATCTCCTTTCACCACTCATCAGTCAGCTAAGCAGCACGGCTGTCAGACAAAGAAGCCTGGGTGGTTTTTTTTTCCCTTTTCTTTCTCTCTCTATTTTTAAATGGAAGTGATAAGATCTTACTGAGCTGATGTCTATCACCACGATTTTCATTAGAGCTGTGCTGGTTGCTGCGGGACTGATCCTTCCTGCCTCTGTCAGTGGTTCTGTTTGAGCAGAGGATTCTGTGTCTACTGTAAATTGTTGTCACAACCAACACCGCACTGGATGAATATTGTCACAGTTCTGTCCAGGTCAAAGGGCTTGTACCTTGTACTGCCACACTGCCACCATGCACCTGGAGTGTTTCATGTGCCTTGGATGGTGCAGATGTCAAGAAGAGCTCCCTAGATGCAGGATTATGAAACAAGCCTTGAGCACCTAAGGAGTGCACACCCTGTGTGTAAGGACTGTGTGCCCTGAGTCCACAATGGCACATGAATCTGAGAGCTGCAACAGGATCCCAGTACCTCTTTATCAGAGCGACAGCAGTAATAAGAAAACTGCTTCCCCTGAAAATTAAATCCTTCTCTCACTTTATTTTCAATTATATATGGAATTCCATATATAACTGCTTTCTTTCACAGCATCTTGCAGGCATAGAAAGGAGAAGGGAAAGACATGGCAAAGATATGAGCTGGTGTGAAATGCACAGTCGCATTAAAGGTGTCCATAGGAACAAATCTGACCAGGAAATTAATTTCATGTGTCTTCTGAGTTCCAACAAGGTGTTTCCTGCACTGAAAACTGATCATCCAATAGATCAGTGGTGAGTAACTTGAATGTTACTAGTATCACCTATTCTACAAAGCCCATCTTTGATACTAGGCCCACAGAATAGTCCCTTGACACTTGAAATGCTTTGCAGGTTAAGGAGAAGTTTGGAGATACCAGGACTCTCGCCTATGACCTTTGTGCTGAGCAAATGAAGACTCAGAGCAGTGCCAAATTTAGTAGTACCAGAAGAGACAAAGCACTAAAACTCTAGACCTCCTCAGCCACTTGAAGGGTTCAGGCATCCAGTAATTTCCAGGTCCATCTCTGCAAGTGGAGGGAAAGGTAAGTGCTTCTCTGCTCTTGGGGCACTCACTGATAGTGCAAGTGTTGATAACTCCAGGCTTCAGACCATGACAGAAGCCAGACACCACCTCTGCTGTCAGGGAGGGCTGGAAAGCAGGGCTGCAGCTTTGCTCTGACCTTCCTCAAGGTTACCCAGAAGGGAGGCATCAAGTTCTTGGGAGGAAACCACACAAGCCAATTTCTCTACCTCCTCATCACACCCAGGAGCAACACTCCCATCCTAGGAATACCAGTACTGGGAACTTTGCCTAAGGGATTGGGTCACATAGCTTCTACCACTCTGTCAGCAGTTTGTAAACAGTTTGAAGTGAAACTCACACAAGGAAAGTTTCTTCTACTATTTTTGTCCTGTGGGCAGACCAACAAGAAGAATTAGGACTAGCAGAAGCAGTAGCACCAAAGGAGGAAGATTGACACTGTGGGACTAAATCTCACTGCTACTGGTGGCAAATGCAAATCACTGAAAAATGAGTCAGCTCCATCTATGGAAACCCTCTGTCACCTGCAGGTTCCAGGACCCAGACACACGTGGAGATGTCTTGAGGGGTAATGCCAGAGTTCAGCATGCAAGAGGACATGCAGAGCTCTGTGTGTAGGAGGCTCTGCTCCTCAGCGTCACCCGTGAGCCAGGAGGGCCCTATCCTGTCCCACTGAGATGGGACCTGTGAGGGCAGTGATGGGTCTGAACCAGGCAAATTCCCATCTCAGCCTTCCTCCCCTTTGCATCCATCTCCTACAGCAACTGCTCTGGAAGAAGAACAAGAATCTGCTTTCTCTGGAATGTAAGTGCATGATTATTTCCCATCCTTACCCACCTCAGTACTGGCTGTGGTCTCTGCATTCAGTTTGTAGCATCAGACCTGCTGACAAGATCCCCCTCTAACCACAACGCCAGCTGCAGCACCCACGAAACAACAGACATCCCCTTAAATCCTCTGAAACGCCACATTTCCTACCTGGTTTCTTCAGTGGCCATGTAAAAAACATCATCTGGTGCGTCAATCCAGTTCATCCTCCTCCTTTTCACTGGAGGCATGGATCCACCACGAATTAATCGGACTTTTGTTGGGTATGATTTCCCATTGAGCAGCAAGTTTCGGCTTGGTCCCTAACGTGACACATAAAACAGCGCAGTTATGGCCTGCAACAAACCTGCAGCAACATGTGCTAAGCACGCAAAGGAAAAGAGAATTAAAGCTTTTGTATGGCTTGCTGAAAGTTTAGGGTAAATACCTCCCCCTCTGGCCCAGGACTGAACACAGAATTCACACATAAGCAATTGTTCACGAGCAGTACAAGTCAGGCGCCTTCAATATGCAATAGGACAGCAATACTTCAGCGACAGGACAAATAATAAATGGAAGGCATTACCAATAATTTGTGGCTTGTGTCTGAAAGATGACATCAAGTTCAAAAGATTGAGCATCAGACTTAGATTTCAGCTACTACCATAAATCTAGAGCAATTCTATTGATTTCAGGGAAGGAAATTAGCTACAGAGCAAATCAAATACAAGAATCAGAATTTACAGTTATTCTGGAGTACCAAACTTACCCACGTCCTTTTTGTTCTAGGGAGGTCAATATTTAATGAGGATAGTACAGAATTAAATATGTTGTTGAAAACAAATGTAGTACTACAAAGCTTAGCAGCTTTCATGATAAAAACCCTTTTAGTATTGAACACCACAGACTTCCCATAACAACACATTTGCTTTGCGAATCAACACAGGCATCATTTTCCAGACTCACAGTAAGCCCCTTACACTCAGCTGGAAAAACATGAGCTGTTATTAAGAGAGGTGCAGATGAAAGGGAGCAAAGTGTTAAGCTTCTCAAATGCAGCTGTCCTTGATCACTGAAGTCCAGTGCTGCTGCCCCTCTTCCTGCTGATCAGCACATTGAGAAATCCCACTGAAATCAGTAACACTGAGCAGCTGGGAAAGATGCAAAATGAAGGCCCAGAAAATTTGATATGCATGAATTAAAGCTGGTCAGAAAACACCCTGGCATAAATTCAGTTGTGATATTTCACAGGCCATCTCCCCAGATGCACCAAAGCTTCCCCTTCTGCCCATGGAATGGGAAACAGCATTTGTGTGAGAGATGTCTGCCCTGGGAGACCCACCTCAAAAGGAATGGTGTGGACATGGGGACTTCAAATCCTTTAGTGTCAGGTCATTGCAATAACTAACTGAATTTTAACACCTTGACTTAGAAAGGGAAGAATTCAGTCTAAAAACCAAGGGGAAAACCCCAACAAACCCCTGCGTCTATCTCATTTTGTATCTGAGCAGAAAACAGAAAATGATAATGACTTATTTTTTGACCAGCCTTAATCAACTGCTCTACAGCAAGATCTGCCTCCTGTAGAGCATCAGGGCTTTAGAGCTAAACAAACAAACCCCCCACTTTTTAAAACCCTAAGCTTTTTAAAACTGTTGCATACAAGTGCAATAACAATTTCTTAGTTGCCCAGCCCCATATTATACAAGACAGCTTCAGCACCACTGCAGACCACTGAAATACTGGAACAATTGCTTTTAGATTTGACATTTGTTAAGCAAAAGGTTTCAAATAAAAGCTTTTCTGATGGCTTTATTTTTACCCCCTCCAGGTTTCTCCAAGAAAATCCGTTCATTAAGGTTGCAAAGCATATTTTCTCCACATATGCAAGATACACAGGAGAACAACTCCAGAAAAAGTTACTGGAAATACTTAGAAAGGGCACCCCTGTGCTTCCAGGCTGCCCTTTCTCTACCTACATGGTGAAATCTATTTAAAATGATACATCCTAAATGAGGACCTTTAATTTTTCATTCACACTTGATCAGGCAACATGGAATCAAGGCAGTTCTGGGAGTTTCACACTAAAACACCTAAAAAGTATTAAGTCATCAGAGATTTCTCCCTCTGCTCTGAGTTGGTTTATTCAGCAGACACAAACAAGCAGCCAGTCTTCTCAGTGACACGGAATGGAGCTGAATTCATGGAGGAGTCCACTTCAGATGGAGGAACAAACCAAAGGAATGCTCTGTCATTCCAAGCAGCCTGGCACACCCAAGTTCTGGCCTCCCCTCAGGCCACTGCTCACTTCCCCAAACGCTGTCAGGTTCAATAAAGCCTGTGATCACTGTGCAGTGACCATCAGTCACACCTGCTGCTGCTGACCTGTGTCACAGGGACCCTGCTGACATTAATGCATTGTGGCACTTCAGCTAACGAGGCAAGCTCCTTGATCAACATCAGAAGATCATTTCTGGGGGGGAACATATGCTTGAAGTTGTTTCCCACAAGCCACGTGCAAGGGGGGAAGGGGATGCACAGCCTTTGCACTGGCCCCTTCACAATTTAGTGAGAAAGCATTCTGCCAGAGACACATCAATCAGACTGGCTATTTGCTTGTGTCCTTTGATTAAACTCAGCACAATAGATGAAAGGCTACAAATATTTTTTACTCAAAAAAAAAAAAAAAAAAGTCAAATACAAGCATTCTCAGCACGTAACTTGCACACCAACTTGCTAAAAAAAATTTAAAAACAAACTGTTTTCCAAACAAACCCTTCCATCATTTAAACTTTTCTCCTTCAGGGAAATACATTCCACCTAGAAACACATTCCAGAACTTTGCTGGAAGCAGCCACTCAGTTTCTGCATGAGCAGAAACAAAATGCTCTGTTCAAAACAGGATCTCATTTATAGATATAAAGGTAGATGGATTTGAGGTTTAAATTGTATTTAACCACTAAGATGGATTAGATGCCCCAAAACAATATTTTTTCCCTTTTCAGTGAATTGGGAATTATGACCAGCTGCAAACAGCAAAGGTGGAAGTGAAGCACTACGGTTTAATGGGGTGTTCTATCTAGTGTGGGTTAATAATTCTTCTTTTCCCTGTTTTGGTTAAATGAACATTCTCTTACCATTTGTCTGGTTTGTCCGTGGTTAGGCAGACCTAACAAACAGGAAAGAGAATAGAGCTGGTAAGACCATTGCTTTTCCAAGACAGAAAAAAGTACAAAATCAAAACACACGCAGCTATGATTACAACTGTGTTGTTTTGCTCAGCCTAGGCTTGCCTACTGAACTGACTTCTGCCCTCCTACAAAGGTGACTGAGAAAAGCTTCCTTAGCAACGTGGTTTGAAGAGCAGAGGCCCCAAGTCACAAACACGTTCCACTCGCCCAGTCCCTTCTCCATGTACTCAAACCTTGCTTCCCACTAGCACTAGAAGCACACCTCCCTTTCAGATCCCAGCCTTGCTGTGCATCTGGGGAAAAATCTGACATTCTCCTTTAGTCTGAGGAATTTACTGACGTCAAGGAGGAGAAAGTGGAAGGCATTATTCACTGTCAAGGCAGCAACAAACAGAATCTTCCTTATCCTCCTTGGGTCCCCTGGGAACTCCTCAGCTCAGACGTCAGCTACAGGCTGTTAGCAAACAGAGTGCATCTGCTGAACCTGCCACGAGTAAACACCTCCTGAGGCACAGAGCACAGCCACTGAGCTCTCACAGAGCCCTTTCCCAGGCACACACAGCACCAGGGGTGTTGCTGGGCTGTCAGGTACCCCTCACACTGCCCCCAGCTGTACTGAGCACACACAGGAGCCTGCAGGACTCTCAGAGCTCCTGGGATCTCAGGGAAAGGCCTGTTGCTGTAAGGCAACACAGCCTGGCACAGAATGGACTGGGAGACCCAATAAAGCTGTTTGCTAGCACTGCTTGGTTTTACAAGATGCACATTTCCAGAAAACACCACTTCATTAGCATCTGTGCACCAAACCACCTTCCTCAGCCCCTTCTGGCTGAGAACCAAAATGTCAGTGCAGCAAATCCAACAGGTCCTACAGGACAGGCATCAGCAAATGCTATTGCTGCCTGCAAAAGGTCTCAGAATGAATCCTCCTTTCACATTCATAGGATCTTTGAACCTTCCCATTGATAGTGAGTTAGCTGGGATTAAAAACTTTTTAAAGAAACCAGCAAGAATGAACTTTCACAGCTCATAGTCTGTATTCCAGCAGGTTCCTGGAAGTTCCCATTGGTAAAACCGTTCTTGCATCAAGTACCACAGGAAACACAGAGCACAGTAGTGTCAGGAGCAAGGAGGGCGAAGCAGGGGACATTTCCTGAGCATTGAGTACATCACAATATACCACACTAGAATCATCAGTTTATATCAAGTGTATTTTGCATCCTGTGTAGATGTTAAACTGTTAGCTGCTTCAAATGGGAAGACACACGGTTTCAGTTCTTGCTGCATTTTTGTGCCTAAGTATCCACGGAGATGAAGAAATAGCTGCCAAAAATATCTCCACCAAGCCTGTAGGACAGATGTACCAGGCACCAGTAAGAAGGCCAGTAACAACCTTTGGATGTTGACAAAGGCAGCGTAGGCACCAGATAATAATTTGTTTTTACATGGGAGCAACCACAGCATCCAAAACACAGCTGTGAGCAGCTGTTTGGCATGGATGGATGGATGGATGGACAAAGGGCTCCATGGATGCTGGGAAACAGCACAGCCAGCAGGATGCAGCCAGAACCTGTCAGCCTCAGAGCTAAGCTCCAGCACTTGTTACTTTCTTCCCCCTTCCATAACTGAAAGATTATGTTTTCTCCATTCACAGAAACTCTGGGATGTAAATCAACCGATGCTAGTCCCTGGATTGAAGCCACATATTTTTTTTAACCACGCTCCAGATCAGTTCTTTTCTTGTAGTAAGAACAGCCTTGATGCCAGAAAAGACTGTCCTGATATGTGGCTGCTGCTGCACTGACTATTGCTGGATGTACAACAGACAGTAAATAGTGCTATTTCCAAGCACCAGAATTAAACCAGAATATTCCATGGTGAGAAGCTGAGGGATGCAAACTGAACAAAGGCTGAGAAGGACTGCTGCTTGCCCTGAGCCCCAAAGCTTCAGAGCCCTCAAGCAGCACAGAAGCAGTGCTAACAACAGGAACACACCTCCCTCTGCCATTTCCAGGATAAAGCTGCCCATGACAACTTTCTGCTGCAATAAAATAGGACACAAAACAAAGCTACAGCTTCAATGCAATTTATACCCTTGCTTTCACAGCAACAAGGTATCAATTAGCATATTAATATTGGTGAATTAATCCATGAATTTTCACTTTAGTCACACTTCAATAACTGGAGTCTGAAACAATGAAAACAGCACTAAAATGACCTTATTCAGTTTGCAATTAAAAATAATATCACAGTAAGAGCATATGCAGCCAAAGCACTGCTATTAAGTGAGCAATCTCTATGCACAATCACCACCAAAGAGAGGCACAGAGACAGCACATCTGTAACCCATTGTGGAACTGCTGGCAAGTCAACAGGATGCATCTGGACTGGAAACAATGGATTTTCACCCAAAAGCTTTTGGTGGCTTCTGTGTGAGAGAGGAAGCCTGTGAGACAGGCACCTCTAAAAACTAAACCAATCCTGTGTCTGTGGGTGAGTGGTGGCACAGGCAGAGAACTCACCATGCCAGACTCACACCTGCCCCACGTGCCTGCTCCACTTTCACAGATGAAGATTTGAGAGATGTCTCTCCATGCATCCACAAGCAGGTTAAAAATAAGATAGCGTAAGAATTTAAATCAGGAGCAGAATACAACAGTTCTGGCAGCTCCTCTCCAAGAAAAAAAAAGGACTATATTTTATGGAGGGATGTCTAGAGAAGACACAGGGTAGAAAATGTGATTATTCCTTCTGATGAGATCTAAGGTCCAACTGCTTGAATTTGCACAGCTGCACATCAGCATCAACATTGACCTCCTCCAAACGACACAAAAATACACAAACAACAAAGGGAAATGTTTTCAGGATTCACCAAACTTCTAAAACCACAAAGTGTAAAGGTTTACAGTGACAAATCTAAGCAGGTCTTCCACTCTTTTGCAGCCAAAGAAATTGAAACATACTCTCAAAACTCCACACTAAATGTTAGGGGTAGCATTGAAAAGAACCCAAAGTTGTAGAAAATCTCTTGCCATCCAATTCTTCCTGCCAGTCTCCTCTATACACTGAAATAAAGAGGAAGCCCCAGAGAATAAAATGAAGACAAAGTCAATTGAAGCTATAGCTGCAGAGAATCATAAATGTCCTTTGCCACAGCCGATTGTACACCTTACTGACATGGCAATGAAACAGCTGATCACTGCAGAGATTACCTGGCACCCTCAGGGCAGGGCTGCTCCCCACAGCTCCGTGCCAAGGACCTCAGAACTGCTCCTCAAGCTAAGCACAATCAGAGATTTTGGATGAAAACCAGTCCAGCAGGTTACTATGCCCTAATGATCCCTTCATTCCTGAAGTACCAAAGCTGCAGGTGAATAGACTTTCTCCCAAAGAAATACAGGTGGGGAAGGATTGCAATCAAACAGCAACACAAGTCTGTTACTGCTGCTGCTTTGCAGCTTTGTGCTGTCTTTCGAGGACAGGGAAACCACCTCTCAGTCAAACAGCCTGTTCCAACAATCTCATGTCATTTGCCTCACATGGTTTAGGATTTGTTATAAAAATAATTTGAATGAGAGAATGCCTAAACCTGCAGCAGCAACTACAGCATTGCCCCAAGAGCACGCTGTGGGAGTAGGGGACAGCTGGCACTCAAAAACACAGGGAGCAAGGGAGAATCTCATTTCCCAATGGAAAGCAAACCAGCACATCTGGTCCCACTGGATGCCTGACTCTAGACATGCTCTCTGCTGCTCCAGTCCCATCCCCTGCGACTCAGCACCTCGATGGCACAATTCCAAAACTACCCCCACTGCTCACATTCTGCCTGCTGTTCTGCCAGCACCACACAACACACAGCTGCCACTTGGAGAAGCAGGAGAGCCTAAACCCCCAGCAGTGAGCCCAGTGCAGGCTGGAGCACAGGGATATTCCCATGAAGTTACTACAGCAAGCTTCAAGAAGCTGCTGAAGCACGGAGAACTTTCTGCTTGGTCAGAAACCACCCAGGGCTTTTCCACACCTGAACATACACCCTGCTGCTGGGGCTTTACAGCCCATTTCTTTACAGTCTGACACAAGTCTGTACAGAACTGACCTTGTACCAAGGAGGAAGAGTAGCCCAGCTTCCAGCCTGGACACAACTCAGAGTTAGTAAACTTGTGTTTACTCAAAGTTACTGACTCCAATCTTCTGCACATCCACCACACACAAAAATTGTTTCATCAAGCAATTAGTCACAGATGGCATTTGGTTTCTACTTTGTTTACCCACAAGAAGTATCATGCAGAACATGTAATATGCACTAAGACTCAGAAGCATATCTTCAATCACAACAAACGCAGAGAATTTCACAACCAGTGACTTCACTATTGCTTTCTAAAATCCATATACTCTTCATGTGCATTTTCCTGTTCCAAAAGTAATCCTCCTCCTGGGACTCCATCCTTCCCAGCACTAACAAAAACATCAACAGTACCACATTTGTGAGTAAGCTAGAGAAAAATATAAAAATTCATGCATGAACAAGGCTTGATGAACAAGGATTTCACTTCCAAGTTACTGGTTCATTCAAGGCAGTCTCAGTGTGTTGACATACACACACACACACACACACTTTTTTGCCAGCTTGCAAGAACACTTCAGCACCCCTGCCTCTCTTATAGCTACCAGGAGTGTTTTACCACTGTTCATGTCCACCTTCTAACAACCAGAGGCTACAAACTTTCAGAAATATAAGTGCAACAAGCAGGACAGAGCATAAATTGTGCCAAACACCACCTAGACGTAACATTTTCTTTAAACTCTGTTGTACATAAAAACAATGTTTAAATTGCAATTTACTTACCTAAGTAAGTTCCTACCAAGATTGGCAAAGGAAAGGAAAGAAAAGACTTAAGGTTAAAAAAGGGAAAGATTCAAGTAGCTCAGAATACAATAGCTCAGCCCCATGCAACCAATAGAGATACACAGACTGGTTTGGCTGTAATGAAACACAGAAGTGATCAGAGTTCTCTGTTGGACAGATAAAACCAAGACAACATTAAACACACAGCAACTCCAAATGAGAGATTTTGCAAAGAGCAGCTTTAATTTTGGATGGGCAAGTACTGGTCTGTACCCAGCTCCTTCCATCAAGCCCTGCACATTAACATCACTGGATTCTGACAGCACTTCCTAAAATGCTTGGTCCAGCAGGTCACACTCACTTGCTGTAACCACAGCCCCTCCCAGGTGATGTGTCTGTTCATGCAAGGCTGTACCTCCTGCTACAAGCACCTCAAGAACCCTGCTAATACTTTCTGAACAGTGGCATCCAACTGCAGAGAGCCAGCAGCTCTCCTTGGATAAGCACAGTGAGAAGGGAGAGCTGCTCTCTGTCTCAGGCTTGACTCAATCAATACTGTCCACTCATATTCCAAAAAGAGCATCATGGTGGATTCTGCCTGGCTGTAACACACCAAGTGGTTAAAAAAAGAGGAGACAAAACTATGCACCTCTCTGCTTTAGGATTTGCTGATCCATGCTATCTAAACTAGACAGCACTGAATTATTCACTGTTCTTAGCATCAGGAGTATTTTACATCATACACAATACACATATATGTGTGTGAGCATGTATTAAGATTATATATATATGAATGATATGTAGCACACATTCCACTCAATTACAAATTCAGGCTTTGTACTATCCAGGGCACTTGCAAATCTGTCCTTGCTCTGTTATACATTAATTTCCTCTCACATTAATTACACCTGCTCTCTGCCATTGCCTGGGGATATGCACTCTCCTCTCAACCAACATTTGCATCCTACTCCATGCCATCACTACTAAACGAAATAGTTTTCACTAGCTGATCCACAGAGCATGATGCCCATCTGCTGATTTTATTTTCAGATCTTTCTTCACAACACCAAAAGAACCTAATCAGAATATCAAGGCTAAACTGAAGGCAAGTGAAAATTGTTTCACTTAGCAGCTGAATAAAAAATCCCATATGAAATCCTCAAAAATAATCATTACTTTAGGCAAATAATCTTAAAGCAAGAAAGTTGCACAGGCACATGGCTCTTGGGGTCTCCAAAAAGCAGTTCAAGCAACCTGACATTCTTCCCAGCTGTGCTGCAGCTGGCACTGAACATTTGCTCTCTTGTCACTACCCAGCATTACTGGGGTCTGGATTCCAACAGCTAAGGCCAGGCCTTTCCCCCAGCACCCCACCATTTATTAAAGGGCCAACATTCCCTGCCATTTACAGTAATTCCTGGATGGGCACATTTCCATTGGCTGGTTATCCCTCAGTTTTTAGAAGGACAGCTGGGGTCACTGGTGATAAAGGCAGAATTTTAATGCAACTTATGTGTACAGGTAAGTCCACATTTTCTGCAAGTGTAAGTCAGAAAAAAACATATATATATATATGTGTGTGTGTGTGTGTGTATAAAATATTGAGATAGTTTTGGTTCCCTACATAGCTGATGTTAGATAACTTCCCTATCTTTCCACCTTGACAGCTGCTTTTGTTCAAGAACAGTTCTTCCACTGCCATCCTCATCTCTTGATAACTGAGCTAAGGCCATGCCAGGCTGATGAATGCTTCCACTTTTGGTTCATTCACTTTTCCCAAAAAGGATGTGAGAAACAATGAACCAGAACATGTTAAATTAGATTGACATTCCATTTGCGTTTAGAAATCCCCAGCAGCAGAAGCAAGGTATTCCAACAGTTAATTAACCTCACTCAAAAATCTGCAGCTTTTTTCCAGCCAAAGTCCCCAATTGTACCTTCTGGCTACTGCAGCTTGTTGTTGCACTCCTAGCTAGACTGAAAGCCCCCTATTATTATACTTCTGCTGTTCCTGTCAGCAGAGACAAGCATCTACAACTTCCACTTTGATAGAAGCATTTTCCATTATACAGAGTGTTTTCCAGTCCCTTCCCTGTTTTCATGGCTCTTCTATAAACCCTCTCCAGTTTTCAGCATTCGATCCACCACCATGTTATCAATGCAAGTTTGTTGCTGGGAAAAGCCTTCCCTTTATTGCAGCTGCTCATTCATGTTCTCCCTCTTTCTGCCAATTTTAGGAGTGCATGTGATGACCCTGAAAAACAATTTTGATTAGATGAAAGCCAGCATGGTGTAAAAGAGAGGGGAGAAAAATAAAAATCTAACAATGCTCTCTCCCTTCCCCCAGCAGGAATTTGCATAGCCAAGTGCCACACAGATCCCACACTGCATGGCTGTAAGGAATCAAGTAAACAGGTTCCTGCACACAAAACATCCTCTCTCTCTCTCCCCAGAGGAAGTTTCATGGCAAAGACTGTCAGCTGAGCTCCAGAACACTACTGAAAAAGCAATAAACTACAGATTTTTTAACATCTCTCTCTATTTGACAGCTTATGAGACTCTGTGTCCTTTTCATGTTCCAAAAATAGGATTCTGTAGCAATTTGTCCATGCTAAGTTAATGTTGAAGGAGAGCTGGGAAGTGTACTGTATGCCTAATGATGCCTCCAACATGATTTAAAGAGGAGGAAAACAAAATAGATGAAAGAACTACAATCTTCTTGTAAAGTAAAGTGGAAGCAGTGAGAACATGACATTAAGACTATTTTCCTGTTCTTGGAATTCAGGCACTGGTCAAAATTCAAAATGCCTGGCCAGATAAATCATATTCAGAGCTTGAAGAAGTTCAGGTTTCAAGGGCTAAGCAGAGATGAGCCAGAAAAACAAAAGTCAAAAAGTTAAAATTACTTAGCTGGAACTACAGTAGCAAGAGAAAAAAATAAACAAATAGACAGAATTCCAAAGGAAAAATGTGAACTACTCCTTGAAGTTCAGCAATTGGTGTGTATAAAAATGTACCTTAATGCTTTACACTATACAGACACAAGCTGCTACCTGGCTCTTTCCTGCAAATAAACCTCTTGATTGTATTCTGCTTTACACCCTGGCCTTGAGGAAAGCCTTACAAAACCATCACATGCCATTATTTCATAAGTGTTCAGGCTTCTCCCCTGTGTCTGGAGGTGATGGCCCAGCACCATGAGGCTTTCATCACCAGCCAAGAGACTTCAGCTAAAGCCCACCAGAAAAGATGTCACTGTCCCCTGTCACAGACTTTGGCACGGTGACCTGTCCAAACCCTGAGATGTCTTCCAGGTGCTACCAATGCAGCACAGCAGCAGGAAGCAGAAAAAGTCCTGGATAACACATACAATTTGGCACTAGGTTAACATTTCTTTGGAAACTATTTAAACACAGGTGGACAAAGCATCTTCCTGAACCTAAAGTTGTGCAGAAAGAATTTCAGCCTCTCTGTGCAGACATCTTAACACCATCTTTTTTTCTGCAGTGCACACCCCTACAGTGACCTAAACTAGTCAGTATGTCAAGAGGAGATGAGAAACATGAAAATAACACCCTCAATTTCCCATAGTATCTAGGTAAATGCAGACTCTGACCAATTATAACAAGGCAGGCTTATTCTCAATCTTTTTCTACTATTATAGGCCAACTATAATCCAAAAATCAATTATTCTGAATAGATGGGATAATTTGAATCCTTTTATACTCACTCACTGGCTCCTAAATTCTGGCCACAAGGCTTCATCACTCTCACTGCCATTCACCTCTTCTTCACAGTAGTTCCAACTGGTGCCCTTCCTGCCAGGAGCCCACCAGACTACTAAACCTGGATGACTCCATCCAAAACCAAGGAGAAGCCTCAGTGCCACAATCCCAGTCCTTTCATGGCACAAGAAACCAGTTGTATCCATACCCACAAACAGCAAGGTTTACCAGCTCACACACAAGGCAGCTGGGAACCTGTGCTAAGAGGCACCAACATACGAACTGGCACCAGGACAGAAAGAGATCCACCAAACTTCCACCATCTGCTTCCCTGTGCTCCCCTTGGATCAAAGATCTTGATCCAAGTTCTTTAAATGTTGTTTCCTTGCAGGTGGAACCCTTCCCTTTCAGTCCTGGCAAAGCTTCCAGCAACCCAGGCTCAGGAAATATTACAAATGCAAAACTGCAGCATGGCAAACATTTTCCATTCACAAACAAATCTCAGCCAACAGGTTTAAGCTGAACTGCTCACAAGAATATCCAGTTAACACTCACTACCCCAGCAGGTAAACCAGTTCTGGGAGTGAACTGGATTCTGCTACCTTGCAGTTACAGGAACAAGTACTCCAGCAAGTATTTCAGTGGCTGGCTGAGTACAGACCCAACAGGTAGAGCAGCAGGTGCTCGGGAAGATCCAGGCCCTGTACAGCTACACACACCTGCTTCAGAGAAACACAAACTCTGAGGAACAGGTACTTTTCCAAAATCATCTTTCCAGATAGCTCCAGCAACAGTTCTAAGTGAATGGAACACTAAAACAGGGATCCTCCATTTCCAGAAAATCGTGTTTGGTTATCAGGTCCAGTGCTCTCTGCAGAGAGATTTCCAGAGGGCAGGATCTGTTCTACCTCCTTCCTCTGGGCCACAACATCTCTGAGCTTCCCAAGTGTGTCATCTGCTGAGGAGGACATTCAGCAGGGAGCAGCAGGTTTGCCCATACGCAGGTAATCACCAGGAGCTGTGGAAACTCAGTGAGCTACTCTGCACCTACATCCCTCATTACTGGATGAAGCTTCAGAGGAAGCCAAACTGACCAATGCAGCAGGGTTTTGTTACTCTTCCCAAAAGACAAGTTACAAAGCACATAAAAACTCAGCAACAGGGTATCAAGGAATAAATTCCCAAGGAGAGCAAGACAGTAGAACAACCCCTGTCGTCATTGCTGCATTCTCCACATACACTCATATTTGCATGCATGTAAATATGGGTAACAGCCATCCACTGTCTCAGCCACGAAACACAAGGATCATCATCAGGGCATGCAGTGCTGGCCAGTTCATGGCAACATGTAAGCTTTTGTGTCTGCCTGTTCACAGTGAGATTTTGTGGTTGTCTGTCTCCTAAATATTCAAAATTGATCCGTTCTGCTACATTTGGAGCAGTGACATGTTTCCTGCACGATCACAAATGAAAAATTCTGACATCTTTTCAGTACTTAGAACAGATTAATTTTTAATCAATGGAAACTTTGAAAATCATTTTCTACTGCCTGCAGAGAATGTGCAGACAGTCTCTAACCAGTGGGACTGTCCACTCTCACTGGAAAATACAGAGGGCTGAACTGGGGACTTGATGTAAATACTGTCTTCTACTTCTTTTGGTCCAAGCGAATTCAAAGCAGTTCAAGACATGTGAAACTTTGCTTTCTTAGAAGTCAAACAGTGAAACAACCCCTATTTTCAAACCAACCATCACAGCTTCCTGCAGTTTCACAGAACTGCTGGAAGAGTGTTCTGTCAACTTGAGGAATTAGGAACCAATTCTCAACACAGGACTTCATGTCTTCAGTACAGGTGCACAACTTGTTGCCTGCATGTGAAAAGCCTGAAAGGTGAGCAGCAAAACCATGGGTGGAAGTGGTTACCCAAGGAACACTTAGACATCAACACAGAAGGTGCACACAGACTCATTAGCCACAAAGCACAGACAAGCCAGCAGATGAAACTAAAAATCACTCTCCTAGCATAAGCTGAGCGCAGCTTTAAGGTCTTACCCCTGCTAGGCATCAACAGGCGCTTCTTCATGTTGCCTGATAGAGCACAAGTGAACAGAAAAGAGAAAAACATCACATCAGCAACCTGAACAGCAGCAGTTTTAAAAGTTCTTAATGTTAAAACACAATCAGATATCATCAAATGTTTGTAATTATATAAGCTACTTATAAAGTTAAAATTAAAGGTGAAAAATGAGAAAGACTCACTGGATCTCCCTCCCTGCTGGAGTCACCACTACACCAACTGTTCCTTTCCCCTGTTAGGAAGAGCTACCTTCTGTGTTCTCACTCCTGTTATGACCATTTCAACAGACCCTTTTCTCTCATCTGACAGAGACTGCACTTTCTCTTCCCTGACACACTCAAGCAAGAGCAGTTCTTCAGAACAGAGGCCTGGAGTCCACACCAGGAACATCCTGCTTCTATCTCCCACTTCAAACACCTTTCCCTTGCCTCCTCCTCTTGAGGAGGTGAAGCCCAAACACAGAGGTGGCCAGTAACAGGGCCAACAAGGGAAACCTCACTCAAAAAGTCTATCAGGGTATTCTTCACACTACTAATTTAAAAACTGAAGGGAAGTTTCTCCTTCACTATTCCATTTGCAAGGTTGGCCAAGGCAGGCAGAGTTCCACTAGCACAGTGACTTTGTGTGCATGCACCTCCTAGGCAGTACATACCATGTGCCTCACCCAAAAGGAGAAATGGGACAGGTGGCTTTTACAAAAGTTAAAAATAACCTCCCTCAAGAATAAGAAATTCAGAATTTATACAAAGGACTATGAGTTTCAATAATCTCCTTGTATACCGAAAGGACAGAAGAAAAAGCCTACAGACACAACATGAATTTTGTGGAAAAATATTTACCATCCATTCCATTGTGTTGTTCATAGCTTCTTTTTCCCAGGATAGTTGGGGACCCATTATTAATGACAGGTGTAAACTTAGCAGGAGTCAGATTGTTGAGAGAACTGGACAAGCTCTTCGCAGGATCTGGTTTTGGAGGACATGGATGAGACTCTGGTGGAAAACAGCAAAGTAGAAATTTTTTTTATTAGCAAAAATACTGGAATTATAAATCTGAAAACAACCTGCAAACTTCCCAGGTGACCAAGTACACCTCCTCTTACATACAAACTATCTCACTCAGGAGTTTTGAGATTGCTACAGGAGATTGCTACTGATATAAAGCATTTCCATATATTTAGGAATTCACCACTACTGAAGACATGAAAATCATTATCATACTATTACCCTAAAATAAGATTTGATAGCAAAAGCACTTTGTATCTATTTCTGTAACACTGTTCTCCAATAATTTGGGGAGATTTTTGGGGTGCTGGATACTACAACCCAACTTTGGCCATGCTGGTCATGCAACACACCCCTAAACTCTGGGGAAATTACAAATCTGCCAGTTTGCCAGAAAAGTTTATAAAAAATACAATTTCTCCAACAGCAAAAAAAAGTGAAGGTTCAAAGATCCACTATAAAGAACACAACATCTGAATTCAAGCTTTGGGCCAAGGCAGACCTCAAGCCCACACTCTTCAACTTTGAGTTGAGAAAAGACTTTCAGAAAGTTCCAAGAAACAGCAAATGGGAACTTGAATTGAGTCTTCCCTCACAGGCCCAACAGCAGAATAAGATATAAATTCAATCCCACTAACACCACCATAAAACCTCCTTGCCAGTCCTCCCTCCATTTCCACCACTCTTTTCTCCCAGCTCAGTAATCCAGTGGAGACCCTGACACAGGGCAAGGAAGGCTCAAAATCTGCTGCTACTTTCTGTACAATTATGAAAATAAGGATTTTATCCAACAGCATACTTCTCCCTTCATTTGCTGTCTTTTGTTGCACTGCATGTTTCCAAAGGTTTCTCAATCCATGTATCCCATTAGTACACAGCAGAAGTACAACACCCAACAGAGAGCAGTAAATATTTAATACACCCTCAGCCTTACAATATTTCATCAACAAAAACGTTCACAGAAACCTAAAATCAACTCCAATGCTGCTTATCTAAATGAAAAGGCAATCAACTTCCTTGCAAAGCTGGAAGCCTTCAAAGAGGAGACACTCTTGTTTGGCTGCCAGAACAACCTGAGGGATGTCTGCAGGGCAACAGGGAGCACTGGGGAAAAGCATTTGGCATTTGTCTGGAGTCAGCACTGCATGTTACACAGCATCACTCTGGATGCTTCCAGCAGCTCAAACTTACACCGAAGTTCTGGATGGGGCTACACAGTCCTGCCCCAAAGATCAGTTCATGAGGCAAGAGTCCTCAAGAAAATTGTAATAATAATAAAAACCCCACCAAAACCCAAGAGGAAAGTGAAAAATAGAAGTATGATCCCTCTGTCTAGATTCAGCACAGAACAGCCATCAGCTGATTCACAAGCTGTGGGACACAGTGCTGTCCTAAACCCAAGAGGCTTTTTGGAGGACCCAACTGCACAAACCACCTCCAGACAGCCCAAAACCAGAAGAATTGAATAATCAAATGTTCCCAAAACATGTTAGTGCCTCCACTAGCAGATGGTAACATGCCTCCATATACATCAGAAGCCACAGCAAACACATCCCTCCCTTCACTTGAACAAGTTTCTGATACAGCTTTATGACCCCAGAGTGGACTGCAGAGACACTGGCTCTGCCAGATAAAGTAGGAAAAGTAAAAAGGACAAGCTAACGAGATTGGTTTTAAGTAAGTTTTCTTTTGTTTGTGGAGTGGGTTTTTTTTGTGCCTTGTTTCTTGTTTGTTTGTTTTTAATCCTGAAGGAGCATCTAAATCTGGACCCAAGTGGAAAACCCAAATGGTCAGCAGAGTAGCTAGGAGGGTGTTTCCTGTGTTTGGGGGGTTTTGCACGTGATGGTTTGGTTTGTTTAATACCTAAATACCGGAGTACTGCTTCTAAAGGCTTTCGAACCACTTGCTTTAATAGCAATGGGTTTTCTGATGCCTCAGGTAAACGTGCTGTGCCTGTAAAACACAGAAAAATAATTAGAGGGTGAAGACATTTAGCTATTATAGCAAAACCAAGCGAGCAACTCCAGTGTCCTGAAAGAGCTCTGCCATTAAAAGGAATTTTACAGGTGGCAAGCAGATCCTGGCAACAGGACACAAACACAGAGAATGCTCCATGTAATAGCAAACACAAATGTTTTAAAACAAACAGCTCATGAACTTTCAAAGTTATTTTGCTCAGCCTACCATCAGTTAGAAGGCTCTATAAGTACACCTAGGTTTTGTGAAAGCACTAGCTACGTGCAAGAGAGCATCTCAGCATGCTGCAACTCAAAACTTTCCAGGACAGGAATCTCAAAGGACTCCTTAGCAAGGAGGTCCCAGCTGCAGCTCACTCACATTCTGCTTTGATTGCTGCACTGTTGATAGGCAGATAGGGGTGTCTTGCAGCGTGCCAAGGGCGCAAGATATCTCGACATAAACGTCTGGCAATTCTGGTCAGTTTTGTTGTGTGCAGATAGAAAGCTTGTCGTGTCTTCATAGCAAATTTGGGACTCCCACTGTTTCGTACTGGCACACCATGAGGACTCTGAAGGGAAAGGAAAACAAAAATGATTTCTGAAAATAGTAATTACTAGAAAGTACAGCTGTAAAGAAGAGAAACTATTATGTAAAATCACTTTCAACTACTGATTCTCAGACACAAGAACAGAAATGGTATTACAAATGAAAATATTTTTAACCCAGCTACTCCTCATTTCCCAAGTCTTATTCCTAATATCTCAAAGTATAAAATGAAGGTAAACCTTTTCACTTTGCAGGGAAGCATTTATTTCTATGCTGTCACAAGCTTTAAGGTAGGCATCCAAAGCCAGACACGAAGAAGTTACCTGGTGCTATCACATGACTTAGAGCTTATACACACAACAGAAAGACTCTCCAGTTTTGGGTGCTCAGGGTTGCTCTGGAGGTACAATGCAAACTTCTTATAACAAAGCATTTGTCAGAAGGAGGGGAAAATCAGAAAGAGCTGCGTAACAAAAATATACACCAAAAACTCATTTTCCAAAGCAAATGTACGGCATGCAGGAATGGTTCTGGCTCAAAGCTACAAGAATTTCTTTTAATTCTTACTCTTAACAAATGTACTCATAGACAGATTTCATATTCATTGCATATAATAAAGAATACTACTGGAAGACATTTATTAGCTACTGAGAACCAAAGTAATTATCTTCTTTATGAAAAGTAACTAAGTCAACCAATGAAATAATGCAAGTAGTATCTTATCTCAGACCCACCCACAGCTGGAAAACAGGAAGAAACTTCAGTTTGAGGAGAAAAGGCTTTCCCTTCTATGACTATTTACATACTTTTAATTAACAAACAAGAGGTATAAGGCAGTTATCGAAGGATGCTTCAGAAGGCAAAGAGAAGCCTGGATAGGATAAATGTTAAACAAAAGAAATGGAAAGGGAATGATAGCAAAGAATAGGAGAGAAGAAAAAAATTATCCTGAGATAAACGTTCAGTGTGTGCTATCCTTCTATCCATGTCATACAGTTACCTTCTCCAATCAGCTTAATGTCTAATGCTTCCAGATGAAATTCCTACCAAATTCAGAAAAAAATCTGAGAATTTTGGTTTTCAAATAAGAGAGAAAAAATTAAACAGCAACAGCTCATACAATGCTTACTCAAACCTATCCAAAAAAAGGAGGATTATTTAAAAAATTAGG
This sequence comes from Camarhynchus parvulus, assembly GCF_901933205.1. Taxonomy (NCBI): domain Eukaryota; kingdom Metazoa; phylum Chordata; class Aves; order Passeriformes; family Thraupidae; genus Camarhynchus; species Camarhynchus parvulus. The sequence goes on along the minus strand of NC_044578.1, from coordinate 29,925,194 downwards.
ATTAGGTAGAAAAACAAGATAAAGGATCTCTAAAAAGTCACTAGCGATTTGGGGTATATCTAATTTTGAATATTCCTTGGGAAAGTAAATAGGTTTCAGGAAATAATTAATTCTGTTGGAGAGAAAAAAAACAGGGCTGTTCCCCCTACAGCAAAAAACATGGAAACCAAATACCAGAAACACTGGCTGGCATTTCAGCTTCTGCCATCTCCACTAAGTAATTTTAAGCATTTGAAGGCTGGTTTGCTAAACAAACGATGGGTTTTTTTCCCTCAGGGCAGTACTTGGCAACAAATCACTTCTAGCGAGGTTAATGCGCCAACTTCTGCCTGACACGAAATACCAAACCCAAGGACAACAACGAGGGCTGCAGGCATTCTTCTGGTGGTTAAATATTTAAGACCAGTGAGCAGGCAGTTAGGTAAGCATGACACTCAGCTTGCCAGGCAGAGGCAGCAGGCTGCCTGGTGGATACCCACCAAATTATTGCGGTTTGGTCCGGGCCTCTCCCCATCTAAGCGTGTTGGCATTTTCAAGCCACCGTATTTCTTCCAGTAGGTCCAACAGGATGCACAGAGGCGACACTGCATGTTAGGGGGACCCCAAGAATACCACTGGTAAGACTGGGTGGCTAGAGATAACAAAGGTGGAAATTATATATATCCTTACACAGGATCACTTTTCAGATCTTATTCTCTTTAGAAGCAGCACAAAAGAAAACATCCCCCCACACACAGAGCAAAGTTCAAACAGACCTTCAAAACTGATGATGGCTTTCACTGTCATCACCACTGTTAAACATACTTGTGATTTCAGCAGAATTGATTACATTAATTAATCTACATTCCTTTTAAAAAGCTAACAGAAAAAAAACCAATTATTGACATGGGAAGATTTCCTGCCAATGGATGAGAAGGTTCTCTTTTTGCAAGAGAATTTCTGCAGAACATGGGAAACAGCAAAGACTGCCTTCAGGAACTTCCCATATATTAATTTTACAACTGAGAAGTGTACAGAGTCTGTGACTTGACCTCTCATACAACATCATTCCAGCATCTCTACAGGCTCCCCATAAAGGAGCACAATCATTAGAACTCGGTATAATATCAGGCAGCAGATCAAACACAGTGGTGTCACATATTTTGAAAACTACTAAAAATGATGAAAAAAATTGTCAAATTCACACATTAGTGATTTAAATATTCACTCAATAGTTACATGCAATTATGTAGAACATTTACTAACTGCCCCTTTAGTACTTCATAATTCTATTTACAAATGTAACACTAGTAGTTAAAAAACAAAACAAAACAAACACTAAACAAAACAACCTCAAAAAACCCCAAACTTTTAAATGCTGCAATATCCAGCTCTGCCCCCACCCCAGCACAAGACAGCTTTGACTTTAACATTTCCATCTCAGCTGCCATTCTGGCACTTACTGTAACAGCTCTCACAGGCCCGTCCTGCTCCCGCGTTCTGTGCCTGGACTCCAGTACCATTTACCACTCCTGGTTTGACATTATTTACATTGATCTGGTTGGGGTTTGGCTTGTTACTTAAGACACAAAGCAAAAAGAATGACAAGTGTTAATTGAAGTATGCAATTTTTTATTTGACTTTTGAAAGTATGGCCCAAAATGGTTGAAGACTCAAATTTCATTCAGCATGTGGCTTCCAGAACCAGCTGTAATTACCAGCAATCTGACTTCTATGAACACACTGTCTCTAATAATATTTTAATAATATTGATAATGAAAATAACTATAATGATAGTTGGATGCCATTTACAAGACTTCAAAACCTTTTAACAAACAATAAACCAGTCCAGGTAGACTTATATCTTATTCACTATCCCAATCATACGAATCCAGATAAAAACAGATCTCACAAGTCCTCAACATGAGAGATATTTTACTTAAATCTCCAAAAAGAAGGCTGGGGGAAGGAGCAGCAGGCAGAGAGAGGGCAGTGTCTGCTTTAGTCAGGGAAATACAACCCTAGACTGCAGTCACAGATATTTCCATGTTGTCTCACTGCAAGGGTTTGCATCATGTGGCCACAATTCCCACAAAAACACCCAACATACAACAACATCTGGGTCACCTCCGCTCATCCCTATACCATCTTTTAAAATGATGATTCTGGAAAGGCCAAGAGCTACGAGCTAAAACAAATGCTACTGGTGGGAGCTGAGAATGGAAGGCCAACAAAACCTTGGCATGGAGAGCAGTATGGAATAGCACAGTATCTCTGCAGAGGAAGAAGTGCCTGAGGGGGAAAAGAGAGGCCTTCAAAAAATCTGGCATGGGAGGGAAGGAGGAGGACAGATTATTGCTGGGACAGGACTTTTGGAGAATAGAGGAAGGTGGAAGAAGTTGTACATGAAGTTTCACACGAGGAGTTCATCAAACATGCAAGGACTCTGGAGTTCTGTTAGGGTTCACATTATAGGAGCAACAAAGAGCAGGCAGGCTTTGGAGCCAACTGCTGAACATGAGCCCCAATTGCAATGCTGGTTACATTTCTATCATGTTCCCTTACCTGAAGACTGAAGGGAGTGGGCATATTCCTTTTATTTCCAACTAACAAACCCATGATTTGGAAGGAGAAATATCTTAAAATGGCTTTCTGCAACCTCCTTTTCTTACACATCAACTGCACACTGACACAGGAGTCACAGTGATTTCAGTAACCCAGAACATTTGCTGTGTTTCACCCAGGCTAGAGCTACCAAAACAGCATTGTGGGAATAGAGCCAAATTAATTTCTTTCTAACAGAACACCAGCATCAGGTTTCATGTTCTCAGCAATGAAAAGCAATGGAGTTCCAACTGACATAATTCTGAAGACAACTGGAAAGCTGATGCTGCCCTGCAAGCCAGAAAACATCCTTCTTATCTGAAAATGTCCAATCGGATCCTGATATACAGAGCTCAGTAAAGCTCCATTTACAGAGACAAAATAAGTTCTGCTGTGAATGAACTACAGGAACTACACACAGGTTGCATAAGGAGGCAAGAGTGTGTTTGTCCAGTCCAGGAAAAACTTCTGATAGTGTTCTCACTGTAAAATTCAGAGCCTTTTTGCAGCAGAGAAAGCTCAGGAGGCCAAATGGCACAGGAACACTGCAAGTAGTTTGTTCTTATAGTGCACTGAGCAGCACATACACAGCTCAAAAGCAGCAGAGGAGATTAAAAAAAAGACATTTAGATGAATTCACAACCCTGAATATTTTTTCATCTCCTTCTGCTTATTAATTTGCCCAGCTCCTCCAAAGATTAAAGTGCTTCAGGGTGCTTATCAGAAAGGCACCAAGTTCTGACCCCGCAGATGGCAGGAGATCCGAGGGCAGTTTAACAAAGGGGCAGTTGAAAGAGGGAACATTCACACTCCTCTGCTCTGGGATGTCACTATAGTAACCTGCTGCAAAAGAACTTCTGCCAGTGATTCACCAGCAAACTCCATATGCAAACATTGCCCCAGTGCTGCAAAACTAACAGCCCTCCCAGACACACTGCTACAGGCAGTGTTTCTCCATAGAACAAGTCTGAAGTAAAGAAAACTAAGGCCTTATGCTTCAACATCAGGCCTGTTGCTTCCATTCTATACCTTGGAGTTATTCCCCAAAAATACAGCAAAATAGTCTGACATCCATCAGTAAAGCCCAACAAAGCAGGTCAAAAGAACTGGGACTAGAAAGGAGGATCATGGCCTGACTCCATTATCCTCTCTAAAACCATGATCAAGCTTGTATTAAAACACGAGCGGAAAGCATGCACTGGTGCAAGCTGATCACCAAACCACGCTGATCAGAAGGACTAACAGGCTGTAGTTGAGGGAAACTCCAGGACTCTGCAGCACTACAAGTAGTGAAGCTGCAGCAAGCACCAGAGAGTGTCCTGTTCCAAAGCTACGGTCAAGTGTCTGAGTGGCAATAAAATTCAGGCAGATAATGTTTTCATCATATGAGAAGCAAAAAGCTCTTAACTGTTGATGATATGTTAATTAAACTTGTTTGATATCACCAAAGCTGCCACAGCTATTAACAAGAGAATCAGATGAGTAACTGGATGAATCATTAAGCAATTAATGAAGCTGAAGCTAAAGATGCAAATAAGGTAGTGAGAATACTGATGGTATGGCAAACTGTCATTTCCAGTTCTTGCTTCAGGAATGGAAGTCTCTTAAAGGGGTTTCAGTTATGAAGGAGCAGTCAGTTATGCTGGAACAGGGACTTCATGAAGTGTAGATTTCTGGGCTGTATTCTTCAGCTCAGTCCCAAGGGAAGAGATGGAGGCAATAAAGCATATGCAGAGAGAAGCCTGTCAACAGAGACTGAGACACCTGCACAAAAAAGACCCAACCTGCAGATAACCTTGATCCCCACAGAAGACTGATATCCCTTCAGCAGATGAGTAGATAGCATTTGGCCCACAGCACAGCAATAAAATTTTTGTTGTTAGAAATAATTATAAACTTAATACCATCCTGTGAGTATTTCCTGTTATTGAAGAACCCATGTGTGCTGGATGCAACAAAACAAGTTAGAAATAAAGCCTCAGAAATAAAAACAATTTTAAATCCTTTTTAAGGCACACTTGTGCCATTCACCTCTAGGCATCTAACGGAAGTGTCTGGATCCAGGCAACAGAGGTGAGCTTTCCTCACAGCTCTCCAACCTCCTGTAAATACCCACTACTAAGAGCAGGTCTAATGACCATTAAACAATGCTTTCTGAATAGGAGCAGCTTTCTCCAACAAAATGTTGGGGATTGCCATTTGAACTAGCACAGCTACAGAGGGAAGAGCAGCATTACACCTTTTAAGTTTTCCATGTTGCCATGGACCTCTGCACAATGAAACAGGGAAGAAAAACGATCTTGCTCCTCAAGCAGAGGACAAGCAAGAAACAGACAAAGGAATTATCTTCAGCTTGTTAAGCAGTTGCCCTTTGTAGTGAACCAAAGCTTTGACCTATTCCTCCAGTTTCCCTATTGGATTCACAAAAGGGGCACAGTAGGGAGAACAGTATTTCCCTGCTTCACAGCCTTTGAGAGGCTGCATTTGCAGCTTGTCAATGTGCTTTGAGATTCTCAGATAAAATACTGTAAATAGAAAGTATTCATTAACACATACAGATGTAGAGTTAAAAGTTACATTTTGGAGACTGGAAATCGTGTGGAGCAGTTCACTCTTCCCTTTCTGTTCTTACCCCTTCTGATATCACTTAGATCAAAGCAAATGAGGGAAAAGCAACACAAAACTGGATGTCTCAGCCTTCACAACTGCAGATGTCCTAATCCCAAAAAGCACAAGCTACACAACCAGATCTTCATCAAAAAGAAGATGGTACCTATGATGCCTGTAAGATTAGTAAAACCAGAGTACAGCTTCCACAACAACGTGAAAAGTATGTTTGGGTATACACTAGAAGGAGAAAGAGTCTGAGACTACACCTGTATGAAGGTTTTCAAGCACTGCACTCACTTTGGAAGATGGCAGGACGAGGATGTGAGAATGTGGAATCTTTGTGTGTTCAGACTTCTGTTGCTGCTTCAACACCACTCACACTGACACAGACAGTGCTACAGAAAACAACTGAAACATTTGTTTTCCAGTATTTTCTGAGTTCAACTGATTTTACACTTTTTCCTTTCACCAGGAAAGCACATCAGTGTTTTTCAGCCAAAGAGTTTCATTGCAAAGCAGTATTTATAGACATCAGGTTCTGTCGAGTCAACTACAAATGTCTGCCCCAAAACCAGGGTTATTCTTGGAAGAGGTACAGAAATGCTTATTCATTCTGAGTCAGAAGTGTTTTTCTAAGACTTTGGTGTAGGCTTGATAACCTCACATCAATTACCTGTATGACCCTCCATGCTTCAGTAACCTGCACCAAAAAATTTGGGGTACAGTTTCAAGTTAAAAAATATCAACTCTAAAGCTTTACACAGAGCTGCTATTTGTCACTGTGTAACATGTATGTGACCTTTGAAGACACCTTCTATTCTTTTTCTTATTATCTTCCTCCTCTCTGCTAGATTTTCCTATTTACCATCAGAGAAACAAACAAGAGCCCTATCAATGGAGGACAGCCGGAGAAAAAAAAAAGGTAAAATTGTTTGAGCCCGATATCCTCCAGGGTCTCTCACTGCCAACAATTTCACACCAGTTACTGTTAAAACGGGTTTCAGTCAATCAGGTGATACACTTCTGCATAGGTCTTGTGACAGCTTACATCAAGTAATTTATTTTGAGGTGACAAGTGGATCATTATGGCTCAAGCCTAGAAACAGGAATGGGCTCAGTAACATGATAAGGACAAATCAATAACATTGATATTTAGATCCCTACACCGTGCATTGCTATTACAAGCCAAGAATATAATCTCCTTCTAGGTCACAAGATAATGTAGATGTCATACAGCCTCTATATGCCAGCCCTTGTACTCAAGCCTGTGTAGAAGTAATCCAAAAAGCTTAGAAATATTTAATTGTTGCCACCTTTAGAGGTATTAATAGCAAGAAAACAGAAGAAGCATTCATGTGGGATTAAGTAAGCCATGTAATTGCTACTTTCCCCGATACACATGAAAGGATATTGAAGGAGGAGGAAAATGTATCCCCATTTTATCAATTAAATAATATGTAAGTTAAGGTACAACACTCATAAAATGACCCGTGACTGGAAATCAAAGCCAGAGACAGAAGAGCAGCCACATGGGCAGGGCCAGGTCCCTTCCTGGAGCAGGGAGCTAAGTTGCTGATTTGATTATGTGTTCTCTAGGTAGGAAAAAGAATTACCTTGCTGAGGGATAAGATGCCACTCCAGGCAGCCATTATCAAATGAGCACCACAACCTTCCAAACACAAAGCCCTCCCTCCACACATTCTAATCCAAGAGAACAGCAGGACTGCCAGGCTTTCTCGTCTGCAATATCCTTTTGCATCTGCAGTCTAAATTATACTGCCTTTTGCTTTACGAGCTTATCGCATTGTGAATTCATGTTTAATTTGATGTCCAGCGTCCCCCTGCAGAGTAACACCGTCCACAAAAAGCAATACTGTTGAAAAATTGTGTGACAAGAAATCTATTTGGCCTCACTCTGGATATTACACCTCATTTTTAGTAAATTCACCTGAGAGGTATTGACATATAATCATGGATCCTCTATTTTCAGAAGAAATAAGGGGCTGTCTTGCAAGCTAAATATATAAAAATTAGTTTTATCTAAAGTAACAGAACAGATGGTAGAAGTTCATAAATATTTAAAAGGAGACAGCATAAAAGAGCAAAGAAGTTATTGGGGATAATACACAGGGGAGCATATCTGGGAGTGAAAGTTGAAAAGCGAAAGGAAAGGGTGGACTTGAAGTTCTGCATTATAACTACTCTACTGACTAGGCTACGCAGATGAAACGCAAGAGAAGACACATTTTACTAAAAATTTTGTTTTAAAATATAAGTACACCTATAAATAATTATACATTATTTTTAATATATGATGATATATAGCAAACATGCATTGGTGATCCACTGCTGAGAAAAATTAAGAAAACCAGATAGATTATTAAGCAGTTAATTAGCTACCCTTTTGTTCACAACCATGCTGACCTGCCAGCAAGTCCCCAGCTCCCAGTCCATACAAAAATAAAAATTAGAAGATAAGTAATAGTCACTTCAGGATGGGAACATTACAGAGAATGCAGGAAATGAGCAACACTTAGCATAACATCCTAACCAGGAAATAATAATATTGGTAGGACATGGAAAATGCTACACCAATCCCTCTACAATAAGATAACAAACAAAACAAGGGATACTTACTAGTTGGGTATATACACTTGCTTTAGCTTGCTTTCTGCTTCTGCTGCTTTCAATCGTTTCTTTGAATAGAAAAAAGAAAATGGTTAAAATAAAAAGAAAATAAGAGCCATCTTACCTGAGTCAAGTAGTAAACCTATAAAGACTTCAGCGGTTATTTACTGAACAGCTACTACTAAATCTCTTTCCAACAAAAAAATATTCACTGAAGACAACTGTGGGCATCACATAACTATGTAGCTTCTCAAAAAATTCAAAGAGATGTCAAGCTAATATAAATGAGGACAAACTTTTCATTCCCATTCACTTCAAATCAAATTCCTCTTTTAAAAAGTTTTCATTTCCCCTGCAGAAGAAAACCTGACACGTCACTGTCAATTCTCCATGATAACATTCACCAGTTGGACAATAAGAGATACAGCAACACAACCTCTCCATCACAGTTCCTCAACAGCTGCACCAATTCAAAGTTTCAAGTAAGACTTTTATGTTAATACCCCTACATTTCTGAAGGCTCAGTGACACAGGATATTTTTCTTTCAACATTAGGAAGATCAATAACTTCTTTTATAACTCATACCTTCACAATTTAAGCAATAAGAGAGACATTCTGAGATTCGAGTTTTCTCTTTATTACATTTGCTAAATAAATTTAGGGTGAACCTCTGGAGGTGTCTAGTTCAAGCTCTGCTCAAAGCTGATGCCAGCTGTCTGCATAAAGCTGTGACACTGCTCTCCAGACAAACCAGCAGCATGGGGATGTTCCAGACAAACAGGCTAGCTTAACATTTGCTATGCAGCAGCCTCAAGGCACAGCCTAGGAAAATAATTGTAAAGCTCAAGTCAGTATCTCTATAGAAGCAGGAAGCATCAGAAAACATAATAAAATTGAAGAGTGTGTCACTGAGGAGCTGGACAAACATAAAAATTGTTTTTACAGAGACACCACAGACACACGCGGAAACACCAAAGTAAACGTTTCCTGTAAGCATAGAGCTTTTATCAGGACAGTTTTAAACAACCATTTTCCATAGGACACACTGACAGTTCCTCACCAAAGCCCTCTGGACTACTGAAGAATTCCCCGCTTCCCTTTTCCTGCAAATAACAGTCACCCTATCTTAGAAACCAAAGTGAAGTTGTCAGATAAGAGAGCAAAGAATGAGAAAGCAGAACCACTGAAAGTTATCCTAATGTCTACACCTACAGAGAGCTGCACTCCTGGCTGACTCCTTTCTGCTGGCATGGGCCAGTTTCCCAGATTGCCTCTGTTAAACTTCACCTAGGACAAGAACTGCTGCCTGAAAACTGGCCTCCAGAGAATCCAAACAAAGACCTGCTGGAGACAATCCTTATCAATCCCACAGATGTGCAGGAATCAATAACACACACCTCACTGCCAATCAGTGATGGAACTGAAGAGGTTCTCCTGAAAATGCACTGCAGGTTCAAACTGAATGTTTTCAAGACACCATAACTGAGCATCTTGATGTAAGAAACAAAAGCACTCAAAGAGGAGCCCCAAGAAGTGCTGTCACCATGGTTCTCCAAACAGCACCAGAAATCCTCCTCTACCTTCCAGAGACACTACAGAAAAAATCATCCCTTTAACAAAATGCATGCTCAGATGCCCTTCAGCCCAGGAACTGAAGCCTGTTCCACACACAGCCTCAGCTGAAAAAGAGGACTTCATGCTCCAGGCACAGACTGCCACAGGCACTCACATTAGCAGATGAACAGCTCCAGAGCTCATAGTCCCCCCAGGAAATACATGGAAATCCAACACCAGGCACTGCCAAACAGCTTCAAATACTGCTTGATGACCAGTACCAGAATCCAATTTCCTTGAGACTGGAAATTCAGGAAACTTACACTGCTAGAGGACTGTAGTGCTTTTTAAGTTTCTAGATTGTGAGAGGAAAAAGCAGCAGTTTTCTTGACAACATCTCCCAAGGGGACTGTCTGGCATCATTATGTTATGACAGGTTTGGAAATGTATGAATGCAAGAGCTTCATCCAAGCACAAAACATTACCAGTAACTACAATACTCTCCTGTGCACAACATAAAGCCACTTGCCTTGGGGAAGTGGCTAATTTAGGGTATTAAGCAGTATTTTGGTAAACGGGTGATGAATGTTAACCTCACCCCACAGGTTTCCTTTGTGACTGATGACCATGGAGCAAGCCCTGAGCTAAGAAGTGCCCTAAGTCACCTGGACCTCACATCACCCTCCCCTCTCCTCCTGCTGCCTGGGGAGCAGCACAGCACACAACAAAGGGCACACACCCCTATGATAAACAGCACACCAGGAAAACTGAGGGTTTCCAGAAGGCACCACAATGTCCTGGGTAAGAAGAGGCTCTGCACTAAGTACCTGTGGCTGTGGGCAATCAATAGAGATATGATGGGTTTCCTATTTCCTGGCAGTGACTGATCCCAGAAGGTACAAAAGAAAGGTGCCTGAAATGTAACTGTGCACAATTTCAGAATAATCCCTTCCCTGAGAGAGTGCTTTGCTAGGTCCTTTGCCAGTTATTAATTGATCTGTGCCTGAAGCATATTTATGCTATAAATTCTTAATGCTGTCTGATGTAGTTATGAATGTCCTCACTCCCAAGAAAAACCCACAACATCTGTAACTTCTTCTAGTAGTTTAGCCTAAAAAAAAATCTTTTTGAGTTATTTATATACATAGATCTTAAGTATATCCTCTTATTTACCTCATCATATTTTCCCCATCTATAAAAGGAAGATACTACCAACATATCTATCCCACAGGGAACAAGGGATTAAAATACTAAGCACTGTATATTCAAGTTGGTGCAAACATCTGTCTTTTATATATCCTCTCCCAGATTTGCCATCCTGCCCACTTGAAAGAGTTTTATAATAGGTGACATATCAGAGCAAATGTTTGTGGTCATTTTCTAAAGAGTGAACACTTACAAAGAGGAAATAACGGAAGTAATCCAGGAACATTGTGGATATTTCAATAGCCACAGCACAAGAGCTGGGTTGGTGGATAGCGTGGGGATGCCTAAGATATACTCAAATATTAAGCCTTTACTAGTTTATGATAGGAAAGACAAATTACACCTTCTGGGTTCAGAGGAGAACTTCCACACTGTTTATTCTTTTTTCAAACCTCTGAGCATACAAGTGTTGAACACACAATGGAGGTCGGGGAGGTGGGACAGAAGAGGGAACTAGTCTGTGATGTATTTGGGAGAAATGCTCCCAGCTGCTTGTGCTCCAGCAACACATCTCAGAATGGATGGGTTGTACCTATGGTGTCTGGCAGTTTTGGCAAGGAAGTGACTGAGTTCCATACTACCACAGGTTTAACACGAGGTGTTTGGGGATAAAACATCCCACAAACGTGGAAAAACCTTTCATTTATGTTATTTCTACACTTCAGCACACAGAACTTTATGAAGGCTGGTACATTAAGACATCACTCACAGCTCTGGGTTAGGTACAAAGCAGGCTTACATCCCTTCAGAAAGATGTTTTCTATCTGCATCAAGACTGCCCCAGAGATCTCAACTTTGTGGAGTCAAATGTAAGGGCATTTCCACTTTCCCCAGTGTGTTCTCACCATGCAGAACTTAAAACCAACTTTCACTGTCTATTCCTCCTATACTTCTCTAATGCCACTTCCACATAAAAAATATATATAACAGTAGAAATTGATAGTATTTGATCTTCCCCTTGAAGTTACCTGCTCCTCAGAAACAAATAAAAATGGAAAAAGAAAATTAAAGCTTTAACTCTCAGAAAGAATGTGATCAATTCAAACAGTTATTTGCCACTGCCATGTCCCAAGCTTGTCTCAACCTATGGAAAATTTAACGTTTTAAAGTTTTCAGGACTCCCCCTAATGATAAGCACAACAGTAGAAGCATTTAGTCTTTAAAAAAAAATCACCCTGGAATTCACAACTATGCAAGAACTCAACCTCTAACTGAATGAAAATGTAGGCACAGCCAAACACCACATCAACCCTCAGAGCTCTCAAATCACTGGGAGAAGTCAACAAACAGCTGTCAACCAGTCAAAGCCATTTCAAACCTTCCTTAATCAGAAATAGACACTCTTGTGTACTGACACAGAAAGTCTGTCCCAGGAAAAGAACACGTTCAAAGGAGACTCGGGATAGCGAATTTGGAATGCACTACCCTTGTTTTGTTCATGACAGCTCTGAAAGGCTGTTATTGACAGGACAGCTCTTGGGATCACTGTGGACAGGCATTCAGGAGCCTGCACTGAAACACCAATCCTGTGTTGACATCGTAGTAGAATCAGTCCTAGCAGCTCTGTTCTTGGGGTCAGTCCTTCTCGAGATGACTGAGCTCCTACTTATGCTGGTAATCTTCAAAAGCATGGTTTAGCTAAAGCCAAATAAAAACTACTGGGTAAGAGATCCAAGTGCACACTCCAAAAGAAGCCAATTTGCACACATCATCTCAGTGTCCTGCTCACAAAACAAGGCAGTGCTGCACTGAGCCTGCTGATCTCAGGTACACCAAGCAGGAGTACAAGTTACTGCTCAGTTCTCAGAATGGGCCTTCTGTCAAAGGCAACTCAAAATGTCCCTTCCTCAATGGCAAGAAACAGAGAGATTGTGATTCAGTACTATGGCAGTGCTCCCCCATGCCAAGAAAACATCAAGGGAAACACAGAAATCCAGAAGGATGCAAACAGCTCCCAACTAAATCTTGCTTCTTCATCCAAGCAGGCAATTGGTTGGTGACATAAATCTTCATTGCTATGTTTTCTAACTCACAGAAATAGACAATTTAAATGCACTTTTAATGTTCATTCAACCAAAGATTTTACAAGAATAAGCAAGTGATTAATACTTTTATTAAACCCTGTAACATACAGATTTGCAATATAATTCAATCATGCTCTTGGAAAGAGGGGATGTGGAAGTGCAAAAACTCGAGGTACACACTTTGCATATCCTTACTTTGGATACTTTCTATATCTTATATACAAAAATGCTCTCAGCCCTCAGAAACATTTTGTGGTATTAGACCAAGGGAAGAGTCTGCATAGACCAAACACTATGAAGAAACAGATGGAAAAAATGGCAACAGATGTACTTTGTCAAAGACACTGCACTCATCAAGTAAAATACAAATGTAATACACCATTATTTGAACTACAACTTCCTATGCTTTCTCTTTGTGGTTACATATAGATAGCTCTCTCAAGCTTTTTATAAATGTTTCATGGTATTATTTGCTTGTACAAGCTGGGAATTTGAGATGAGGTCTTCAGCTCAATTCAGACCTAACTGATGTGGTGTCTCTGCACTGCAGCTTCTACCTGTTCAGCTTATACTGTCCCCTAAGAGCAGAGTCTCTAACTGGAAGTTCTCCCCAAATCCTACACCCTGGTAAACTCCTGGGCAGCACATGTAAGGTGCAGCATAACCATGAGAGAAAACCCAGTGCCAAGGAACAGAACAAACCAGTATAAGAAACTTTAGGCTTAGTGAGTTTAACTGCTGCAAAAGCAAATAATTAAAGTCTTCACATAATTATCTCCTCTGCAATTTTGCCTATGCAAAAACAAACTTTAAGAAAATTGAGAAAACAATGGGGAAGAAAAAAACCCATGAGCATTATTCTTCCCAACCATGCCAGCTTCCATCACCATCTCATGTTCCTACCACCCACTTCCTAACTAGAATGAAAAATTTCAGTCAAAGAATGAACTTGGGGAAATAGTGAAAAGAGGATGCCACTAATACTTTTATTAAAAGTGAAATATAATTGATGCCAAAAAGAGTTCTGATTTGTCACGAAGGAACCTCTAGCTCCAACAGTGCCCCAGCCAGAAAGAAAATGGTAAAAATCACATTACAGCACATGACAAACATTGGGCAATGCCTCAGGCACCTAGTCTTTACCCCAGGTTGAATTTCCAAGGAAACAAGTTAAGGCAGGACATTGTCACAATTCCACTTTTTGTAATACTTCAACTAGATGCCTCATCTTAGGACTGATAATTATAATGAAAAACACATTCTAAATTTCTCCCTTCTTTTACTCAGTTTTCCGGTCAAATACTGTGAGTAGTTTTCAGCAACTGATACTCTGCAAGAATTTGCATGCTACTTTCATTGTGCTTGCTTTACTGCAGGGACCAGCCAGCCTTTGTATTTAAACAAGCAGAGATAAAAATGATTGTAAACACTACTCAAAAGTTGATTCTCAAGTATAACGAGCCTGGGAATTTGAGCCAGTGACACTTCCCAGGTAAACACTTGACTCACAGAGCTTACATGGGGCAGCCTTGTGCATCTGCCACCCAAGTCATGAGCAGCAGTGCTGGGGAACCAGGGTGGGGCCTCCTGCACAGCAACTGCCCCTCCAAGAAGTCACTGAAGGGAACCTTGAACTCCACAGTCAAAAAGCAACTGCCCTGCCTTCCCTCCTCTGCTGAATTCCAAACCAGACATTAGAAAGCTCTGAGCAAACAGAGCAGCAGCAAACATGAAAAGAATGCACTCTTGTCAATGCTGTTTGTATCCACAGAAGGGCTGATGAGTTTAGGGACAAGAGACTGTTCTGATCATAACAAAACTCACCTGTTAGAAAGGCTGAACTCTGAGAGGGAGAATAGAGAAACAAGGCTTGGTTTCACAGGCAAGAAAAACAATTTCTGTTAGAATGAAGGAGGTGATTCTGACTCTCTTACCTGCTGAACGTATCTGTCTGTAGTTTTCCACATATAGTAATATTCTATAATGCTTGTTAAGGACTTCCATGGGAGCTGGGGACACAAAGGAAAAACAGCATTTATTGAAGGGAGTTGGCACACAGTCTCACTGAAATTCACAGGATTCTTCTGACTGATGGTTGCAGCAGTCTTGCAACTACAGCCCTCCTCAAAAAAAAAAGACAGTGTGAATCCACAAAGGGGACTAGATGCACATGGGACCCATGTTAAATTAAATGCCCTTTCAAAATACTCTGAGCTTTCAGTGTAAAAGTGGAACAAGCTGCAGGTAAATCTTGATGCTGCACTGGCTCACAGCAAACCATTCCAGAGAGGCACAATGTGGAAGGAATCCCAGAGGCTCAGACTCTGCTACAGCAGCAGTTAAAGCAAGAGTCACAACTACAGTATCACAGTTCTGATAAGTTTGGATAAGTTTGGCTTCAATGGAGCTGGCCCATTAAAAAAAAAAAAAAAAACAAAACAAACTGCTAACAGAATTGTGCCCTGCCAGCTCTGTTCTCTGCGTGAGAAGCATGAGGATTTCAGCAGGACCACAGAGTGTGCTGCTGTTTCCAAGTCCCTCTAATAGATTAGAGCACAGGACAAACAACACTGAAACTACTTGTTTTGTTCCAGAGCATCTGAACAATGACACAGTGAAACTTGGCTCTTCTTACAGTGCTCCATTCAATTTGCAGGCTGAGCACCTAGGGTGGTGCTTTGGCCAAACTACAGGACACTTCCCTTGGATGCCCAGGATTTCTTTTGAAAACTTTCAAAAGGCCCTTTCTGAAACCACATTGTAAAGGTGACTACATTTTCATGTTTCAGAAGGCCGAATACTTATCTTCCTTCAAACACAAATTACTCTAGAGCAGTTTGGCTGTCACAACAGTTTCCTACATCCTCCCTCGGCTGTAGTGGAACAGATGATCCTAAATTAACGTTTCTACAGGAAAAACTATCATCTGTGATTTGAAATTCTGACTGTACACCAGGCTGTCACTAGTATGAGGTCTCCCTTTCCCCACTTCACAGCACGACACAGGTTCCAGTTCAAAGCCCCCTTGCTCACACAATGAAGAACACAGTTTAGACAAGCTGCAAGCCAGCTCTGCCACCAGTCAGAGCTGGTCACCACAAGGGCACCTTTCTATATACTTACAAAATCTTGCTGAATGTCAGTGAAATCTTTTCCATATTTTTCTAGTGCTTCCTCAAAGAGGTTTGCCTCTGAAGCAGACCACTCCTCCATCTCATCTCTGCACAGGACTGGCCCACCTTGTGGCACAAGTGCAGAGATTGCCTTGGAAATGTCATAGACATTTTTGTGCAAAGTGTCCATAGCATGGAACTAGGGGGTTGGAAAGGAGAAAGAAACGTTAGGACAAGTATCTGGGGGGAAAAATGTTCAACAGTGAAATAGCAATGACAAATTCTGCACTGAGATGTGAAGGTGTGGTATTCTGTACCTAAGGAAAAGTCAGTAAAAGCTGGTTCCAACCTCACACTGACTGCAGCTGTCAGTGTACAGACCTAACATTCATTAATAGTGAGGTTTGTGGAGCACAAGCTCTTGTGTATCAATTATTCCTATCAGCTCCTCACCAGCAGCACCACTGCAGCACTGCTGGTGAGAAGATGCACAGGATAGATCCACTCCCCCCAGGACTGAGCTACCATCCCCAGACGGGGCATGGAGATAAGAGGTCCAAGGGCGTTTCCTCACAGACATAGCCATGTATTTACTTTGTCAAATAATCCACAAAAATTTCATATATGAAAAACAAGAGCAGCAACACATGTATACATCCCCCCCCAAACGGCAGAAACCTCAACAAAGATTCACATTAAGTCACACATCACAGCTGAATAGGAAAAAAGAATGACTCTCAGGGGCAATTACTCCTCAGAAAGCCGAGCTACGGCTGTCTGCAACTTGTGATTTATAAGGGCTGAGAACATGCTGAGAGGGAGGAATTGCTATTAGTAAATGAAAGCTTGGCTTTATTTCCACGTTTCTGCAGTTTTAATCAGGATGTTATTTGCCTTTCATCATACCAGTTTTGTGTATGTGCATAATTAACCTACACTGTTCTAGACTAGAATTTGTTCTACGTAGAAATTTACATTACTCCAGTAATGAGGTGAGGCTTTAATAACAGTTCTCTGGAGACGTCAGATATTTTATTCAAATTTTCATTAAACTTTCTGTACCATAAAAGTTCAAGTTTTTTCCCTTTCCTCAATCTACGCAGCAATATTCATGATTATGAAATGTTAACAATATCACTACTCCTCAGGCACTCTAAACTGGCAGTCAAAGAGAACAGTATCAACTGACATTTCTTATCTGACCACAAGCTTTTCCCCCAGACATCCTTGGTCAATCTCACCCAAGGATGCCAGTGACAATCTGGTGTTGGGGAAGTGATGAAGAATGGCATTCTGGCATTGTAACATTACAGACAGGCAGACAATAATTTGTGCTCTTCTCAAGAGAGCTACTGAGCCCGTGCAAGGGATGAGCTGTCAAGCATGTCATCAGACTATTTTAATAAAACTAAGCAAAAAAAAAAAATTGCCTCATAGTATTATCCATGATGGATCACAAGAGGCACAAGGCCAGAAGAAGTTACTTCATCTGTAACTAAAGGATTCCTTTACAAAAGTAGGGTCTGCTTCACAGCAAGCCACAACTACAATCCATCTGTCCCTTCCTCTTTGCCAACTGTTAATGCTGAGGTGAATATTTTGCATCTCTCACAAACTTAAGGTCCTCTAAAGAAAATATTACCAGTGTGATGTCCCTGGAGGCTGCTGCAGCACTCATGTGCAAACTTGGCTGTCTGACAGAACTACTGCAATCCAGGGCTCGGGCAAAAGTACCAACAGACCTGAAAGGAATTAAACACAGCGTTAACTTCGCGTGCAAACCCAGCATAAATATAAACACCCAGCCAGCACTTTCTGAGATGAGCAGACTCCATTTCCCAGTTACAAGATTACATGGTTTGGCGCTCATTCTGAGCCAGAGACCATTCTCTCCAAATGTGGTTTGTTATTGAGAGCACTTTACTTAGTCCATATGATTGAAGAGGCTTAGGCATGGCCGAGGAAACAGAGAAAGACTCAGGGGTCACCAATGGGGAGTTTTGAGCTACTCCCTTATCCCTTATCTCCCAACAGACTTGAGCTGCAAGGGGAACAGAGCACAAGCAAGCTTTATGAATGACAATAATCTTCTTCACAATGGCAAAGAGCAGTGCTGCACTGTCCAAAAGGTACAGAGACAGATGCCAAGATCAGACAAAAAATGCAGCAACCAAAGAGTTTTTCTAAAAGTTTCAGAAAATTTGAAACAATGTTATTTTACAACTTAACATTGTATTATATATATTTCATAAAGCCAGCATAACAGCAATTCTCAAATACTTCACAACTCATCATCTCTGCATCTGAGACCACAAGCCCCATGCTCTTCACCTTACTCCTAAAGAAATTAGTTGGAGAAACCTGTAACAAGCATTGGTTCTCAAAATTCCTACTCCCCCGCTTGCTTGCTACACCACATGGGCGCAACACTTGTGCTGCTGCACAGTGAACTGGAGCTGAACTCCTCTGAGCAACTACAACAACAAAATAGGTGGGTCGGGTTTTCCCCTTCCACTCAGGTCACTTCCCCAAAGCAGCTGAGAGCACAGAGAAACACACTGGTGCCAAGCAGTGCAGGAGCAGGAAAGGTAAATGTTTGAGAAGCAGTTGTCATCAAACATCTAATTTTGGCCAAAATCCAAACAAGCCTCCCCCATCAGTGTCTGTGGTGACTCACACCTCACCCTCCTCCCAGTCTCCCAGTCACTATCCCTGCCCCACAACTCCCCCGAGCCCAGCCTCAGCTGAACTGATACTTCTGTATGTGTGAACTAATTATAAACTGGAACGCTTTGCTGATTCTGAACAGAAGCAATTCCTGCACTCATCTTTGCAGTGATTCTCATTACAGCCTGCACCTTGCAGCAGCAAACCCAGTGGGCAGCACTGACTGCCAGAAAGAGCCACTCAAACCAGCTCTGCCACCAGAAGATGGAAACACCCATCACAAAGCAGCTCCACAGTCACTACAAACTAAACCACGTGAAAACCCAAGAGGGGGAAGGGAAAAAAAAAGGCAGACAGAACCAGGGTTCATCTATAAAAGTATCACCTAAAACACAGAGAATTTGGAGAGTGTTACTATGTATTTTTTTCCCTAAATAATTCAGTCATCAATTGCTATGAGAGCCTAAAATTTAATAGAGGCTTCTGTTTATAGACATGGATACCAATGAATTAGTTCAAGAACCTTTTATAAAGGAAGAGCTGATCGACAAAGATTGCTTTGGGCTTAAATAAAAACATCAGTAGAGATTTGCAGGGTTTTATTTTATTGTGCCTACCTCCTGGAATCTAAGCATTAGAAAATATCTTCAGCTCATCATAAGCATTTACCAGAATTCTTAGCAAACCATTAATGGATGTTAAAGTGTCACTGGCTTTGAAAAAAGCAGTAAATGGACAGAGCAAAGAACTGCCAAGAATTTAATTCACTAAGTCTTCTGCATGCTGACTAAAGTATTAGAAAAACCCCACCAACTACAGGATCATTTTCACAGGCAACTTGCTCTGCTTTTATGAAACCAAATTGTAAATCTGAGGAGCTGTTCCTAAAGTCATGCTGTTCCTATGAAGACATGTAAAATGTACCTCATCTTAAAATGCAGCAAGTGAATCAAGCAACCAGAACCAGCATGCATGCTCATAAAACAAAAAAGAACCCAAGAAAGTGCTTGGAAGAGTTATGCCTACTTCTTCAAAGGAGAGGTGAAATACTCTTACCGTGCTACCACCAGGAACTGGTCTATCTGCTTGTCTACTAGTGGGTTAAAGGCTTCCCAGACTTTTGTTTCAAGTTTTGACTGATCTCTTCCATCATCCTCACCTGGTTGAAAAACAAATCAGAAGTATTTAGTATGGCTCTTTTAAAATATGAGTACTTTCTAGATTCTTTTTTTATCTCACAGTAATGTCACTGTTAGCCCATCTCAGTTACTCTGCCTGACAGGCCACTGTGAAAATTTCACTCACTTATTTGTATGTGACAATTTCAGCTTGACAGACACAGCAACACAGCTCATCCAAACTGGGCAATCAGATTTTCACAAACTGGTGTCAGAGGATATGCCACGGAAAACAGAGTGCATCTTTCTCCAAACTAGACAGTTACTTTTCAGTTTCTTTCCCCAGCTTGTCTGTCTTCCTCCTTTATCTTGCAGCAGTTCCAGGAAAACAGACACACTCCAAGCTGCTCTGAGCAGGCAAAGAGTAGCTGGTTTAACCCATCTCAGCTGCTTTCTAGAGGGGAAACCATGGTATCAGACACACTTCATTTTCCAGAGTCTAAACAAGCCAGAATACCCTGGCAAAATACAGGAGCTACTGAGACTTTTTTTCTTTCTGCTTCCTTTAAAACATCTGGCAATTATCCTTCTCTGAAGCCCCATGTTGGCCCACTGAGGGAACAGGATGCCTTTCAGATTAGTTCATCCTCACTTAGGAGACTTGCCCAGCTGTTGAACAAATACTGGTTTCATAGACAAATTAAACAAGAATCCTGATCCTTTTTTTCGCCTGTCTTAACATGAGACTAACGGTGTCAGAAGAGCTTCTAAGCAAAGAGAGAAGCACATCATTGCTTCCACATCCTGGCCCATCCAGACTGGATGTGGTCTTCCCAACACAGGTCACAACCCTCTCTCTCCTAGGAGAAGCTTATGGACAGACCTTTCCCTCTGCATTACACAGGGCTCAGGAAAGGACAATTAGATGCCAACACTCCTCATCCCTCTCAGTTTTTCCACCCACTTTAGGATCTGTAGGGTAGTGCAGAGACAAATCTAAAGTTAGTTACTATCTGATAAATATTCCTGGTTCCTGCTACTTCTCCCTTGTCCTCAGCTCCTCATGGTCCCACTGCTCCATGACACAGTGGGGGCAGGCTGAAGTCTCAGTGCATGCTCCAGCCAGCAAATTCTTCCTCTTGCCTGTTCTGCAGGTGAGAAGTCTAGGCTGGCAGCCAACACTGGGATGGGGAGAAGGCTCCAGGGAAAAGGCACCCAGCAGTAATGGGCAAATTGATGAGGGCAGACAGCATTTAATTGGCAGTAATTTGGGAGGGGCTCTTATAGGGAAGTGAGGCTTGATTAAAAACACAAAAGGCTTTACAGATGTGATGGAAATTTGTGTTTCCCATGGAAATTCTGAAATCTCTTAATAAAAAGAGTGCAAGCTCCGAGAGAGCCCATTAATTAAATTTATTTCAACAACTTTTATGATTTGGACCAATGCCCATTTAAAGACCCATTTGCAAGAGAACTAATTGCCTTCAGTGGGCAACAGCCTCCACAAAGCCAGCCACTGCTGCACACATGGCCTGGCAGTGGAAACCATCTCCCACACCTAGGCAGGCCTCACACAGAGAAGTGGCCACATTCAACATGAACTCTTGACAATTTAAATAAATTACAGAAATTACCCTCTTTTAGTAAGTCTGTTATATCTGCCTGGTATCTGTTTCCAACTCGAATTTCTCCTTTATCAGCAAGCAGGGTCTTTTGTTGAGGATCATACACTAGTGAATAAAAGAAGAAATCCTACAAATAAAACAAGAGCAAAAAGGTAAACAGTGTTATAAGCTTTTACTTTCAGCTTTGCAACCATACTACCACGTTTTTACAGTTTAAGTGTGGTTTCATTATGTGTATATATAGATTTTAAAATTGGGTGAACAAAAAGTAAATAAACCACCAGTTTAAAAACTCCATTTAACTGCTGCTACTTTCTTCTATATTGCAAGTGTTAGCTGTCAACAGCAGCCTCTCTCTTAACATACAGCCTCCCAAATTGAAGTGAACAAAGCTCCTCTTGCACAGGCAAGGCTCAGAAGGGCCAGGACACAATTTTTAGTCACATCAGCTGTTTCAGAACACAAAATTGCCACATCCCATGCAATTTCCATATTCCAAACCAGGAGGATTAGACATCAGTGACCTATCCACACAGAAATACCAGCACATATTGAAGCATAACTTCAGAATGTTACAGCCACACTAATGCAACCCCACAGAGGTGTGAAGCCCCAGACAAACCCTGTGGCCTCTGCTAGGCTTGCTCTAATCTGTCAATGTCTCTCATGCTGCAAGGCCCAAAGCTGGACAAAAACCTGCACAGGTGGTCTCACAAGGGATGAAGTGAGGGGATGACCCCCTTCCCCCATCTGCTGGCTACACTGCTGCTAATACAGACCGGGATGTGCTGCTGACCAACTTCTTGCCTGCTACCATCTAAGCTTAAAGCACCACATTTCTTTCTGCTTGTTATTAGGAGAGGGGCAGCAGATTTGGCAGCAGCAGTAATTAGCTGCAGGTGGCAATCCACTAATTTGTTGCTTTTGTTCAAGTAGATGTGGAAAAGGCTAAAATAGCTGCTTGGCTTCCGCTACCTTGGTGTGTAAAATTAAAGCAAGAAGGCATTCCAGAATGAGAATGTTCTGCCAGGGCAGAGAAAGGAAACAGCCAAAATTTTTAACTACCTAAAACTGTACAGTTTAAGTAATTAAACTTTTCTGCATGGATAAGTACTGAGCTATAGCTATTGACCAGGTATGCTCCATCAAAGTATAGTGTGCAGTTCTGGGCAGGATTAAAGCTCTGGCAGGACATGGAACAACAGACCTTTTGTAACCTCTGTCCACAGCAACATGTTCATCAGGAAGGAGAATTGTCTGAACAGAAACAGGATGTGCAGTGCGCCATTTTCCGCATCTCAGGTTTCTGGCTTATTTTTTCACTCCCCTTATTTCTCTGGTACTAGCAGGCACCCTGTTTAAATACATCTCATTTCATGCTCACCTCATTTTTCCCTTTCCCTATATTTGTACGTGTCAACAGCATGCAACAAAAATTAGGACAAAACCAGCAAGAGTTTCAAGCCCTGTTCAGCTTTATGAAGAGGTGGCAAAGGAAAAGAGAGTCTCCCAATCTGTCATGCACAGCCCCAGAAAAGGAGAATTGCTGCAAGTTTCCACAGTAACATGGCAAAAATTCTGGAAGACAACTGAACTTCAACTGGAAAGGTTGTGTGTAGTTGGGTTTAGGGTCAGAGGATTTGATTGCATCCTAAGCAAATGATACTTTTGAAAAAACTCCTACTCCCACGGACACCAGGGTCAAGTTACATCAACCATGGGCAGAAGGCAACTTCAGAGCATATGAAAACTCATTTATATCACATCTATGTAAAGAAATCTGGGTCTCCTGCTCCCTGACACACTCAAAGCTCAAGATATTGCAAGAGTTTGAGAATATATCACTGTGGAAATAAAACGTAGGGAAAGCTTTTGTCTCACAGGCTTCCAGGTTATAAATACAGTGTTTAATTTGTTCCAGCTCCAAAATACCTGACTGCAGGACAAAGTATATGCAGTGCAACATTAATGCTTTACAGGCACGTTGCCCAGCAAATATACAACACACTGCAGAGTAACAACACAGTGAGCCCCAAAGAAGACCAATGCCACAGGCAATTTCTTTAGTCTTTTTTGTCCAAGGCAAGTCATACATTGTGGAGGAGGTTTCTCCCATGATATTTGATTGTTAGATGCCCTACTGCTTTTTTTCTATTGGTTATCACTATGAATTTTGTCTACATCTACAAAATCTCAATTAGTTTCAGGTCATCCATTTATGTCTTGTCCAGTTCTGTCTCAAATCAATCAGGTTGAACAAAAGAATGAAAATCCTCTGGCCTCTTCTCCCCATCCAGAGCCTCCTCAACAGAGGAGAGATGGAAGCTTGGGGGCCCAAGTGTGAATTCTACAGACTGCAATCCCTAGAGGTAATACAACACCACTGCCATCTTCCCTCACAGACACTGAGATTCATTCTTGCAGACTGAGTGGGACTGCTGAAAACATTAATACACATCAGCTTAGTGCCAATGCAAACCAAGAACAAACCAGATCCTCGTGCACTCTGAAGCTTGTATGAACTCCTGACCAGCACTATGTGATGAGAACAATTCTTCACAAGGGTTTCACAAGAGTGATGTTCACAACAAAATAACACTGCTCTTCAAAATCCTCCACACTCATTTGTGCTGTCAAACTGTGTATGCTGGGTTTGCAGCAGTCAAAAAAGGGAAGGGTTTTCTCTTTTCATTACAGATCCCAGAAAATGCCTAACACACTCAGGAAAAATTAACATGACCTGCCAAGAGCTAAAACTGAATCATGACTTTCTGCTTCTCTCAACTGCTAGAGAGACAGATCTGCTCAGAGCTCCCCTACCCAAGCCCCTAAGCTACCCATAGCTATGTCAAGAACCAAAGTCACCAAGAAACTGGAGAAAGAAAAGCCAAAGTACACCAGAAATAATGGTTACTTCATTGCAGCTTGCAAACTTACTTTCATGTATTTGATCTATTTTAACTAGAGAACATTTTATTTTTAGGGGGCTACCAAAAGGAACAGATATGCCAGACATCTGCTCAGCAGGCAAATTCACACAAGCCTCTGGATATAGCCAGGCAGAGCAGTAAAATAGATGTACATTCAAAACAGTTTCCTGCAGAATAGGGAAATCTAGTGCTTTTGCCATAATTGGCTACGATCTCCATGGGAATTAGGTGTCTATAGAAAATTCAGGTTTTCTAGTTCCCTTTTTTCCCTCTATTTCCTGCTATTCCTCACTCCTGCTACAAATTTTACAGGCACAGTGAAAGAGTCAGTGCTGGTCCCCTCCAGCCTGTTTTCCAAACGTGCAAGGCAATCTTCCTGAGGAAGATGACAGAGAGAGGGTGGAGGAGGAGAACAGAGATAGCAAAAATGTAATTTTGCTTTGCTTACTATCTCCCTAAAAAATTCTGTCTGGATGTTTAACCTGCTTCAAGGCAGACAGCCTTGGGCTGAAAGCCTACTTTTACTGGTCATAACATTTAGGAAATCAAATACCAGGTTCCCTAGAACTGCTTAGGCTTTATTGACAGAAGCCACGTTAGAAAAAAAGGAACTACCCTGAAACATTTTGAAAGCAAAGGTTGGATTAAGAACAGGAGGCATGGTGAAAGAAGAAACAGTTCAAAACAATACCACGAAGTGTTAGGAACCCATTGGGCAACAACTATCTCCTTAATCTCTTTACCCTCCACCCAAGCATATTTGTGTTCCTGAGCTTTTAATTTCTTTACCATCTGTCCAAGTTAGTTTGCACCACAGCAAAATGCCATGCTAAGTGACAGGACACATTCAGGGAACTCTCTCATTCTGTGAAATCTCTAAGTGTCTGCTCAGTTCTAAAAATAACCCACATCACTCATCTTGCATTTTGGAAGTTCAAAAGGATGGGAAAAAAATTATTTTTCTGTGCATACATCTGCAGCCGAGCATTGCATGATCAGAGGAAAGCATCTCTCTTCAGTCTCTGTACACCTACCTGTAACACCAGTGATAATAAAAACATGTTGGGAGCAACTGAAAACACACACTACTTAAGAGCTGGGTCCTAAGAAATCTGAAATCATTTCAGTTTGATTAACTTGTGCTTTCAAACTGGCATATCCTGGGCTGCTAGCTGGTTACAAGCACTGCTGAATACCATGCCCCTTGTTTGATGCTCTGCCATTTGGCAGCCTGCAGCAGAGCCGACATTTTTTGGTTTCACATTCCAAAGAGAAACTCAACTATTTAATCCCTGTGCCTTGTTTAAAATTCTCTTAAACTAAAGTATCAGATTAAAACTAATCTTATACTTAAATAAATACTGAAGAAAGCTACAAAAGCATTTAAAAAGAAAGCCCAGCTATGAGAGAGACTGCAGTATGCTCCTTGCAAAAAATGGCCTCTTTTCTCCTTTCTTAAAGGCCAGTAACGGCCATCGCCCTACTAGTTTTAATTACAAGATTTCCTCTCTTGTATAACATTTCAGTGTTTTCAAATGCAAATTATCTGCTTGCAGATGTGTTCAAATAATAATATCCTGAATTTCTTTGCTAATCTCCACAGTAAATCTCTCACAGATTGTCAGACTCCAAGACTGTCTAACCCAGCTGCCAGCCAGAGGTCTAGCCACAATCAAAGGTATAGAAATACAACTTTTAAAAAATACAATGGTAATAATTTAAAATCACAAAATACCTAAAAAGTAAAGCCCAGTATTTATATTCTGAATGGTGTTTAGCTGTGCAAGACAATTCAGTTTCAAGTTTTGGTCTGAGATACCTTTAAAAAGAGACTGGGTAAATTTCTGTCAGATGTCACCTGACAAGCAGTTTTTCAAGGATTAAGGGTCAGTGGTGGTCTATGAAGGAGTCCAGATAAGTATTTTGACTCAAAGAAC
Organism: Camarhynchus parvulus; assembly: GCF_901933205.1. Taxonomy (NCBI): domain Eukaryota; kingdom Metazoa; phylum Chordata; class Aves; order Passeriformes; family Thraupidae; genus Camarhynchus; species Camarhynchus parvulus. The sequence continues at coordinate 29,899,198 of NC_044578.1, read as the reverse complement.
AGGGAACTAAGCTCCTCAAAAATCTGAGGCAAGATCAAGCTTAAAGCATATTAACATAAATCTGTATGATTTCAGGATAAAGCAAATACAGAGAAGCACAGCTTGCTCTCTCCTCTACAGTTACTGCATCTCCCAGGGCATCAGCCTCCAGGTTGGAGCTCTCAGCCCTGCCACACTGATGAGCAAGTTGGGTTCACTTTACAGAATGAGAGGCAGCTCACAGGGATATAAACACAAGGTCTGGCCCCCAAACCCACAAAGTTTTATGCACAATGAAGATTGTACAGAGCCTAAAGCTTCCCACTGTCAATGCCCAGTACATGCAGAAATGAAAGAATTCTTTTTAGAAGACTTGCAAAAAGGCACCAAACCTAAATTGTGCCAGAAAAAACTGTTGAAGCTATACAATGCACAAAATGGTTCCTACCTCCCGTTCCAGATACGATTTAAGGGATTCTGTCTCATTTAACAGAGTAACGCTGCATTTGCCTCTAAAAAAAGAGAAACACATCTCATGAAAAAGTACATCTTAAATGCTCGTGTGATTCACAAGATGGTATCACTGAAGTTGTACACAGAACTTGATCTTACATTGAAGAGCACTTAAAAAATAACAGTGTTGTGTGATCTTTTAACAAAATGGCAGAAAACAGTCATTACCTAATGTGTGTGGCTGGCAGAGATTCCAGCTGTCGTGAGAGAAACAACTCACGGTGTCGTAGCTGATGCTTCTGTTTCTCTGGTAAATCAACCATTTCTGGATTTTCCATCTCCTCTTCCATTTCTCCTAGTCATAAAGAGACAAAACTGATCAAGAACAAGACATGGATTGACTTTGACCAAGTCACAATGACCTGCTCCAAAACCTTTGCTAAATAACAAACTTTGATCAGATTGAACGTAACATTTTGGCCAATTGAACAATTACATGATTAGTACTCTTGAAATTATGCCTGTGAAGAATTTCATTTATTCACCACCACCTTCAAATTACCCCAGGCACACACAGGTCACACCAAGCTGAAAGGCACACAAATCTGCTACCAACAGAGAAGTTCTGGAGAGAGAGAGAGCTGCTTTTGGAGACCATCAGATTCATCTGGTAAAAGCTGACATATGACAAGTGAGGCATACTGAACTCTTTCCTCTTTGCCAGGCACAAGTTATTATAAACCCTACTCCTCTTTCAGGACATCACACTGTCCCACACCAGCTTTAACAGCTTCTGCAGGAAATGCCCACTGGAAAGGGCAGTTTATTTAAGTAGTGTTATTTTGTACTCTCCTCACCCCAACCACAGCCACAGGATTAACTGGAATGTAACCAAGTGCCTGAGGCCACTCCTGCCACCCTGGTTACCCACCCCACACCACACACACCCAACTGCAGCACTCCTGCATTGCAGCAGCCGGGATCCACCACCTCTGCCTTGGAGCTACCTAATCTCCATCCAACCAGTTCTTAAACATACACCAAAGTAAATACATGAAATCCCACCCACACTGACATGCAACTGATCCCAAACATCTTCAAGCATCTTTCTTTGAGGAAATAAACTGTATGGTTTGTATTTGTTAAGAAGTATTCTGCCACTTAAGCCAGCTAAAGCTGTAAAGGGCAAAATACTCAAAGAAAAAACCTCCAAAGATCCTCCATGACAAATGACTGAGAAAGAAGAGATCAGACTTTTCCCTTCTCTAAGAAATTAAGGCAGTTACTGGTATTTTGCAAAACCACAGGCAAAGTTTCCCAGACTGTAGTAGAACGAGCTGTAAAGCCTCATGCATGAATTGTAAAATTCTTAATTTTACATCAGCATTACTCTAAAAGAGCAGACTTATGCCTCCAGCTTAATTCAACAGTTGTTGCCAAAAAACATTTCTAATGAGAAACACATACAGACACAGTTATGATTTATATACCCTTAAGATTAGTTAACTAAAATCCCCATAGTTATCCCAAAAATAAAGCAAACAAAGATCTCCATTTTATAAAACACTAAAATTGCACTTAGTTTTAAACAGGCCACCATTACGCCAAAGGTGGTGACAAAAATTTATGTACCCTTCAAGTTACCCACAATTTATCACCATTTTACTGCCCTGAAAAAAAGACCTGCAGTTTATTTGCTCGTCAGGTAGGCTGCTCCAGCAAGGAAGGAAAAAAAGAGCACCATAATTAAACCAGACTTCAACACACAATAGCTGCTACACCACATGAGCTGGTAACCATACAGCAGCATGTACTAAGTTTTTAATATTTTCCTGGGAACTAGAACACCACATTTACATTTGTTGCACATTCTCATGGGGTCTGCAATTTACTGAAGTGGATTCTGTTTTAGTTGGAAATTAATATTGTGACTGCTATCCTTCACTGTAAATATACCACAAACAATCCAGCAAGGTGCAAGCTCATTTGCCTGAAAACTGAAGGATGCACAAAGGAAAAGGGAATTCATGCCTGTACTTACAGCAGCTTTTGGAAATGACAGTAATGCACTGTATAATGTAGGGAAAATACTACAAGGAGCAACCTAAAATAGTTTGTATCTTCAGTGTATTTGACAGCCTACAGCTTTTAGAAATTACATTTTTCTAAAAAGTATGTCAAGCCCTTTGTGCCAATGAAATCTACAGACAAAAGGAAAGCACCCAGCACAACCAAACTGATCCCAGGGACTGCATCCCTTCAGGTAGGCTTGCCTTCCAAGCAGTATTTTATTTATGTGTCTTGCTTTTGTAATAAAATACAGAAGGTGGAGAGCACACATGTTCTTATGGCAGCTCTGCTATGAACAGCCTCTCAAAACCAAAGAGCACAATACATTTCTTTTCAAAAACAGACATTTCTACAGGTAACAAACATTTCCCCCACACACAGCAGTAAAACTGTCATAGCACCCCCAGACAGAGGCAGAAACATTCCAAGAAATAACAAGCACATCCATATGAACATTGTCCCTCCTTTCTCACAGGCATGATTTAACCCTGAAAAAAACAGACCTGACCAATGTACTGGGAACCAAGGGATGAAGGAGAGAAGGACTGGATACAGGACAGGAACCTCTCCCTCACTGAGGTCAGGCAAAAGCTGCTGGACAAAAAGCACCCAGCAGTACTTCAGCCCCAGCACCCAGCAGCACCTCACCCCCAGTAACAAAAAGCACCCAGCAGCACCTCAGCCCCAGCACCCAGCAGCACCTCACCCCCAGCAACACCTCACCCAGACAGCTCAGGCTGAGTCAGACCATGAAGCACAACAGGGGCTGTCCCAGCCCCAGCTCCAGGACAAGTCTGACATATCTGCATTTCACCTTCCCACAGCTCACCCACTCTCACTAACTGGAGCAAACACCACCATCAAGAATGGTGGCATCTGAGAAAAAAACTTTAAAAAAATAGAAACACATATTTATAAAATATCTAAGAAATCTTTTCAGAAAGATTTGCCTGCATTCTTTACAGTACTGTGGAATAAGTGGTATGGGAATACAGGAGGTGCAGTACATTGGGACTTCAATGCTCTCATAAAGCCTTACTTCAAATTAATCTTTCTGCTTGATAGATGGGCCTGTGCAGATTTGAAACTAAACATTTAATCTTAATACAAACAGTAATATATCAGCTATGCAGGAGTAGCCAGTGGAATGCTGCAAGAAGTGTATTAGATTAAGTATTATTTGATATTTAATGGCAGAATCATTAATAGCACATTAGCAAAGCTTGAAGATGACTTATATTAGGAACAAGAGAGAGGCAGATTAGGCACAAACAGCACGACTTGTGTGAAAGCTAACATATATGGGGAAAATAATTAGAAAGAGTAAACTTTGAGTTGGCAGGAGAAACCCAAGAGGCAGTAATTGTAATTTAAAATGACTGGGTGTGTGAGATGTGAAATTAAACATCAATATTTGCTAGACACGAGAAAGAACAGCAATTTGCTATAGATCAGACTGGGCTCTCCAGAGCATCAAAAGCAGAAAGCAGCAGCCCTTTCTCTGCATTTTGGGTGTCATACAAGTAGTTACATGACAGAATTCAGAAATGCACAAAGGTAAACAAGACACAGAAATCAGGTTTAGAGAGCAGACAAGGTTTACCAGCTTGGGAAACAGTCTGCAGTAACACAAAAATTAGTTAGCATGGCTATAACCAGCAAAATAATGTAAAGAATAAAGAAAAAGAGTGGGGCCAAATCATTGGGAAACAGTAAAACCAGTGCTACTGACCTGCACAATAGCTCCTTCAGCAGCAAAGGAAGCTGCAACTCTGGCTGTTTTAACAGCTTAACTAAGGACCTCAGAGGAACATTCTAGAAATGTTGCATTTGAATAAATTAAAATACAACACCAGGTTCCTTCTTCCAGGTTCACTTTGAAATGGCTTGTATGAAGCTGCAGCCTTAATCCTTTTTTCTCTACAAAACACCAGATATTGACTCATAGCTGTAGAAAACATGGAGAAAATTTTAACAGGCAGGAATCCTTACACCTTGACACTTGAGAAGGAGTTTGCCACAGAACCAGTGTGGATCCCCTGTCATGAAGCTCTGGTGGTCACCTCTTGCAGCCATGGCCACTGTGTCAGGTAGCAAACAGACACTATTTTGGACACCTGTATCTTCCCTCACTGCACCACTCCCAAAGACAGAAGACACAGTTCCCTCCTCTCAGCAACAACTGAGTCAAGGTGTCATTAGTGGATATATGAACTGGACTCCTCTTAAATCTGCATGTGTAGGGCTGGGAGAAAATAGAGAAGGGGAATAAAATGGAAGAAATAAAAACAGCTAATTCATGAAGCTATTGTCAAACTTCATTTAGATTGGTGTTATTTAAAATGTAAACAAAAATCTCAATAAATTCCCTACCTGTTTAGGCACAGAGGTATCATGCAAACATCTATTTTCAGAAGCTTTGGTACTTCCAAAACCAAGCTGCCCTGTGTGCCAGAGCACCTGCTGAAAACCAACCATAAATCTGCCAATCCAGACAGTGCTATGTCAGTTCCCCAACCACTACCAACCGGTCAGTCATGGCTGCAAATATTGAAATAATTATGAAAAACTGTGTAAGACATTATATAAAGAAAATACATAGTGACAGCATCCAACAATAGGTTGAGGAGTGAAGTATCTTTCCCATTTCTCTTCCATCAAGTCCTGTCTGCAATCTTGTTTTCTAAGTCTCTCAGCAAGAACTAAAAACAGTGTCTTACTGGTGGAAGCAAGTTCATTTCAGAAACAGTTGGAGAAACTCCCTAGAATAATCTGTGAGGTGATTAAAGAGGCTTATGAATAAAAAGCACTAACAATGCATGGAAGACATCATAAGGCTGAAAGATTTATAGGACAGCCCAGACAAGCTTTACATCATATGACAAAAATAGTAAGATCACAGATTAAATCCAAGAATCAGGTTACATACATCAGGTACCAATTTGTAGTCACCAACTACAGAATAAGGCTCTTCCAACACATTTCTCTGTATACAGACTTATGAGAACAGACAATATTTCAGACTTCCCTGTTTCAGATATCTGATGGATCGCCCAAGCTAAAGTGACCTTTTTAAAAAAAAAAAAACCTTCAAAACATTGATTGCACAATTACATCTTTTTCCTTCCTTTACTGGAAGAATAAAAAAATAACAAAATATCCATACAATTTTTCCATTCATGCCCTGGCTGTATCTCCCCACTGCTTAGCTCTCTCACTGCACTGATCTCAACAGTAGGTCTAAAATAAAGGCATCTTAAACAGAAGACTGTGTGAATCCAGAAATGTCTGCAGTCAGAAAGCTCCATTAATCAGCTGAACAAAGGCAGTTAAAAGATCAGCGATGCAGACACGTACATCTACTGCAAATGCATCAAAATGAGGCAACAGGAGACTTCATGGAAATGAACTCAAAGTCAGAGACAGTGTGCAATATCTGTACTAGAATCCTAACATCTATAAATTTAATTTCATTATATCATGCAGGATGTTGATTTTTTTTTCAGAGTAAAGAACTAATGGCTGTCCAAAAAGCTTAATTCTGCTCTCTCTTCTCCCTTCTTATGAGGAACGGAAACCACAGAGCAGCACATCTATCTAAATAAATGGAAGTCATTCAGGAGCAATTTTATTCTGCACCAGAAAGAAAGATACTGGAGAAAATGCTAGTTACTAATGAAATTTACTCTAAGAGGCAGACTCAGTTGTCTCTGGTTGCTCTATTAATAGGATTTTGCTATAGAAGAATTTTCCCATCTTTCAAACAACACATATGAACAATGAATTATTTGTTTGCATTAAAAAAAACCCCACTTAGATTTCTTATCACAAAGAGAAATCAGCATTTGCAGGTCCAAAGAGCATTTATGTGGGTTCAAATTATTTTTCATTTTCAGTCTCAGCTCTGTGTTTCTGTGAACCCTTCCCACCTGCTTCCTTTACTGAACCTAGTGAAGTGAGACACAGATGAAGGAATCAATAGCCACGTTGTTTATGATGAAGCTCCTATTGAGCTTCAGGATCCTCAGATAAAATGAATACTGCTGCACTGAAGAGATGTGAAAAAAGCTTTGCCTGCCATCACAATTCTGTGACACAGCAAACTCTCCCTCTTACCAAGGTATGGCTGCAATGGAGGGATTATTTGGACAGACTATAACAGAAAATACTCAAATTTATCAGTAAGGGATTCGTTTTGCTGCATCTTTTCCCCAATGGCATTAAAGCAGTGAGAACACAGCAAGCCATTGTATTCCTTGCTAAAACTGAATATCTGATTGAATCAATCCCCAGATCACTCTATTGATACACACACCAAGAAGCACATTAAAGACAGTGATGCTTGCCAGCTAAATCACAGTTCAGACATGCCCATCTGATTGCTTCCCTCTCATTTATAGATGTGCCCTGAATTACAAGGATTCATAAGGCTGTCCATGCTTTTTGCTAAATTTTAAGCAATCTGAACAGCTACACCTCACACAGTTCGCTGTTTACGAGAGAAAAACAGTCTAGTTACTCCACTTGCTTCCCAACAAAACAGCTTTAAGTATTCAAAATAGTGATAGGAGAGTCTCAGATTCTCTGTTTTCAAAGTCTATTTATTGAGCATGTTCAGACAAAAGCTGTGTCACCGCAAGAAATATTATTAATATTGAAATTCAAAGAGAAATCCTGTTAGTCAGGTTTCAAGCTGGCCATGTTTCAAGTTGCTTTCCCATAATCAGTCTACTCGATTCCCTCAAATAATGTTTGAGGGGTTTTTTAATATACAAACCAAACAATTCATGAGAAGTTATATTAACAGGGAGAATACATTCTCTCACCCCAAAAATTAAAAAATTCATTTCTGTGGAGCAAATAAGATGTCTTTACTCAGCCCTAACTGAAACCTTCTGTCTTGTCCCCACCAAAATCCAACCATACACAAGCGAGGTATTAAAAGGTTTAAGGAAAGGGGAAAACAAAACAAAACAAATAAAAAAGAGAGTCAGGTAAAAAGACAGAAAAGTCAGCCAAACAAGTAATGCAAATTGCTAAAGATGACTACAGAAAAAAATACATTTAAGATACTGATACTTGAAATATCAAAGTTGTCCCCAGGTCGGACAATTTTGCGCAGAAGCAATGTCATTTAAACACAAAGCAGCTTACTTGCATGTTTGTCTGCCAGTACAATGAGCGTGCTGGAGATGTCTCTCCTCCTGTAGAAACACACCACCTTTGCTTCCACGTTTCCATTGGCAGTCTGAAACGGGGAACACAAGAAAAAACTGACCCCTGACCAGGAACTTGATAAATTATCGGGAATTTTGCACAAGAGCTACACAGAGTCTGCTTTTAGCACCTCCAGCTGCACACATTACCTCACACACAAACTCCTGCATAATCCATTCCCAGGGTAGGGAAATTCCAGGCAGTTTGGTTGGGCCCTGGTAATGGTTCCTGAGGAATCACCACTTTTAAGTTCCAGATGTTTCAAGCAGAGAAAACCACACTTACCTGCCATTGCAACCTATTAACAAGCCCCTTTGCTACTTTTGAGGTGAAGCCTATATTAAAGAGAACTCAAATGAATCTTTAAAAACCTAATTAAAAAATCTGTGAAAAATAACAGAATTCAGATCTAGGCTGTTCTCCAAACTCTACAGGGCAGTAGAAATGCAGGAAAGAACCCAGCCATTTTTACTTTTGCAAAAGAAACGACATGAGATTTCTGACAGCACTGGTGAGCTAAATAACGACCAACACACAAAAAAATCATTACAGAAGGAGAATCAAGGAAGCTGCACCAGACAATAAACTCTTTTTGTATGTTGTCACTGAAATAAAGTCAGAATTTTTGAAAGATTATTTACTTAACACTCTTAAAATGAGACAGGTGATCAAATGTAAGATGGCACCTGTCAAACAGTGCAAGTGGCTTTTTACAAACTCTAGGGGAAATAAACCTACTGGTTTGTAACAGCCCCAGCCAATTTACTATCTCTAAAATCAAATAATGCAAAAGTAACTCAAGAGTTGTATCCTACTACTGAAGACTTTGAAAACCATAATGAAGGCACAGTTCCCAAAAGCAGAAGATACAAATTCCCTGCTAGGGAAGTCTCCAAAAAAGGGCAGTAAACCAGCAACGTGTCCACAAGGAAACAAAATAAAAACTAATGTACATGCTCATTTCTAGGATGTGAATGAACGAAAAATTTCAACTTTTGTAATACCCGTTTTCCTAACACAAATTAAAAAAAAAAAAACCAAAACCACAGACATGACATACGTGCACAGATATTTCCCTTACAGACCAAAAGTTTTCACTGATTTCTCAGAATTTCTACCATCTTCTGGTAAATAATTCAGAACTTTTAAATTTTGAGAAACTAAAATACAAAGGCAAGAACCATCTTGTTCAAACACAGAGAGCTTCCATGTAAATTGATCTGGTTTATTTAATTGCCAAAATTTCATTTACACTCAGTTAAAAATAAATGAGCTAATGAGCTAAGATTCATTTCAACCTGAAACATCCATTTTTAAAGTGTAGGTCAGAGAAATCACAGCTCAAGCAAGAGCTGCACCAAGATGGGGGATCCAGGTTGAAAGTTCATTTTTTTTTAAAGGTGAGGGGAAGAATGAAACTGAAGAGCAAGAGGGGAAAGCACTTTCCAGGAAAGTGATCAACAAACCTGCACCCTGTCATGGACTGGAATACAGACAGTGATACCTCATGGATAGGGATCCACTGGGAACATTTTAAGAATTCACTCATGTTTCTTTAAGGCAAATGAGACTTAAAGGTATTTCAGTAAAAGACCTCCATGGGGTTACCAAGGATGTCCTAGCACTCAACCGGTCATGAAATTGATACATTTTCTCTTCCAAGCATCTGTTTGAGAATTACATGCTTTCCCATGACTGGTGGCTGAAGAAGAACATCTGACACCAGTCAGGTATCAGGTATTGCAAATACCAACCAAATTTGCAAATCCAAGCCAGCAATGTGACATTCCTTCTGTAAGGGCTGCCCTAATGTCAGGGCAACGTGTTAAACCTGAACACATGGTGTGTTTAGGATACAGCCAGTGGCTTCAGAACCCTGTTCCCCCCTCAGCCAGGTCAAACTTCAGCTGCCTTCCCACACAGAAGCCATCACGCTTCCCTGCTCAATCCATTGAAAGGGAATTTGGCAGATCAGGTTCACTGGCCCAAAAGGACAATCAGCAAAGAAAGACAAAGTCTGAGCAAGCAGATCAGAGCTGCAAACCTCTCTCCTGAGCAAGAGTCTCCCACAGGAAAAACCAAATTAAAGCTCTCCATAGGCAAACTCTTGTATTTTCTTCATATCCTGCAATCCTGGCATGGAAGTGAAGAACTGCAGAAACCTGCCCTAAAGGTGGGCATCATCACCTTTAAAATGACATGCCCCTGATACTCAGTTCTTTCATACCAAAGGAGAACAAAAGGTCTTAAAGCATTCCAGAAAATTATCAGAGAACAAATGTATTTTTAAGCTTCTAATTACCAGAGAACTGCTAAAGAATTGTTTTGATTTTAATCAAATCAAGCAGATCATAAATTCAATTAACTTCAAAGACTTGATGGAAAAAAATGTTTACCTTATTGAGCTCTTCTATTCTTCGTATCAAATAGGGGTTACTTGAAGAATTTTCGAAGTAGACATAATCTGACAAAAAGAAAAAAGACTATTTAAAATACGAACTGCTAAAAATCAAATCAAAACCTTTATGAGCCTGGAGAGCAAAGCACGTGATCTTCCTCCTCTCTCTGATCAGATTATTTCCACTTAGACCACGCTGTTGTCTTTACTTGCTTCCTGTTCTTATCAAAACCCAGCCACTCCTCACCAGCAATATGTGATCTCTCTCTTCCCCTCCAGTTTAGAAGTACAGCTCATTTACTTAGAACACAAACAGTTTCTCTCTCTCATCTTTTTCTCTACTTCTTGATCTTTTACACTTATGTGATCCTAGAATGCCCTCAACAAATTTCCATATCGCTGTCCAGACTTATCAGCAATATTTGTATTTTGAAGTGGGATAAACATCTAAAGTCACAGGAAAAAACCAAGTTCTTACCAAAGGTAGTGCCTTAAAAAAAAAAAAACAAAACAAAACAAAAAAAAAACAAAACAAAACAAAAAAAACCAAAAAAACAAAAAACCAAAAAAAAAACCCCACCAAAACAAAAACACCACAGAAACATGCATGAGCGCCATATAAATTATTTGGTATTAGGGAACTCCAAGCTTCAGCACTTTCGAAGAAAACAGATGCTCATGAGTTCTGAATGGACTGGCCTGTCTCTCCCAGTACTCCAGAAGCCCTAAGTCTGAACCGCGACAAAGAGGGACCGAATCCACCTCCGGCTGACAAGGTGCTGACCTTGCACACAGATCTGACAACAATTCCTTCCAGGACTAGCTAAGACATTTCCCTCCAGACTTCCCAGCTCATTTGTGTTTGGAGGAAAACACCCGTAGCCCCTGGGCACGCCTCAGGTGATCCTTTGCAATGCCTGCGTTAGCATGATGCTCCAGGATGAGCGGGTGTTCAGCAGTGCCCAAACAGGGACAGCTCCTGAGGGTTACCCTCAACCCCTCTGAAATCCTCCTTAAAAGGGCTGTGGAAAGCACAGATACTGCCCCCTCCTCACCAGCCCAGGGAAGGAAGACATCCCCCAAAGGTCTCTGCTCCTGGAAAAACTGCACCAGGAGAGTTAAGGGGACCCTTTTATCTCTGGGCTGACCAGAGAGACCTCAGGGCGTTTACTCATCACAGCCCTTCCACCTGCCCCGTGTAACACCACTCGAGCTGCAGACACACCTTTTTTCAGACTGCTGCTCACAGCCTGTTATCCATAGGTCTCCCTGGATTTACAGACCCACCTACTTGCTGCATGGGACGCCAGAGCACAGCACTGACCACCAAGCAAATGACCCCAAGGAAGCTGCTCTTACACTACCTACAAAAATCCCAAGTACCCTCCTGCTCCTTCAGCAGGGCTGGCTGCCTTAGGAGCAATTCACTAACCAGGAATCCCAGGGGTTACAATCCCAAGAGCAACAATTCTTAACAAACCTATTTTCCAAGCTCTTGTCTTGTCAAAAAGTGTGTTGTTGTCAAGACACCTTGATAGTGAAGTGCCAGCCTGGTCTTGGTGGGAGTGACAAGTGAAGAGTTCCAATGGTCATGCTCAGCACGACTCTTGGGTTACCGAGCCACAGAGTGTAACCAGGGCTAAGAAGCACTGAAATAGCACGCTCAGTTTCTGACATTTTTGTGCATTCTGTGCTCCAGGCCTCTCAGGCTGATCACCAGCCATCTTCACACACACCAACAAGCACCTGAGCGACTCTAAAACTTTACTCCTAACTGCAAGAGTCAGTTCCTCTTAAATATCACATCCCTGCAGTCTTTAAACTGGTGGAAGGTCTCAGGTGAGGAATAGAGCTTGGACATCTGGCTTGTAGAAAACTTTGTGGGCTGGTAGCAGAAATGGTTAAAACACCCAAGTAACTAGATCCTAAATTTCCATTCCCAAACACTGGCTCTGTGCAGCACATCAAACAGGAAACAACAGGCTCAACATTACTATGACCAACTCTACCAGAGTCACAAGACCAAACAGATATTTGGCAGCTTCAGCAATAACAACTGCTGACTGAAATAACAATGGTGGGCATCAAGCAATTTACTGATCAGCAGAGTAAAGAGAAATTATTTCTCCTACAGCTGAACCACCCACAACCTACAAGGGCACTGCAGCAGAGGATGCCGAAGCCTCGAGGTGCCTCTCCAAGCTCACTGGCCACTTCTCACTGGAAGGCTCCAACAATTGAAGAAAAGATAAGCTCTTTCCCTCCAATCCTCCAATAATTCCTAAGACAACCAGCTACTTCTCACTTCAGGTACTTTGACTGAGGCAGATGCAAAAAATATTACTTTTGTAAGCACTGTGCCTGAAAATTATAAATTAAAACTAAAAATGTCAATTTATGTCTTGAAAATATAACCTTGACTTTAATCCCATGGGTTTCAGGTGGCTGTTACAAATGCTCCTAGTTGACATCATTTTTAATCAGCTTTTTTGTGTGCATGTACACGCATATTATTCTCAGAGACACATTTTATACCTCAAGTGAACATGAAATTCATTATTTATGTAACTACAGTTTATTGATTGTAAAATCTGGCATGGATTTAAAGAAAGCTTATCACAGATGAATGGTTTACCAAAGAACAGCTGACAGTGGTATCCAACAGTACTGAATAATAAACCCCCCACCACTGTCTTGGTCAGCAGCAGGAGCATCCCCAGACCCACAGTGTGTGACCAACAACTGCAGCCCAAGCTCACAGGAACCACCAGGTTCTGCATGCTGCTGGCACAAAGGCAGAACCAAACCTGGCCCTCAGGATGCTCCAAGAGCTGACACATGACAGTGCACAGCTGCATTCCTGGGCCAGTGCTTGATGACTTCACCATGTCAAATCCACAGTCCAGTACATCTCATCCATGTTTTAGACTAATTCCACAACTATGCTAAGCATTTCACCAGTAACCATGCAACTAATGGAGACCTATTTCCCATTGCTCAAATTACCTGGAAAAGGGCTTCTTCCTCTCTGCAAGTAATGCAGAGCACACTGCAAGCCACATAACACAAAATAATGCATATCAGAGGAAAGTGTCTGCATTTTTCATAAAGATTTTAAATAGCAGAACTAAAATTAAAATGCTATCCTTCACAGAGAATGGTCTGAATTCCTGTTCCACACGTACGACACGGAAATTTTAAGTTCAACAAACCACTCTCCAAACTGATGCTTGGGCTGGTGACAACAGTTCTGAAACTCCACGAGCATCCAAGCCCAAGAAGACTGGTTTCCTGCACAGCAGGGTTAAAGGAGGCACACCACTGGGCCCTACACTCCAAAACACCACCTTTCTCCTTGAGTAGCTCTTCCACTTCAGCTCCAGTTTTCCCCCATGCCATGGAAGTGCACCCTTTCTCATACTGCCTACCCAACTAATGTGATTCTCAGTTTGCTTTCAGGGCAGTGCCTACAGTTGCAGATGCCTGTGCACACACACACAATAAAGAGAAACCTTCCACAGACTCCCAACAATCCAGCTGTCAATGGAGATACCCTGTATGCGCACAGCTGCCAGGGGTCCTTACCCTGGGCTGAAAGCAAGATGGGGAAGGAGACAAAATTACTCTCTAGACCACAGAGAGATACACATCTCAACTCCTACTAAGAACAGGATGGAAGAGTTCACTAAAACAAAATATAAGGTCTGGGGACAGAAAAGTAGAGCCTGACACCAAACAAAACCAAGTCAGGCCCTTCAAACACAATTGACTATCCTTGTTGATTTATTTGCTTTCCTACTTACAAAATTGAAGAAAAGGTCTAGTCTAAAACCACTCTGCATCCCACAAGCATGACATGCCCCCTAACCACCATAAAAAGCACATGAAGGCAATCCCTCACCACCCAGCCTGAAGTGAGTTTCAACCCCATACCTTCACAACAGCTGTTGGCTTCAGCTCACCATCCCCGAATTAATCAGCTGTGCATCCATACCACGGCCATAATTAATGGCATCACTCATGCATGCTACAGTTATCTGTGATCAGGCTACAACAATCACTGAGGAGTGTGGAAATACCAAAAGGCAGTAAGGACCATCACACAGATCATCACCCTCTGACAAACTCAACATGTAGCTCTTCCCCTTGCCTGTGCTGTTACAGAGCAGAAGCACCCACATACAGAAATCTATGCAAAAAAGGGCTTTATATCCCATAATACTTTTTCTGAATATGCACAACACAACTTGCCAGAAAGCAATGCTGTATTACACAGGTAATGACTGAACTGCTAGAACACACAGACACAAGTACAGCAGCTAAAACTAGAACGACAGCCTACAGAGCACAGAAGATGAAAATTTTCCATAAAGGCAGTAAGATAACAGTTCTCAATTCACAATTAACACAACAGAATTTCTTTTTGCTCTCATATGCTTTTAAGACATTATTGCAAAAGAGTTTCTTCCTCTGTCTTCTTCATGTTCAGCTGTTGCTTATGTCTACATCAGTCCATGGAAAAGAAAATCAGGACGGGGTACAGCAAAATAAATAACACACTCTGTCTAGAGGTCATATATTTATAAGATTAGACATGTCTGAGCTACCTAATAACCTTATGGGCTTTTAGGTGATCAAGTTGCAAAAATGCCCAAAAGTATTTTTATCCTTCCCAACGCACACTTGCCTTTCAAGCTACAAGTGTTTTCTGAGGACTGACCTGGCTGAGTATTCCCTACCTCACCCCCCAGAAGTCTTACACAGTGAGTACTGCACCAGCCTAGAGATGTACCCAGGATATCAGGGAGGCTGGAGCCTTCCTCTTCCCACACTCACTGCCACTGCTGGGTACAATCTGCAATTCCAGACATGAGATAAAGAAGTAACTTCACAATTGTAACTATTTCCCCTCCCCAACCCACAAAGCTGCTGCCCTGAATTAGAGAGGAGCATCAAGAGAGTGCATAAACTTCTGATGATCTGCTTATTTTATGACATCTTTTACAGGAAATATGTGGCTCCTCATACTCTGGGCTCTCCAGCTTTGGGTCAGTTTCCTTCATTAAGTTCCAGTGTTCAAATTATTCACCAGCTTTGTCCCTAACCTGTCAATTATTTTACATTCTGGATAACACAGTCCCTCTTGGTATGAAAGAGGAGGTTGGAGAGGCAACCCTACAAGTCCTGCAATCTCACCTGGCAGAGCCCAAGTCCTACTGCCTTCTGGCTCTTCAAAAAGCAGCAACACTCCCAGCAGCAGTCACCCAATGAAATGTTTAGTTACAGAGCAGACAGAGTTTCAATAGAGAAAGCCTCACCAGCACAGTATTTTCATTACCAGAAAGGCAAAACTGAAACAGTTCTTTCTATTGCAAAAGGAATTATGGGGTCTAATACATCTGGCAATGCACACAAACCAGGTATTCACAAATTAATGTCTTTCACAGATCAACAAAGGTATTAAAGATATACTGCCAGCACAGGCTCAATTTGTATTTACAGGACAGCAGTATCTGTGGCTACTGCACGCACTGGATGCATCAAGCTGAGGATGAGGCAGCACATGCTATGGGAAACACCACCACTACCACCCAACTCCTTAAAAGAGATGTATAAATACCTATAGCCAGCTAGTGAGGGACATGGCAAAAGCAAACATCTCCCCTCCACACAGTTAACAGCAAACCATCACTAAATTTAGCAAGGGTAAGTTGAAGTACCCCAGTTAAATCAAGCCAGCTTTGCTCTGTTTCTTGAGCAAGGATTATCTACACATTCAGAAGGTAAACAAAATGTTCATGTTACATTTTCTTCCAAATGTGCAGAATGAGAAAGGGACAGTCAATGTTACTTGGCTGTTTTGAGATGGAACCTATGGATCACTTTTTCTGACAGGCCTCCAAAAATCCAGATTCAATATTACCCAAAACATAAGTCAAAGGAAAAGCAATTCATGGCAAGATCCATGCAACAGGACAACAGATTATGCACAGGCCTATAAAAAAGTTGATACAGTTGTTTATCCATGCCAGGTCTTATAGCAAGAGTTATTGCAACAACAGCCCAAACAAGAACAAAAAAACCTTCACCAAAACACCAAACTCTGAAGGACCTGCAATAGCTAGAAACAAAACCTAAAGTACCTTCCAATACAGAAATCTATTCAAGGTAAGACATAACCTATATTTTTGAAGTCAAAAGAAAAATAAATCAAAGTTAATGACATGCAACTTGCTTGGACAAACCACTGATTGCTTGATCCATTTTAAACTCTGAAACATTGTGATATTTGGAATTTTCCAGATGTCTTCTGTTCTTTGTTTTCTATCATGTCAAGGAAGGGGGCAAGAAAAGTTCCTGTCCAGCCATCTAGTATCATTTTTTTGCCTGATTCGTAGTGAAACAAGGTTTATGCAACTCCATTATTCATGCATTAGTTCTTCCCTATTAACTCCTGAACCATTTGTTCAGACATTTCACAAATGGACAGAAGTCTCAAAGATAATTAAGTTCTGATCATTGTTGCCTATACAAAAGACAGATACAAAAAAACTACAAGTGAGAAAGGTAAGACAGAGATATTAAATGGTTCCTGTTTCAGAAACAATTAATAGACTGGGTTTTAAAGCAAGTCACTGGAGATTCCACAGTGTTTGGAGGAATTATCAGAAGTCCTTGCTTTCTGATGCACCCCTCAACTCCCCTATTGTCAGTGCTGCTCAAGGCAGGTCCTGGGCTCAATTAACTTCTAACCTGATTCACAATGGCCAGGTGTGCTCCCAAATATTTCCCCTCTCTGCCAGGGAAGAAGGCAGGGTTCTGCCCCACAGCAATCACCTAGGGACTGAAGATCTCAGCTCTGCATGAGACCCAAAGCTCATACAGGTGGTACCTTTCCCAGTAAAAGTGTATAATTCCCAAGTAGGGGGAACAGAAGAAAGAGAAGAACCACCTCATGGAAGAAAACCCACAACTTCTGGATTGTCAATATCCTTATTTCTGTTCCTCACAGCACTGTTGGCTGTTTTCACTTGCAGACATCTATGGAGAAAAAACAAAGGCATCTATGGAGAAAAAACAAAGGACAGGAGTGTGCTGGTGCTTTTGAGTAAGAGATTATGGGTGCCAGCTGTACTTCATGGGTCAGTCATAGGTAAGAACTGTGCCATACTAGAGTAACTGCTACTAGGGATGCCACCCCAAAGGAGACAAAAAGTCTGCACAAAAAGACTAGAAAAGAAACTACAAGAATCCTAGAAATAAAATTAAGCTTCCAAAGCACTACCCTGAGGACAAAGAAGCAATTTTACTGTTAGAAATCAATTATATGGCAGTTCAAGAAAACCAATTTCAATTAATCCACTCCCAATATTCCAGCTATAACTAAGGCACATTTGCATGCGGCACTGACACTTCAGGTTCACTGAGTCAACTCCCTCCAGCTTCCTGCAGGACAAACCTATGCTAAACATTCCTGGAGAACAGCTTCTTTTATTCTGTGCTTTACGGGAGACATCGAAGCACAATTTGAAGGCCTCTGGACACAAAGCCTCTTCTGCACTGCCTCTTCTGCCACTTCAGTTCCCAAGAATGTAGCCATACAAATATTTTCTGCAGCAGCAAAGTTGTGAGCCTATGTAATTTCAGCTGCATCCAGTGCCATTCTTTGTGCGTCAATACCATGGAAATAGTTCAGGCTTAAAAAAAGAAAAACCTTTCCCCAAAGGCGTGTTGTAAGGGAAGGCCAGGATGGTCTAATTTACAGAAGAGCCACTTGAGCAGACAGAGAAACTAGTGAGAGTTCCTTAAATCATGGGGGAGTATTTGGAGGGGGTAGGGGGAATGGAAGAGGAGTATCCTCATGCTACACCCTAACAAAAATCACCATCTGTAGCAGCCAAGAAAACAGCCTGTTCCGTTGTAATTGTCATTGCTAAGGACAGATAAGAAAAGCATTCTTTTCCAAAAGATATTTAGGCAGCAAAGACGACAAGAAACTAGCATTGTGTTCCCTGCAAGAATCTGGAGAGTTGCAAAACAAGAACCTCTGTAGTACTCAAGACACCTCGAGAAAAAAACAAACTAAAAAAAGTTGTGTTTCTTGTTTGGATTTGCTTGCTTCTTTAAGGGCAACATGGAACTTCAGTTTGTCAACGTGAATTAACTGCTTAGGCCATGGTATGACAATATATTAAGTCCAAAGGTAGGGGTTTCAGTGCCAGATTAGAAACATCATGGCTTCACAATGCAAAACACGGACAAAGCGTAAACTCCTGCCAGCGTTCCTGCAGATGTTTCTTCAAACAAGAGTGCCAGTGAAGCTGATTCATCCTCCACCCTCTCATACCACCCCCTCAAATTGTGACAGCCTCTCCCTGGATGGCAGGAGGCCTGCACATGGTAAACATAGGCACTCACATGGGTCAAAAACTGTCTCCAACCAACCAAGCCCTGCCCAGCTCCACCGCACAGCCACGCCAAGCTGTGTTAAGCCTGGCAGAGGAAGGAGAGAACAGCTACAATTGCTTCAATGGACACTCTACCAAAAGAAACATCTACAGAAACTGTCTCACTTGGCTGGTTCAAATTTGCTCAGATGTTGACAACTTAACTCTGTAAGGACAAGCCCTGTGCTAAATCAGGAATCATCTGTTCACACCATACTAACTTTATGCTTGGTCAAGTGTCATCTGTCCTCCTGCATCTTGCATGAAAGCATAAAGTCCCCAAATTAATCACAGCACATTGTGTGCAATTGAACAGAAACATGACCATGGGCCACATCTGACACATGATCTGGCAATGCACAGAACCAGAGCCACAGAAGCCCAGGCACCATGAAGACTCAACAGCTTGCAAGTAACACACGTGTAAAGGACTGGAGAAGCCCAAGTCTTTCCTCCACTTGCAAACTCACTTTAAAGCCACCAACTAACTTCTTTGCTTTGCTTCACTGATCAATGCCAAGTAAAAATTATTTCACAAATGCTTCTCCTTCCTAAAGGTGGTCCAGCCAAAGAGCTGGAAGAGAAGAACATGTGAATGGTTTTCTTTGAGGCTGGGCAACAGCCCAAAAGCTTGACCAGTACTGTGCAGATCCTTCCAGATTTGATTTTACAAGTAAAGAGGGGACAAGGAACCATTCCAGACCTTCAAAGACATTCTGAAGCAGGGCCTCTTTGTATACTGCATTTATGGTGGTGAGCTCCAAAGACCCAGAACCATAATATCTTACAGGAGCACCTCTCCCAACAGTTCCCGTTACCCAAACCTCATGGGAAACCGAGGCAAAGCAGCTGCAGGGCTTGGTCACTTACCTGCTTGGGATTTAAACAAAATAATGCGCTTGGAAAGCAACAAGATAGAGTGTAAAAAACACCTTACTTGGTGCAGAAGTAACACGGATTTCACAGGTTACTTTTTGCCAGCAGATGCCCAGAACTACCAGAAGCCAGCCTCCAACAGTTCATACCTTTGCTTTCAAGCGACCCCAAACTGCTCAGGAGTGGTTTATAAAAGTAAAAACAGTAACAGCAACCATCTCATTCTCTCCTCATCCTACTGGGGAGACTACACACCCCATTTATTTAAGGAAATCAGGATGCTTAAACATGAAAAGGTGCTTGAAAAAAACTGGATGCAAGTGAAAGGAACATTTTGACATTCACCAAAATTTTACTAGTTAAACAAAACAAGTTTTAAAAGTCTTTTTTCCATATTTTTTAATCAAGTGTCTTTTCTTCACCATCACTGAAAGGCAAAACACCAAGGAGCAAAGCAGGCACTGCCAAGGAGTGCCCAGCCACTCCCCAGACCTCCAGCGGTGCCCCCGGCCCAGCCCTCCCAGAACTCTGCCCAGGCACAGCCTCCCGCCCACCAGCCCAGAACAGCCTCAACTCACCAATGGAGTAGAAACAAAACTTAGCCCTGTCAGTCCATTGTGCCAGCTGCAAATGGCTTGCAGCTTTTACAAATCCAGAGCTGCCACAGCTCTAGTCCCCAACACACCTAAGCTGGCTGACAGCACTCTCCTCCATGCAGTATTTCCCAATAAAAGGCTAACCAATGCTGAAGCAGTTTGATATGGGGGAGAGGAGAAAGGGCAGGGAAGGAAAGGGAGACTGCAAAACGTGTGAGATAAACTTGTGTAACTAGAAACAATGAAAGGAAAAGATGAAGAAACCCACTGCCTAACTGTTGCTGAAAGGTGATAAGCTAGAAGCTGTCCTAAATTTATTAGGGCCAATGACTGCAGAAGCCTATTAGTAATTTTCAAGAATAAACTCTCATTTTTATCTTTACAGGTTATTTAATACCTCTCTACTAAATCCATTCCCAGCTCAGGTTACTTGCAAAGTTAGAAAACAAAAACCCATCAAGCACAACCAAAACAAGGATATTGCACAGGAAGCCCTCCTGTCACCCAAAACACACACACACTGACAGCAAAGCAAGGGCACAGGAGAAGGTTTACAAGTGATCCTGCAGTTAAATGATCTGAACTGGCTCCAGATTCGGACTCCAGCAACATGTTCTATGCAAGCTTCCTTAACAGCCCTCAGGTCTTTACCAGGAAAGCTCAAACAATTATTATTGACATTATTGTGATGTCAAGAGGACTGATGCACCATCCCTGTGCTCACAGCTCTCGCAGCACTAAGGAAGCCAAGAGCTGTAGGCTGGACGCCAAGGGGGAGTAGGGAATGGGATGGGGGCAGGTCAAACCACAGTCCCCAGCCACGCATTCACAGCACCCTGTGGTAGCAGAGAGATGATGTCATATTGCCATCCTTAAAAACTGGGGGGACTACACTGATAAAAGATGTGTGACTGCAGCACAGGCAGGCAGACACACCACCACCAGCTATAAAGTAGTAGCCAGTAAATTCTGGAGCGTAAGCCTCCAGCACACTGGAATAAAGCTGCTGTGAACCTTGGGTGCCCACGTCAGGCACTGTGGGTCATCACTTCCCTCATTTCAAAGGTATTAGATGCAGCAAGTACCTCCATGCTTAACTGACTTGTGATCAGATCTCCCCATGCCATTTAAACATACCTTAAATGTACCACAGACTCAAAAAACAGTGATAATTTTGTAGCTAAGCATGCCCCCAAAAAAGAGGGTAACCCATAAAAGCCAAAAACACATAAAAGACTCCATCTGAAAGTATTAACTGACATTTATCTTAGCAGAAGTGTTGTCTTCAGTAGTTTTTCCTCCATCCTTCCTATCCGTTCTTTCCCCATCCCCTTGTTCCCTGCCCTCCCACTGAGCCCATTCAGCTGTTCACACAGTCCCACAGTGAACCAGATTGGGTAGCTGATGCAAGATTAAAAATAATCCAGGAAAAAACAAAAAGTGAGGAGGAGGGAGGTGGAAAAAATTAAGTTCCTCAAATCAGTGCAAGATGAAAATGCAAAAAATCATTGTTTCACTGCATCAAGGCAAGGCCATAGGGTCATAAACCTGCAGTGGGGCTCAGTCAACTGCCAGCACTAAAGGAGTACTTGTCACACCAGAGTTAAACTCTCCTGGAGAAGGTGGAGACAGAATACCTGCTGGAAAGTCTCTTGATACCAAGATGACCTGTTCCCTTCCAGGCAGCTGACACAGCACTCTCCTGAAAGCAGAGCCTGGCACTAGCTAGAACAATGAACATGTCTCTCCCACGTGCATTTTTTCATCAGAGGCCCCAAATTCCAGCTCAGAGGTCCCAAGCTTCTCCGATCTGGTGTTTATCCAACATTCCCATACGGTCTGTGATTGTGCAGGCTGCCAGCCCTCTCCATGAAGAGGCAAACCAGCCCACCATGACTCCTTCCAAGTGAAAGCAGTCCACTTTCTTCATGCTGCCATTTGTTTCATGGCTGTACAGCAGCTGTTAAGAAAATCTTCACTTCTGCTACACCGGAGGCAGGCGATTCCAGGGTTTCCTACAGGCCAACAACTAAGATCCCCCATTCCATTTTGGAATTTGATACCCTGGCATTCTTCCCCATACATTTCCAAAGTTTTACATCCCCCCTGAACTGTGCTAGCTTGTGACAGTCCCATTTGTATTGGAAACCAACTCCCTTCCCATCAGAAACCAACCAGGAGAAACTTGGCAGGATCCAGCAGAGCCAGCTGCTCTCTCCAAACAACTGGATGCCACCGGCCAACTTACCCACAGAGCCTGACAAGCATTCAAGGGGCAGCTCCTAAGCTCCCCAGCACGGTTACTCTGCTTCTATCACAAAGGGGAAGACTCCAGCCCCCACAGCACAGGCTCCTCAGCTCTTCTACCCAGGAACACATGAAGAGAATAACACACTTCATGTCCACTTGCTGTCAACACACCACTGGCTTCTGAAAACAACAATTCATGGTGCTTCATGCCCAGGCCTAAAGCAGTGACCATCCTTTCTGAGTGAACAGAGACTTCCAGGAGCAGTATTGATCTGTAGTGAGCAAGCTGCTTTTGGCAGCTGTTAGGTCTGGAGTTCACACAGCACATCCGGTAGTCACAAGTGTAATAAGAGATTATCTGCTGAGTGTTTGTCTTCCAGTGGGAAGTGTATGAAATGACTGTGCACAAATCCCATCCTGGATTTAATCCTGCCCTGGAGTTCACACACAACTTCAGTGCACAAAACCATTAGTGGGAGATAGCAGCAGCAGAGGTCAGAAACAATTCGATAACACACACTCCTGGGCTCAGGCTGAACAGAGCTCTCACACAGAAACAGCTGCATCCATCCATATGCTGATCTTGGTAATACATCAAATCAAGACTCCATCCATATGGACCACAACAGAGCACTGCAACCCTGGCTATCAGCCAGCTGCCTTGCCCTCTGCCCAGAAAGGCTCGGGAGCAAATGCTAGACAACATTTCCAAGTGCAGGAAGGACAAAAAGGTAACTGAGACCAGCCAAAATGGATATTCCAAAGGCAAATCCCACCTGACCAACATGACTGCCCCATCTGGGATGAAGAGACTAGCTCTGTGTCTGAGGGGAGAGCAGGGGGTGTTGGACACCTTGACTCATGTCAAAGGCCCTGCTAAGCCTCCCACAGCATCCTTCAAACAAAAATGCTTGAAAAACTGGATGATAAAGGTAGGGGGAAAACTAACATCAGGTTTAAAGGATCACAACCAGCAGTTGCAACCTCCACTGGGCTGCTGGTTACTAATGGCATCCCTCAAGGATCAGCCAGCCCTGCTTAGAATGGATAGGATGAGGGATAATGGGAAGGGGGACCCCAGCTGGAACAAGAGAAAATCCATCTAGGCACATAGAAACAAATATTTTCCAAAAGCATGGTCAAGCACTGGATAGGGCCCAAAGTAAGGGTGGCATCACCATTCTTAGAGCCTGGGATGGATACAGCCCTGAGCACTCGGATCTACCAGGAGATTTTCTAGCAGGAGGTCAATCTAGAGACCTCCAGAGGTGCTTTCCCACCTTCTGTGGGATCCACAGTACAGATTTAGCCATACAAAATGCTAAGAGATGACACTCCCCACAAGACTTGGCCATTCAATGCTGAACAAAAATTTCCAGGAAACAATTCCCTTTGCAAGTCACACCAGGGTGAATTTCCACAACTCATCTTGCCTATCATCCTACTCTCAGCACCTCCAAACCAACATAATGCTACAGGCACACTATCAGCTTGGGCAACCGAAGACACAACCTGGGACAGCCAAGAGTCAGCTCTTATAGCTCTGTGAAACCAGGTGCAACCAGAAAAAAAGTACAAACACGACAAAAGCAGCTGCATTTTTCAAAAAGTAAGGGTAGGCCAGAAGAGCAGAAAGAACAGAAAGTAGTTGTTGATGGAGAGCAGCCAGACAGGATGGCTTGGCCACCTTCGCTGTATTTTTTCTCGTGTTTACTTTACTTCGGTTTTACAGAACTCCACAAGAAACAGGGCATTTTGAAAAGGAGGGAACTCCACAAAAACATCTTCCTGTACAGCCTATAGTCCTGGGGAGAAGGAAGCTCCACAGAACAGCTTTTATGAAGGAAAATGGCTGAGCACAAATTCATGCCAGACCACCCTCAGTTTATGTTCCATAAAACACAGTCCCAAACCCCGTTCCCTCTCCTTTCTCTTCACGTGAGCCAAAACAAAGGACAATCAGACAGGAGCACAACCCTGAACAGAAGACTAATGGGAAAGCACACAACAAAACAGCAAGAGTGGAAGGGGAGGCCAAGATCTGCAGGACGTGCCTCACAGCAGCCCCCTGGTCCACCAGCAGCCTCTGCCCATCTTTGTGCTCCTTGTGGCAGCAACTCCTCCTGGGTCCCCACCCCGAGAACCTCGCATGACCCCCATCCGAGCAGCCTCTCCCCGCCGGCCCCATCCCGGGGCCCGGCCCCATGGCTGCTCTGCTCCAGCCCCGCTCACCCATCCCACCCTGCCCCAGCCCGCATCTGCCCCAGCCGTCGAGCGCCCACCGCCTCGAGCCTCGCACGCCTGGTTCTCCCCGCACCCTCGTGCTCCGTACGGCCCCACGCGGCTGCCCCCCCTCGCCTCGGCCATCCCGCTGCGCCCCCCGCCCCGGCTCCCCCAGCCCCGGGCACAGCGCCCCAGTTCGGCCCGCGCCGGGCCCCGCAGCCCTCACCCCGCGTAACCCCGCGGCAGGCAGGCCTCCCTCCCCGGGCAGCCCCCAGGCCCCTGCCCCGCGCCCGCCGCCCCCTCCCGGGCCGCCCCGGCCCCCGCCCCGGGCCTGCCCCGCCGGGCCCCGAGCGCCGGCCGCGCGCGGGAAGCAGCGCGGGCGGGCGGCGCCGCCGCGGCCGCTCTTACCTCCGACCCGGTACATGTTGGCGGCCATGCCCGAGACCGGGCCGGGTGCGGGGCGCGGGCCGCTCCCGCCGCCGCCGCCGCCTCCAGGTGCCGGATCCGCTGGAAAATGGAGGCTGGAGCGGGCGGCGGGGGAGGGGAGAGGGGGAATTAAAGGGGCCGCGCCGGCGGACGGGGAGGGAGCGAGGCGGAGGGCGGGGCGGCGGCCCGGGCCCGGCGGCGGCGGCGGCGGGAGGGAAGGAAGGAAGGAAGGAGGGGAACGAGCCAGAGCCGCCCGCGGCGTGTGAGGGCGGTGCTCCGGCCTGCGAGGGGAGGGACGGGAGCGAGCGGCACGGCCTCCTCACACGGCCTCCACACACACGCGCACTACCTGTACCTCTGCTCACACACAGCCTCTCCTTGCACACGCACGCGGCCTGCCCTCACACACCGCCTGCCCTCGCACACCGCCTGTCCTCACACACACACACTGACTGCCTGTGCACACCTGTGGCACACACACACACACACACACACACACACACACACACACACACACACACACACACACACACTCTGACCGCCTGTGCACACCTGTGGCACACACACACGACACTCCTACCCTCACACAACCCTCCTCACGCAGCTCTCTGGGCCCCACAGAGGCTCTGCTCTCCTCATGCACCTGCCCTGACACGGCATGGGCAGCCCTACACACACAGTGGAGACTGTCCTCAGGTACACACTGACACACACACACAGTGGAGACTGTCCTCAGGTACACACTGACACACACACACACACACACACACAGTGGAGACTGTCCTCAGGTACACACTGACACACATACACAGTGGAGACTGTCCTCAGGTACACACTGACACACACAGTGGAGACTGTCCTCAGGTACACACTGATACACACACACACAGTGGAGACTGTCCTCAGGTACACACTGACACACACACCACCTGTGCTCACACATGCGTGCCTGTACTCACAGTCTGTCTCATCCACTGGTATTCACACACAGCCTCCATCATGTACAGGCACCACTGGTGGTTTTGGACGGCTCTCACGCTGCCTTGTTCACACACACACACACAAACACACACACACAGAATCTTCCTCACATACACGCAGCTGCCACAGGCCATGCACACGCAGGGCAGGAACAGCAGGTCCCTGCATGGACACAGCCCTCCTGGTGCACACCCCTCCTGCTCACGCCTACACCCCTGCGCTTCCCACACCCCTCCTGCTCACGCCTACACCCCTGCGCTTCCCACACCCCTCCTGCTCACACCTACACCCCTGCGCTTCCCACACCCCTCCTGCTCACACCTACATCCGTGTGCTTCCCACACACATCCCTCCAGCCCTACACACCCCTCCTGCTCACACCTACACCGTGTGCTTCCCACACACATCCCTCCAGCCCTACACACCCCTCCTGCTCACACCTACACCGTGTGCTTCCCACACACATCCCTCCAGCCCTACACACCCCTCCTGCTCACACTCCCCACTCCTGCACTGTCCCACTTGGGTCCCCTCTGTGCTTCTGTGTCCCCCAGTGCCACGCTGGGGCTTTCCCCCCTCCTCAGGTGTCAGCCTGAGAGGTGAAATGATGGCTTGAGCTTTCCCTTGCCCAGTGACCTGTGGGTGTCACTGGTCCTGGGCACACCCGGGCTGCACCACACAGGTACAGCCCTTCTTCAGCCCTGCACAGCTCCTGTCCAGGTGTCTCCTCAGCAGCCCTGCAGTGGTTACACAGTTGTTGAACAGCTGTCAGTTCCAGATCACTCTGCAAAACTTGAACATTGCCACTGCCACTTCCTCTCCTACAGGAACTGGCTGATGCCAGAAAACACCCCAAGAAACCACCATTCTGTGGTACATAACACCTTTACAGCAGGTTCCCCAGCAGGAGCTGACAAAGTGCAGCAGTGAAGGCGACAGACCATCCCCCCAAGGACTTCTCCATGCACGTGGCCACGGCTGGATGGTGAAGCTCAGTGAAAAGCTGCCCCTCTGATGCCAGCAAAAGCACACCTGGAGCACTGCTCACCTCAGGCAAGGCAGGATGACTACCCCTGGCTCCAGCACAGAGCTCAAGAGTCACCTGGTGTTACCCAAACCAGGTGACACCCCAGGACCTCTCCACACAGTCACACTGGTGAGGATGGCCAAAAAATATCTGTCATGAAACTCTTTGCTGGAGTATGTGATCAACAGTGCAAACAGTCATACCCTTTACTGAGTATGGGCTGGGCAGAGCTGCTGCCTGCATCTAAACACACTTCTCACAAAGTACTGAAACACCTACATAAGACTGCCCAAAATACATATATTTTTCAGAAAGAACAGGGCTCTTGTTAAAATTTGCTTTGTGTGTTAGGAAAACAACCCTAATCACCAAATTTCTGACAGTCCTCAGATCCCAGGAGGGCACAGGGCTCTGCTCTTATGTTCCCACTGTGCACGAGGAGCACGGCTGAGCGAGGAAAACACTTCTGGGGGTGAAAATCGGTCAGCCAAAAAAGGTCAGTGCGCCGGGGAGCGGGGCTGTGATGTTTCCTCCTTGCCGAGGCACCGGGGCAGCGCGTGCCGGCACAGGCGCCGGGCACACCGCAGGACACGAGGGCTGGCCTCCCCAGGCCGCCGCTGCAGCCGCTCTGCCGAGCTCAAAATATTCCAGTAGGACACAGAAAAATTATCCAGAACAAATATTTACAAATGGCATCCCAGCGCACTCAGTAGCTGCACACGGAGAAGTGGACGGTCACACGGCGTTGATTACTTTTTCCAAATGCTAAATCGTGTTTTAAATGATAGCGAGGAAAACGTGTTGGATCTTCCCTGCTGTTCCTCTCCCAGGTTAAGCAACAGCTGTGGTCAGGGCCAGGGTGTTGTGCAGTGGGAGGGAGGCGAGCTGGAGCTGCCACACACCCTGGGAAGGAGCGAGCTCCTGCAATGCCCCATCTGCCACCACCAAACCATACTCCCATGGGTGCCACCGACTCCCACCGTGCAAACCCAGACCTCCCAGAGGGCTTTTGGTGCATCCTGGCAGGGCAGCACTTGCATTTGACACCTCTCCCATGGTAGTGAAGGTCTGAGCACATGGTCTGAGAAAGGCCCAGACCTGCAAGAGAAAGATGCCAGTGCTTTGAGAGCCTAGGCTGCCTGGCAGAAATTCATCTGTCCCAGTGCGTGTGAATGAGGGAGGCTCTCCAGGCCCATCGCATGCAACCTGCTACACTCCAACCCAATGTTATTCTTGTTCCACCCAGCCCTCATTTCTTTCTCCTCTTTTCCAGGCAACAGGAGAATGTGCCAAGGGAATTTGGCTTGGTGCTGTCCCTGCTGATGTGGGGCTGGTCCTCTGCTTCCCCCAGCAGCACACGAGCCTTCCCACCACCCCAGTCCTCTCCACTCACACCCATATTCACTTGCTGAGACAAATTCCTCCATGGGCTCTAAAAGGTGATGCTCAGGATGTGCCTCTTTCATAGAGCCAGGCCATGAGTGCAAGTTTACAGCTGAACCTGTGCAGAAAATACACAGCCAGAACACAGCCTTCACATGTTTGTCTCCCCCAGCTCTCCCATGGTGCCCCCCCCCCCCATTTCACCACCAGCCATTTCACCACCCCCTCCATGGCTTTAGGTGCTGTTTCTGCACTCCAGAGTACTGATCTTGCCCTCTCCTGAGCTAGCCCCATTCCTCCTCCCTGGAATGATCCAATGCCTGCTCTGTGCCACCATGCATGGGCTTTGTGTCCCCTCTTCCAGGAAAGGGCTTGGGCCATAAATGCATCTGCACCTGGCCGGGCCACGCAGAGCATCTGAGCTATCCACAGAGAGCCGTGCCCCTTGAGAGCAGCCTGGCCTGCTCTGAGGGGCTCCCTTCACCCCAGCTCTTTGCTCCACCAGCTGTCACCTCTCCATCCCTCACCCCTGGGTCAGGACAGCACAATAAGGCTGCTCCAGCACAGCATTCCCATTTCTGCCTCCAACACCCTGGATCTTAAGGACCATAGGCCCATTTCTCACAATTTCTTCTTCACCTTCCTTCCTCAAAACAACAGCTTAGCTCTCCTCTTTCCTTCATCTCTTCACCTTCCGACACCCCAGCACCAAGCCCAGGTTCTTGGAATCCCACACATCCCTGTCCATCCCACAGTCCTCCCAGGAGCACACACAGCTTCAGGCTCCCACAGCCTCAGTCTTCCTCCCTGAGATGCCCCCCTTGGTACCCCAACACCACTGTGTCCATCCAATGCAGCCCCCAGATGAGAAACAGGCACCAGCCTGGTCCTTCCCTGCTGTGCAGAGGTGAGGACTGAGTGCTGGAGAGGGCTGTCATATCCAGGAGAGCTGCAGGAGGTGTGTGCAGATCCTTCTGGGAGAGGAGGCAGCTGGGAGAGCAGCAGGGCTGCAGAAACCAGAGGAGTGCTTGGTGCTGGGAAGGATGTGCCAATCCACCAGCTCTGCCCTGGAAGTGGCAGCTGGATAAATAACACAAGAGAACCCCCAGGGCAGAAAGCCATGCTGCTGTTTCCTCCTGCAAACAACTGCCCCGGGCATGCCAGAGCAGCCCCTGCTGAGAGACGACTCAGGGGACAGGTGTGTGCTTTCATGTCCAGTTTTATTAGTGTTGCATTAGTGTACCATAAAATAGTTGACGAGGTCGAGCACGTTGCAGTTTGTTCCAAAAAAAAGGCTATTTACATTTAATCTGTCTTCATAAAAAACAACCCTAGAACCCAAACAATACAACAATGAAACAGATGGACAGCTCGGGAATCTACACAGTGGTAACGTCCCCTCTCACGCCGCGGTCCGACAAGCCTGGTGGCACGCAGCCCCGGAACTCAGGCGCTTCCCCACGGCTGGGGCACGTTCACAGCCAGGCAGGCCACGCTCCAGCCACTGTCCAGCCAGGGCTGCAGCCAGCAGCTGGCTGGATGTGACCCCAGAACAGTGGCCCTCTTCCTAAAGGAAACCAGCAACCTGCTGCTTCACAAGTTGGCACATCCCCCTCTGCCCCAGTCTGTCCCAAAGCACCAGAGTGATCCTTCCTGCAGGAGCCAGCCCTGCCAGGAACATCTCCCATGAGAATACCATTGAAGAGGCTCCAGGAAACCTCCAGGATATGCTGCTGCTCATTTCTGGCCTTCTCCTGCCAGGTTAAGCCCAGAGAGAGTGCTACATTAAAATGCCACCACTCAAATATCTGCTGAGATCAAGACCCCCCAGATGAAGGGGACAGACACATTCAACCTAATTTCCAGAAAGCTCCAGGGCCCCAAGCCCTTTACAGCAACATGGCCCCACTGTCCTAATCCCAGTTTCCCAATCCCTTAGCACACCAAGCAGCAGGAAAAGACCACGGGTTCTGCTGCCTTTTGACGTGATTTCCCTCTTAACTTTGGAGACTCCAGGTGCAACATCCTGTGCCCTGGCTCTCCAGTGCTCCCACCAGCACACGCTGCTGGTGAGAGACAGGGCCTTCTCTGCAATCACAGGCTAAGCACAGGGCAGTGTGGTTCCTGGCTGAGTGTGATGATGGAAAGCAAACAAGCACATCTCGTCAGCCCCAGAAACCTGCCAGCCACCTACCCCTGCCCTCTCTGCAGGATAAAGCCACAAGCTTTATCTCGTGTTCTAACTAAAGCAGCAAAACATAGCCAAAGAGACCACGGGTCTCCCTGAACTCATGTGTAATTCAGGAGGGCTCTGCAGTCACCACTGCCATGGGAAGTGACAATTGGGCTGGATGGGAACTGCAGCACGGAGCTGGAGCAGCCACACGAGCTGTCCCTGACACCGCCAGCACCACAGCAGAGCCGGCCTGGCTGAGCGCTGGCAGGGCTGAAGCCCAGCCTTTGTCTCCAGGAAACTTAAGCCAGAGGAGCAGGAAGCACTCAGGGTGCAACATGATGCCACAAACCCCTTCCATCTTTCATCTGCTCTCCGGAGCTGCTAAACTAGGTCAGCCCAGCATGGAGCCAGCCCCTCCCAGAGCTCACCCCCGAGCCAGCCGGGGGCCTTGCCCACAGCAGCTGGAAAAGAAACCAGAGATCGGAGAAGCCACAGCCAGAGGGGCAGCAGAGACCGGCCCTCACCGGGCTGGGGTGAGCTCTGGGACACAGAGAAAGGGACACACCAGGGGACACCACCTTCAAAGCACCTCCTGGCTAGAGATCCACTCAGGTGCTGCTCACCCCAGGCCCTGCCTTTGCTGTCAGACCACACAGCTCCAAAGCAAGCAGGAGGGAGATAGCCCCCCTGAGTTTCTTCATTTGAAATGTACCTTCCCTGCCCAAAGTCTCCAGAGCTGAACACAGAGCTCTCTGCTCTAAGCCATCCTTCTGCACTCGCTGACACGGCCACGACAACCCAACCCCACAGGCTGGCACAGCTCTGCAGGCACAGGCCCTCTGCTGCCCCAGAAACTTCTCCTCATCCCACAGTGGTGATCCTTCAGGCCAGCAGAGCTCACTCCCAGCAAGAAACTTCCCCAGAAACTGTGGGGAAGTTGGGAAACCTGAGATCAGTCACTATTCATGGGACCAGATCTAAAGCTGCTTCCCAAAGCAGTCTGAGCCATGTGCTTTGACGCTCATTTTTCTTAGAGACAGAAAACTGTTTCCACTCCAGACAGGGAAAGAAACAGCTGCACAAAGTGGCTCCACAGGAGAAACAGCAGAGGCACAACAACCTGATCAGAGCTGTGCCACCAAATTTGCATGCCAGCCCTTGCCTCCAGGGCCAGGAAACACCACAGCCACCCCTGGGCACACAGCTGCCCACAGGCAGGCCCAGCCTGCCATGCTGGACTCCCTTTGGGATAACAAGGCTGAGGAGTCAGGATGTTTTCTTGCGTGGAAGACGCAGTTCAGAGCAACTACAGCTTTCCACACAGGGGAAATCAAGCCCTCAGGTGTACAGAGAGTCTCCCGATGAATTTGCTTGTATAAAGTCAGAACAAAACACAAACCAACATGAAATGCAACGAGCAGAAGTGTTTCTCTCACACGTACACACACACACACAGAGTACAGCAGGGCAACACACATTTGATAGGCAGGACTCTGGAAACCCTGTCCTAGCTACCAGATTTCTTCTTTACAGTAGGTTGAAATACAAAGAGGAGCACAGTGATGGTTCTCCCCTCACCCCCCAGTAAACAAAGTTATTGCAGTCAGTCAGTCCAACCCACCTCTGCAGCAGCACCACCAGAGCTGCCCAGGCTGCACACAGCTGGAACCCAGCCCAATCACCCTTGTCACACCAGTGTGAAATTCGAGGGAGAAATCACACACTGACTAATCTCCTTTTACAAAGCTTTTTTTTTGATGCAACAGCCTCGATAAAGATGTGATGTGCTTATACACCCTCTCCCACACTGCCGCTGCTAGGCAACGCTGTACAGCCCCAGAGCATCAGCTCAGGTCACCCAAAAACATCAGCTGAGGGACACAACAACATCCCCCTACAGCCCAGCTTCTGCCACAGCCAGGAGCCAGCCCACAGCAGGCAGGAAGAACGAAGTATTGCAGCTAGACAGCGTGTCCTACCCAGCAGCGTGTCCTACCCAGCAGCGTGCCACCAGGCCGGGGACAGCGTCCTCCTCCCCGCGTGCTTTGAAGGGAATACCCAGGCCCCGGCCATGGAGGGTGCCCTTGTGCTGGGAAAGGTTTCATGACATCAGCTGGTGAAGCAGCCCAAGCTGTGACAGGCACAAGATGCAGCTCTCACCTCAGAAGCTCCCTGCCAGCAGAGCACACCCCCAGTACCTGCCCTGGGAGCCAGCTGGTGGCCAGGCAGAGCAGGACCTGCCGTGCAGCACTAAGCGGGCTCCCCAAGCCTTTGGAAACCCAAATGTAAGGGATCAGGGAAAAAAAAAAAGAAGAAAACAGTTGAAAAGCATCACTGCCCTCAGAAAGTGCCTTCTGGAAATGCTCACAGAGCCTGGCTTGCCCACAAGGGGGGACCCAAAAGGGCCCCCATCAGAAATTTCAGTCCCTTAGCCTGAAATGCCAGAGATGTCTCTTCTTCCACACGACAACAACACCCTGCTCCCCATACCCCACCCAGCACCTGACAGAGCAGCCTGTGCCACCTCAGGTGTGCAGTGTGACACATGGGCAGGAAGGCAGCTGGACACACAGAGTGCCTGGCTGGCTCCCAGTCCAGCCACTACAGTGATGCATCACTCCACAGACAACGGCTCATCTTCCGGGGTTTGTGGGGTTTTTTTTGGCAAATTAATATTTTTCCTGTTATTTTTTGGTTTTATTTTATTTTATTTTTTTAGAAAGCATTAAAAATATCTGCAGCTGTTGAAAAAAATCCTTTCCCTTTCGAGGCTGGACGAGGTTTTATTGACAGGTAAATAATCGGTGTGAGTATGTAATAGCAGCGACCCCACTGACGTGGTGCCCCTCAGCAGCACAGCCAGCTGGGGAACACAGAGACTGGCCAGGTTTGGTCATTGTCACAGACCTGGGACACGGGAGTTTCCTTATACTTAGTGATTCCCTAATTCCTGTTCCTGCCCAACCCTCCTCAGGCATCGCTTCAGCACCAACACCTGCCTGTCCCCATGGCAGGCTTCATGCTCCGAAGGGGATCTCCTCTCCAGACCTCCCTAACTCTGCAAGTGGCTTTGCTTTCCACACCAGACAGTTGAACTCCCTCCAGACTCGCTGATCTCTCATCCTTTGGCAGCAGGAAGAAAGACTGGCCATCCTTTTCTCCTAGAAATACAGAGCGGGGGCCAAACGCACGTAATGCACACGATCTTCTGCAAAATCTGCTCGAGCTGATCCACGGCTCCCCCAGCCCACTCACACCAATGAGGTCTCAGGTTAATAAGCAGTGCAGTTACTCAGCTATCTGCTCGTAAGTGGTAGGTGTTCTTGGGCAGGTTGCCTGCTCCTGCCAACTCCCCCACGACTTCACGTTGTCAGCACATCTATATTTAAGACTGGTTTGTTGGTTGGTTGGTTGGGGTTTTTTTGCCTTTGTTTAAAGGGGTTTCCTTCCTTTGTAGTAAACTTAAGAGTTAATAGAAAAAAGTAATTCAAAAGTAATCCAAGCACATCTGTAATTAATTCTGCAGGAGAGGGCAGAGCGACACGAGTCAGAGTTGGCACGCAGTTCCTGGCTCCTGGTGTGCAGTCCTCGGGATGGGCAGAAGGTCCCTGCGCCGAGCACAGCTAGAAGTTGGATTTGGAGTGTCCAAATATGCAGATGGGAAAGTGCTTGACATGAGAGGACCACTGTGCTGCCAGCTGAAAGAACTTGACGTCGTTCCACTCCACGCCATCGATCAGGACTGCAGGGGAGGGTAAAAAGACAGCAGAGTTAAGAAATGCTGAGGGGAAGTGGCCAGCCTGAGGCAGCTTTGCCAGAATTCCCCTGCAGTCGGCAGAGGGAGGCCCGGCCACGCTCAGCTGCTCTGCCCCACTGAGCTGCACTCACAGGGAGAAAGGCTGAGGAGCACACCAGGTTTGGGGAGAAGAGCTCAGGCTGTTGTTCCAGCAGCACTCACTGACACCAGAGCTCCCCAGACTGCTGATTTCAGTGTCACCTGATCCAGCTTCTCAGATTTCCTCAGCACACCTCATTTTCTTTTTTGGGCAAATGCACTCTTACAGAGATGGACATCGGTCTCTCCTCACTGGCACTCTCACCAGGACATCCATGTCTCCCAGAGAGGTGACACATGTCCTGTGAGCACCCCTCATGCCGCCAGTCTCACAGGGACCGGGCCAGGATGAAGGACCCAAGCAGGTCCCTCTGTTGGGGATTACTAACTGAACAGGCTACAGGGTATTTTTGCTCCTGGGTGTCCAGCTCCACTGACAGACACTCCAGGAATGTCTACAAGATGCATATATGGCTCCTGCTGTAGCATGAGCATGTGCCAGTGTCCTGCCCAGAGGAGCAGCCACAATGTCACCACCTGCCACCAACCAACACTTGCACCAGATGTGCAAGAGAAGCAGGGGATGACAGAGAGGGGAATGGAGCCCTGTCCAACCCTTGTCCTCATCCAGAGCACTGACTCAGAGCCAGCTAAAGGAGGATTTTCCCATATCCCAGACCTATTAAAGTCTTCCCCCGTACTGGGCACACTGAAGTCCATTCCCCAGGAATATCCCCACCATGCTAGCTGCAGGGCACAGGGCAGGACACCAGCCCAGCCCTTTGCCTGGAGGACAATCACAGCATGTGAGCCTTGCCCCAGCACCCAAAGGGAGGCACTCACCACGCAGCATGTTCTGCTGATGTTTCGCTGTGCAAATCAGCCTGCTGATTCCTTCAATACACTGGCTCTTTGACTCAACCTCCTTGTCCTTTGTTTTCTTGGGCAAAAACATCACTGGAAGAAAAGCAAACCAGCACAAGGTCAATCTGTGCCACTCACAGGAGCTGCACTGATTCTTGTTTGAGCTTTTGCATTTAAACATTCCTGTCTGAAAATTCTTACTCCTAAGATCCTCCCTTTTTGGCAGGGGTCTGTCAGTGCTGAGCACCATCACTGATGCACATGAGCATCTTATTCCTAAATGTCTCTTTGTGAAGCCTTCCCAGCTCATAATCCTGACCCCAAAGGGCATGAGCTGTCCAAATGCATAAGCAAAGATGTACAAACTGGTTTCACAAAAGCTGGTGGTGTTGAACACCTCTGCTGCAGGCTGGGCCACCCCAGGGAAGAACGCTTGGAGTGTCTCAGGACTGCTTCTCCCACCAGCAGGACACTCCCAAAGGGTGTCACCAGGGCTGGCAGCTCAGCCCCAGCAGGGCCACAGCTGTGCTGGCCTGGCAGTGACCTGGCTGCAGGGCTGTGTACCCATGTCCTGCAGCCCAGGAGGCCCTGCCAGCCTTCTCTGAGTCCACCAGGAGCAACTCCCAGGCCTACTGGCAGAGGATGTTGTGAAGGACAACTACTGGTAGGCAAAATATAAATGCAGAACTGCCTTGTGCTTCCTTGAAAATAATTTGTTGCAGAGCTGTTCTCAATTTCTAAAATGTTTCACATTACCAAGGCCAGGAGCAAATACAAAATCACTGACAACATTCAAAATGCCATTTTGTTCGTTTGGTTTGAGAAAATAAAGCCACGAGTTTAAGAGCAGGAGAGTATTTATCTTCTACTTCCTTTTGACCCACAAACCATTCTGTGCAAAAGCATAAGAATTCTAAAATCATGGAAATACTGAGGTTGGAAAAGATCTCCAGGGTCATTGAATTGAACTGCTAATCTAACACTGCCAACTGCATCCCTAAAACATGTCCCCAAGTGTCACATCTATACATCTTTTAAATACCTTCAAGCATGGGCGGATGGTGGCTTGGCCACTGCCCTGGGCAGCCCCTTTTAGGGCTTCACAACCCTTTTGGTGAAGAAATTTTTCCTAATAGCTAATCTAAATCTCCCCTGGCAAACCTTGAGGCTACTTCCTCATGCCCCGTCTCTCATTACCTGGGAGAAGAGACTGACTCCCACCTTGCTCCAATCTCCTGTCAGGCAGTGGTAGAGAGTGATAAGGTCACCCCGAGCCTCCTTTTCTCTGGGCTGAACACCCCCAGTTCAGCTGCTCCTCCCAGGACTTTGCTCCAGGTTCTGAATCCCCTCGCTGGCTCTTGTGGGGTGCAGGAGGTGAGAGGGAGGCCCCACACTCCAGTTCAGAGGTACTCCTGCTTTGTCACCTCACAGGGATCTGTGATACTTGCTGGGCTTTTGTTTTCCCTTACATGCCTCTTTCATTCTCTGTGCCTCTTTTGAGCTAAAGGCTCACAGGACGGGGATATCATCCCAGAAAGTAAAGTTATCCCAAGTTTCCAGCACACTGCCAGAAAGGAGGGGCTCATTTACCCTCACTGGTGCTGGGGCACAAGCTGCCTCTTATCCAATCCAATATCCCAACACAGCACCAGCAGGCTCCCAAGGAACACAGGCAAACTGTCCAGGCATGGCCTACTGCATGTCCTTGCTCTGTCCCCACCTTGCCCTTTTGGGTGATGGCTTCAGCCACCAGGATGAACACATCTCCTTTTCACCTCTCGCAGAGGAACCACCCTTCCAAACCCTATCACTTCACACAGTCACTCCTCATCAACTGATTCGGATTTTGGGGATAAAAATAGGACTGAGATGCTGTAATCCAGCACTGACAAGTCAGGCAGCCCTGGAGCAGCAGGACAGGGACAGAAGGATGTTGAGTTTGTGAGGTCCCCAGGACGAGGTGAGAGAGATGAGGAATCTGAGTCCACGTTCTCAGAAGGCTGATATTATATTATATATCATATTATGTCATAGCATATGCATATTATATATCATAGCATATTATACTAAAACTACTATAAAAATAGAAGGATACAGACAGAATGCTTAACAAGAATGAATAATAAAAACTCGTGACTGACTCCTCAGAGTCTGACACAGCTGATGGTGATTGGTCAATAAGTAAAAACAATTCACAGGAAACCAATTAAACATGCACCTGTTGGTAAACGATCTCCATACCACATTCCAAAGCAGCAAACACAGCAGAAGAAATCAGATAATTATTGTTTTCATTCTTTTCTGAGGCTTCTCAGCTTCCCAGGAGAAGAAATCCTGGCAAAGGGATTTTTCAGGAAATACGACAGGGACAGAAGGACACCGTACCTTTCTTGTTCTTCTCTTTTGTCACCACAGTCATGGACATGGTTGGCGTGGTGGCGATCTCGCCGCTGGCAGGGAGCCTGCTGACCTGCAGGGACCGGAAAGTGCATTTCAGTGTGTTTTTGGTGGTGGAGGGGTCCTTCTTCTCTGGGTCTCTCTTCCTGTCCACGGGTGGGGCTGCAATCCAGTAATCCACCTGCAGGCCCATCAGCTCAGCACCGAGGCCCTGGCTGGGAAACAAGAGGAGGTGGTAATTCCTGCATGCCTCTCAGCAGGATTCTGTTGGAGTGGCTGCATTGCTGCTCAAAGGATAAACTGCTGGCTCTTTGGGCAGTCAGGCAGTGACATTTCATAGTGAGACTCAGCAATTACAGAAGCCCAAGAAGCCACCCCTGAGAGATGCAGGCTGGGTCGCACTGCACAGAACCTCAGTGAGCCAAGACAAGCTGACCTGCTGCACTCACGAGGGCAAGCAGTGGGAAAGGGAACACACAAGCACTTTCCCCGTGACACAGCAGCAAAGGCAGCTCCTGAGGTGGCCCAGATTACTTCATCTTTGAGTGGAGAAAAGAGGCTGTAAGCACCTTGCTGCTGCCCCCTGAGCACTGAGGAGTGACTTTATCCAGGCACAGCACTGCCAAAAACAACTCTCAGCTGGGGTGAACAAGGACTTGGCAGGTCCATCAACATCAGGCACTCAGTTCCCAGTTCTCCCTGACTTGCTTCTTGCAACTGCCTATCCCCAAGCCTTGCCACTTGCTGGGGAATTCCACTGCTGGAAAAAAAAAGTTCTGCCAGCCCTGTGATGTCTGCTAAACAACAGCAGATTTCAGGATATGCTCTCTTGTTGAAAACTCCTTGCATCATGTGGTAGCAGCTGTGCATCACCAAAACATGCTGCCAGCCCTTTCTTCAGCCAGCAAAGGTAAGATGAGCAGCCTGGGAAGCTCCAGCCCTTTCCTGCCCCTGCCTCTCACTGACAACCCTGAGGGGAGCAGACCTACAAGTGACAGCCTATACTTCTTCCTACACAGTGACAATCAGCATTGAATAATACACAAGTACTAGACAAAAACCTAAATTTATCTACCAGTCTGTGTCCCCAGTTTGAGAAATGGCAGTTGTTAAGGAAGATAAATCTGTGATCTTGAATGAAATATGCATTCCTCTGCACCACCCGTCTAATAAGGAGCTCAAGGTAAAACAAGGACACCCCATCCCTACAGTCCTCTCAGCATATCATTTCCTTTTCTTTGCCATTTATTCAGCTAAAAGTCAGACTGCAAAGCAGAGTTCATCTTTGATGACTAAAACCAGGGTTTTGGTTCTCAGGGCAATATTCAGAAGTGAGATTCTTTAAGGATGATGCTTTTGGAGATGTTGCTTTGAGTTGTAAGGCTCCTTTGCATCACATTTCTCAACTCAGTCATAAAGACAAAGCATCCCAATATTCACCAGGCCCAGGCAAGATTTTTATGTTCCCTTCCCAGTTAAACACATGGCTCAATCATTCAGTTTGGGTCACCCTCCATCCCCTGTGCTGTCACTTAGAGATCAGGGGAGATGGAACAATGTTGAACCTGCAATTCCTTATTTCTTGATGATTTTGCCACACAGTATGAAACCAAAAAGTACCAGATTCTTAGAGCTGGGATATCAGGTTCAGATTTATCACATCCATGGCTCACAGCTTTGATACCCTACACTCTTGGGGGCACCAGTTTCCAAACCACTTCCACCTTTGGAAAACCCCCACACAAAGCTCACACACAAGAATTCAGCTCTGCTCCCTGGAGCCTGCCCAGCCCCAGCTCTCTGCACTGCCAGCCAGCTGCTGCTGGGGCACAGGGGCTCTCCTGCCATCCAAGCACAGGGACACACCAGAGGGGCCTGGGAACTGAGCCCTGGCACAGGTGAATGGGCACTAACACCTTCCAGGGCTGGGCACCCAAACTGGCACTTTCACATCTCCATTGCCTCCTGTTCAAAGGGAACTCTTAAGCCACTCTAAGAGGTCAGAGGTTAAAGGTCGCTGCAGGGCACCCTGGGGTGGGATGAAAGGTCCCCATTCTGTCCCCAACAGGGGCAGCAGGGGATGCTGCTTAGGGAGAGCACATTAGCCCAGCCTCAGAGCATGCTCTGGCACTTCCACAGCCTGACAACCACAGCACTGCTAGAGGGGAGGTTCCTGACACATCCCTTAGTAGCCATTAATGGATCTGCTGTCTGTGAATCTGTCTGACCCCTCTTTGACCTGCTGATGCTGCTGCCACAGAAGCAGCAGGGAGAGATGTGGTCCTTCCTCTCTCCCTTTTAACTGAGCTCTTGCAGTGTCACTGTGTGCCCCCAGCTCTCAGAGAACCCCAGAACTGCTGGGGAAGAGACCTCTAGAGGTGACCCCGTCCAACCCCCCTGCCAAGGCAGGGTCACCTGGAGCAGGTGATGCAGGGATGCATCCAGGTGGGTTTGGGATGTCTCCAGAGGGGAAGAGACTCCACAACCTCCCTGGGCACCTGTCCCAGTGCTCTGCCACCCTCTACAAACCCAACCCCCCTGACTTTGCACACCTTCAGTGGTTTATCATTTTCCTCTCCTCTCCTAAACTGCAGAGTCCCAATGTTCCTAGTTCCCCCTTCTCACAAGACTGCTGCTATGTTCCCTCAGAGGCTCAGGGGAGTTAACAAAATCAAGGGGAACTTCACCAAGTGCCTCTGAGTATCAGAGCTGCACACAGAGTGTTAGACAGCTACACCAACATTTTGTGCAGCAACAAAATGAAGAGTCCTGGCCAGGCCAAGTCTTACTGGCAGTTTTCTAAGGGTTTTCTCCCTTCACCTCTAAAATTTGCAGCTAAACCAGGGCTTAGTCTTACCTGTAGGTGCAATCCCCTTGCTGTTCAGATGTGCTTTTAGGCACACACATGAATGGAGCTGCAGTTCCACCTTACAACTGCCAGCATTACCCTCACAGAGAAAGTCATCAGCTCCTTCAAAAGTCACTCTGACCTTCCACTCACTTGGCCTTTACAAACACAACAATCATGAGGGATTAGCCTGGCACCCACATGTACTAAGAGTCAGTAATTTTTTTGAATACATATATTCCCAAGAGAATCCTGCCCTTGAGACATGGAGCCTTCCCACTAAGTGTAAAATCCCCCCTGCCCTCCCCAGCCCCTTGGCAGCCTCAACAAGGACACAGTCACTCCAGAGGCAAAAGATGTGAGGGAGAAAGGTGACAACTCCAAATGTTTGCTAGGGATGAAGGAAGAACTATTGGTTTCCCTCTGGAGTTCTCAGCCACGTGTATGCCAGATAAGCCAGCCAATGGAGCTGTAAGGAGACAAAACATGGTTTACCTTGGGGAGGAGAAGCTGCCTGTAACAGATGGTGAGGAAGGGGGCGTGGGGGAGGCTTCTTTCACAGCAGGAGACACGGAAGGCGGGGTGGAAGAAAGCACAACGGAACTTGAGGGAGCTGCGTCATCAGAGTCACCTTAAAAAAAGGAAGCCAAACTGTTTGTCTGGGTTTGTCTCACAGCACAGAACACTGGGATAAAGCTCAATCTCTTTGTCCACGCTCCTGCTGCACAGGTTTTGTTCAGATTCAATCCAGAGGTCAGCTGGCCCATCAGTTCTGACTGGCTCCCCATTTCCGAGGGGCTCTGTGCATCTGGGTCCAAGGCAGGCACAGACACTGACACTCCTGGGGCTCCTCCTTGGGCATCTGCTCTCCTAGGGTTTGCTCCCAGCTGATTTTGAGCCTCCTGCACAGCCACAGCCCAGCCCACTGATCTCCTTCCTACAGGGAAGCTCCCCCTGCAACCACTGCAGGGCAGCACCACTCTTGGAATCCAGCACCTCTGGGCAACCACAGGGATCTCCCCGTTCCATCTGCCTCCACCCTCCACAACCAAGCTCTCATCCCCTTCTTGCTGGCCCTCTGGGATGGTGGGAGCACTGTGGCAGCAAGGAGTGACCCACAGAAGGGCTGCCTCCATGCACAATCCTGTGGGTCACCCAGGCCACAAGAATCTGGGTTTGACACTGAAGCAAAACAAGAAACAATCCCAACACAAGGAAATCAATAGTCCTGTGCATATGGAGGGAAAAAAATAAGTTCACAGTGACAAAACAGCACCACTCCATGCCTGTGTGTGTAAGCAGACAGTATTCTTCTGCATATCAGCTTTGCACTCCTCCAGTAAAAAATAAATGGGCCTAATATTTTGCCCATCCTGAAGTTCTCAGGCACTGAGATCAATTTCATTCAGCAATTGAGACCTGAGACTGCAGGGAGACAGGCATGAACTTCTGATGAACTGCCTCCTCAGGCTGAAGCAGGAACCTCAAACAAGTGTAACAGCGAATCCACCCCACTGACAACATTAGAAAAATGGTGTTTTCACAAACG
The DNA here is from genome assembly GCF_901933205.1 of Camarhynchus parvulus. NCBI lineage: Eukaryota > Metazoa > Chordata > Aves > Passeriformes > Thraupidae > Camarhynchus > Camarhynchus parvulus. Next base: position 29,857,203 of record NC_044578.1, on the reverse strand, counting down.
TGAGAGTAGAGCTTTCCTGGATGTCGGTGTGAGAATTTCAGCTGGCCTGAAGCTCCGTGTAAAGTAACAAAGATAAAAGGGCCTCTCCCAAGAGGGAGGGCTCTCTTTCTGCAGGCAGACAAACCACTGGGAGCTAATAAAATCCAACTCCACCTCCCAGCTCCAAGGCATCAGTGATGGACAGTCTGCCTGATGACCTCAGGCTCCCGTGCTGCAGCACACAGGAAACACACACAGGATGGTCCTTACCTGATGTTGCAGAAGATTGTTCCACTATTCCAACCTTCACCACCTAAAGGGGGCAAAACAGAAGAGCTCTATCAAACAAGAGCCCCCTGAATTTCAGGACCCCAAACCCCAGCCCTGATCTCATCTCTGCACTCCCCAAGGCACTGTCCCTGCAGTCAGAGTCGTTAAGGAGCCCTCTAAGAGCCAAGCAGGTCCTGGCAATGTCCAGCCAAGCAGCGCCAGCTCACAGCCCTGCCCTGACCCACACAAAGGACAGCACAGACCCTGCAGGGCTGCCACAGACCTGCCCAGCTCTGCAGCCCATCAGCTCCAAGCTATGCCAACTACAGGGAGGAGAAGGGTCAGAAACATCCCTTCAGCACTGCTTTGATGCACCTGCTGATTACAGACACGCTGCTTCCGTTGCTCAGGAGCAGCCACTTCCAGGGTGCAGCAGAGCTGGGGTTTGTGAGGAAACCACAGAAGCAACAAAGTACAGTTTCTGATCAGAGTTATCCATTCTCTAAACAAGGGAAGTGTCCAACAAAGAAGATGAAGCCCCTACCAAAGCCTCTGGAGGCAGACAGGGACAAACCACCACATGGACAGGTCACAGCGATCCAGATCACGCTGTAATAAGGGCACAAATGTGTGTGGCCAGTCACCAGCTGGTACATCAAGATTAATGATAAATGTCACTGGCAAGAGCTTGTGGAACAGAACATGCTGCAAACAAACTCCCAAGAACACACTATGCCTAGAAAGATAAAGTGGCCCTTGGTGATATAAAAGCAGAGACCTTCTGCAGTGATAATCTGCTATGGTACACAGGGATCATCACTCTTAACACTGCAGAGAAGAGAGCCTTTTTAGGGTTCTTAAGAAACTTGTCTCCAGGGCTAATGTCTACCCTACACAAATGCTGACAAATGGGAAAGAGCTGCCAAGGGAGCTCAGGTCAATAAAAACTGCTTTAGAATGAGCACCGATGTCACACAGGCTGTGTGGTTTGAAAACAGAAGGTCATTAAGTTCAGACATGACCATGTCTGGACCACATCTCTAGGGAGCACATTTCTGTAATATGGGGTCCAAAAAAAAAAAAAAAAAAAAAAGTTAATTCTTAGAAGCAAAATGCTTTGCAGAGTTTGGAGGGCAGGGAGACATATGCTCAACAGTAGATCCTGGAGAGTTGTCAGGCTCTCTGGTGGATTCTCATTTAGATCCAGTCTTGAAAAAGCCACCATGAATTCAGCAGTGTGTACACAGGCTCCCTGAGGGCTCACTGGCCTGGGAGAGGAGGCTGCAGCTCAGTTTGGCCAGTCTCCACCCAAAAGGCAACAAACAACTCAGGCTCTGCAGTGCAGCTGCCATTTGTGCTGTATGTGTTGAACACCAAGAGGATATTCCACAAACTGTCACTGGCTGTGAACAAGGGGAACAGGGTTAGGGGAGGGACAAACAACACAGAAAATTGCCTGCAGCCACCCTGATCTGCAAGCCAGGCAGGAAATCTCTTCTGGCCTTTTCCTCCTTGTTGGCTGACTGAAGATGCTCAAGTTCAGACACATGGGAGGAACACAAGGTTAAACACTTTCCCTTCCCTCCACTCGGGGAGATGCACGACAACACTGCAGTTCCAGCAGGCCTCCATCCAGGAAAGCTGCAGCAGCCAGGCCCCTGTCCCTCCAGGAAGAGGCACATCCTGTTAACTCTCCTGGCAACTGGCTGTCAGCCCGAGGCAGCCTGAGCCTGGCCCTTGTAAGGCTCCACTCCCAGCACTGTGAGCCCAGCTGAGCAGCGTGGCACTGCCCTGCCCATTTCTGGGTCAGAGACTGCACAGTCCAGCTGCAGGACACCAGGTTTTGCACCCCAAAAGCCCAAAAGTGCAGCCAACATCAGCTGCAAACCCAGAAGTCACTGGCTCCCTCTCTTCCTTGTCCAACAGCTCTGAGCAGGCTGCAGCTGAAGGGAAGAGCCTCAGTGCTCATGTCCAGCTTCAGACTTTGTGAGACACCTGCAATTGGCCTTTCACTCCCTTCAGATGTGTTCCACAGGGCATTACTGTGTCAGGAATGCTTCAGAATCAGGAGCAAGCAGCACTGATTTGACCCTCATCACCAGTGACACAGGAAGTCTGTCTGTTCTTTCAAGGCAAGTTTTTTGGGGAGCTGGCAATGGTATGTACACAACAAAGCAATTCCACCACTTTCAGGTAACCAAATCCAGACTGGAAAAGCAGTGCTAATGTCAGGATGACAGTCATTTCAGAGAAACTGGATAAACACTCTGAGCCCCATTAGCTTGCACAAAATACAGGACTAAATCAGTTCTGAAAAAAAGCTTGCAGAGCCCCACAATAGTCTGGGATGTTCCAAGTCCTCTAGGCTTTCCATGTTAGTGGGAAAGGTGCAACAGCTGTTTTGTAAGAACAGTCCATCAGTAGAAATTGCAGTTCATGGGAGATACAAGTTGCCAGCAAAGCTCATCAGCAGGGTACAAACTGGGGAGCTGTGTCTCTCTGCCCTTGCAGAAGACCTCTCTCCATCAACAAACAAAAGCAGATTGTCATCTCAGGAATACTGCAGAGAGACACTCTCACTGAGGAGACACCAGAGTGAAAGCAGGGTCAGCCTGAGGGCAAGAGAGACTAAGCTCTTTAAATGCCTTGGGATTTCAGAGGAGTTCTGATGCACTGAGGGACACAGAGGGGACACAGAGGGGACGTGTCAGGGTCACACTGAGCAGGCACAGCAAGGCCAGTGGGCAAGGCAGCAGCAGGAACTGGGAAGAGGACATCCCAGAGCTGAAGAGCAGCCAAGGGATTTCTTCTGGCTGCAGGTCAATGACTTTACACCTAAAACTTAATGAATTGAAGAGCATGATCAAATAAGGGGAGGGGGGCTAGAAAAAGCAAAGAGCACACAGTGCACAAAATACAGTGACAGAAGAACAAACATGGCCCTGTCCAGACACTCTGCACCTCAGATGGGAACACTTAAGGACAAAAGGGGAAAATGAAGAACTATCCCAAATAAATAACAGGGGTATCAATTTCCTTCCTGTCAGGATGTACTTTTTACTTCCCAGGAACAGATGGGATGCTAAGAGGATGGGAGACCATAAGTGACAAGCATGCAGAGAAATTACACTGGAATAGCAAATTTGGCCAAAGCAATCAACCAGACCAATGCTGGGCACAGCATCCCTACGATCAGGTTTCCAGGGACACATCACATTCCTGCCTGAGAAGTAAAATACACCCTGTAGTTTGTTGAAGTGTCTTAGAGGTTTGCTTAAATATCAGGCAGCTGCATCCAACCACGAGACAGATTTTCATGCTGATCATCTGCCTTAGAGCACCCAATGGCTTCTGCTCAACTCCAGAAACCTGGTAAGTTTAGATTAACACCTGAGAACATATTCCAGCTTGCTTGAGATAGCATCACCACGACAACACTCACCCCGACAAAGGGAATGAACTTCTGCGAAGATTCTTCGTCGGGGCTAAAGGCAAAGAGAAGAGAGTTGTTAGCAGCTCGCCTCCACCCCGCACCATACTCACTCCATAGGTGGCATTCCAGCATGCAGCAGGGACGGACAGGATGCAAGCACCAGTCCAGCCTCCTCTCGAGGCCCCTGCCAGCACCGGAAGCCTGCAGGGGCGGCAGGAGCACAGCCCGCGGGGGAGCACAGCCCACGGCACTCTCGGGGGGAAGGCTCTTCCTCACTCCCTCACGCTCCACAGAGAAACATGCTTGTATGGCATGGCAGTCACCACAGACACACGGCCTCCAACTGCAAGGAAACGGATCTGTGCCACCACAACACAGAGCGATGGGTGTCTTTTGCGCTATTGGTTGTAACTTCAGGGCCACAACTTGCTTCAATCCCTCCTCTTTGCTCTTCACAGATACAAGTGGTCGGTTGAATATTCCTCCCTAACTTCATTATTTCGGCATAAAGACCTTCTACACTTGTTTTTTTCTGGCATCTCTTCAACAAGCCCTTCAAGTGCGTTGTTGTTGTGCCACCACAACACACAGTGCTGGGTGTTACTGGAGCCTGGGGCGCTGTGCCCGCGCGGCCTCCCAGTGTCCCCCCTTGGAGCCTGTGCCATGGCCGGCACATCTCCCATGGAGCCTGTGCCACGGCCGGCACATCCCCCATGGAGCATATCTCCCATGGAGCCTGTGCCACAGCCGGCACATCCCCCTTGGAGCCGTGCCCCTGCCCCGTTACAAGCCGGGACCCGCCATTTCTGCCACAGCACCGGGACGGCCCTCACGCCCTCAGGGCCCCGCCCTCAGGCCCTCCCTGCTGCCGCAGCTTCCACGGGCACAGCCCCGGCACCGGGACACGCCGCCACAGCCGGGCCCAGCCCAGCAAAGGGCACACCAAACCCAGAAACAGCTGGAGACAACACCACACACATCTGGAGAGCCACTCTGCTCTGGGCCCCGCCAGGAAGCAGAGTCAAACCCAGCAGGAATTAGGGGGCAAAGACAAGAGGAGGAAGAGATGAGCGAGGCGGAAGGCAGGCCAGAAGGGCCTGCAGAGCCATTGCTCCCTTCAGTGGCAACAGAGGTCAGAGACAGACCCACAGGGTGAGGAGAAGACCACAGGAGCACATCCACATGTTTGGAGGAGCTACAGCTCAGCAGAGGGAAGTGACTGCACAGGCAAGACACACATTTCTCAGTGACTGAGCACAGGAAACAGGTAGGAAGCACACAAACACTTCTCGTGTTTCTCTTCCTGTGCATCCCCCAGTGCTCAGAAAAATCCATCCAGCACTGCTTTCATCCAGAATTTAGCTGGGAGTAGCATAAATACTGCAGGTCTTTCTGTGCTGTTTCCAGCATGGATCAGAAATGCACCAAATGCACAAAGGTTGTTAACCTGTGTGATCAGCACAGGTTGGACACTTTGCTCTAAGCCCCAAGGAATGGATGCCATCAAACTGCAGTGAACATGACTCAGCCAGAGCTCCCTCTGGTCCGAAGCAGAACACGACTTTGCAAACAGCCTCTCGCTTTGGCTCAGCTCTGCTGATCCATCCTTAAGGCAAAGCCAGGGCCTTTGCTCCCTTCCTACCTTACACCCTCAGGCACTGCACCCTTGCTGTTCTCCTCAAGCACAGGACAAAGTGACCAAGTCCCTGATTCCGTGCTGGAAGGCAGAAAGGTCCCATCTTTGCAAACACCTCTGCAAACACATCTCCTACAAACAGGATGTTTCCAGCTCCAGGTTTGCAAAGGGAAAGGAGAAAACCACAGAGCTGTTGGGAGAGGCACAGAACAGAGGCTCAGCTCTCTTCTCCTTCCTTCAGCTCCTTGGGCTTGGAGGCTGGCAAAAAGTGAGTCCCACTCACCAAGCTAGGGAAGCACCACAGCCACCCAGTCATCTCTCAGCTACTGGATGGCTTTGCTCCGAGCTCTGAACAAATCAACCATGTCCAGTTCCAGCAGAAAACTCATTCTCGTTCCCCTGAGAGCTCTGATTCCCACTGCAGAGAGCTCAGGGGCAACTCTGAAATACATCATTTGCTTCAGCCACCATTTATCAGGGCCCACAGAGATGCACAGGCTGTTCCTGAAGCAATCCAGCTGGATTTCAGCTCAGCCAGCCTAGTCCTGTCACATATCCTCCTGGGAACTCTGCTCTTGCACATGTGTCTCTGGAAATGCAGCTTATCAAAACAGCTGTTCTTCTTGTGGATGAGAGAAAAGATGAGATGACCATGCTTGTTCTTAATTTCTTCCTTGATGCTCTTCCCAATTTTTGTTCTTCAGGATCTCAAGATCCCAAAACATGAATTCAGAATCCCTTCACCTCAGTAACAGCTGCTTCGATTCTTCCTCCTATCACAGCCCTGCACCTAAAATATCTCCCATCTCTGGAAAGGCAGCTTCCCCTCATTACCTCAGCTGCACAGATTCCCAGGCTGCAGAGGGTTAACTCCACATGTCCAAGGCTTTTTTTAATTTTACCCACAGGGCTTCTGAAGGCCCTGGTACCTCAGCGGTAATTTAAAGCCAGACCTGGCCCAAGTTTGTGATTTTTAGCAATAACAGATGTGTCATCTCTCTAACCAGGAGGGTCTCAGGCACCACCTCTACTCCAGTCAAGTCCTGAAGAAGGCAACAGAAAAGAGAGGACTTCTGTCACTGAAGGACTGTCAGGACTCTGGGCCATTTCAGGCCAGGCACCACCACCACTCACCTATGACATGAAATCTGTCCTGCCCCCTGGGCAACTCCAGCTGTCAGCTGGCTAACACTGTCCTGCTTCCACCAGGGCCAAACCAAACAAGGGACAAAGCAACACCTGGTCCTCATGACACATCACATGAGTCTCCTCTTAGCCTTCCCAAAAACCTCCTTTCCAGCATCTTCACTTTCCTGTGGTGGGCTGGACATAACCAACAGGACATCCATCATTTCTTGAGCCTTGACTCTCCTCTGCTGCACTCCTGTTGCATTTCCAGCAGCTGCCCAAGGAGTCTCCTGCAGTAACCAGCAAGATAAGATGAGCTCTGCTGAGCCAGAGGAAGGACCAGGCCCCTCTTGGCCAGCCAGATTCAGGTCCAGCAGCTGCTGCAGGGTGTGTTTGAGGAGAAGCACTCAGAGCAATGACCTGGACTGCTCAGCCACTGAGACACACAGCAGGCAGGATCAGTGTAATCTGTGCTCCTGCCCAGGAGCCCTCCAATCCAAGGGAACTGGGAGCAAGAGCAGGGAAGTGCTCCCAAAACCTTTTGGTAAACACACAACCAGGCAGGCAGTGATCCAGCCCTTGCCCTGACAAGTGACCAATGCCTCCATTTCCAGCAGCCAGGCTGCTCCCCAGATTCATGCAAGGGCTATCCAGAAGCCACAAGGCATGAGCTGTGCTGGGCACTGAATTACAGTGGGTGACACCAGCCCAGCAGTCCAGCTGCACTGGGAATGTGTGAGAGCTGATTCTCAGGCCTCAGATACCACAGGGTTTCTTTCAAGAAAGCAATGCAGAGACACATCAGTGACATGCCCGTCCTGGTGAGAGGCCCACCCCATCCCCAGGGTCTCAGCTCTCCAGGTGTTGCCTGGATTGCACTGCTCCTTCAGAATTCAGTAACCAGGGCTTCTCCCAGAGCTCACAGATAGTCAGTCACCCAGTGTAACTCAGAGGAGCTGCAATGGCACTTCATTTCCTTTGTGAACCCCCTTCCTCACAGCCAGGCCCTGTGCTTTCAGGTAAGGTCAGCAGATGCTGCAGAAGACCAGGACAAAGCTTTGGCACCATTGCAGTCCATCACAGGCAGTTCATGCGCCAACCTTTGCCATGACAAACAGAACAAGGGCACGGGGAGAGAGCAGGGTCAGAACAGGGACAGCTGGCAAGAGAGTTGTAAAGCAGCTCATCACATACAGCTACATCCTAGAGACTGGCTGGGCTTTCCTTGCACCACTAGGACTTGTTTAACAGAGCAAATGCCAGGATTCTGGGAGAATTCTTTTGCAATGAATTTGTAGGTAGTGCTGCTTGTTTCTACCTGGACCACTGCCTTGAAAGCTGGCCTTGGAGAAGTCTGACCTCAGGGGGGAGGGAGTTGCAGTAACTTTGTGTGCTGAGTACAAAATAAAAAATGCCCAATAATCATATGATTCAAAGCAGGGGACCCTGCAGAGCATGGGGGGTTTGGAGGCAGCTCAGAGAGCACAGCTCCACTGCCAGCACACATCTGTCTTCTCTTTCTTAAGCTCAGAGAAGTCCCATATGTTTGGGGTTCTCTGCCAGTAAGAGACCGGTTCTCAAATTTTTGATTACAGGGAGGAGATTTGCTGGTGTGCGCTCGGACACTGCACAGCTGATCCCCACCCTGAGCCACTGAGTGCCACCTACAGCACTCCAGCTCCAACAGATGGGAACTGAAAAGCCTTTTCTCAATCCTGATCCTTCTGGAGCTATGCTCTATATTCTGATGGCTAAGGGAAAAGGCAAGAAAAAAACCCACCTTCTCCATGCTGCACTGCTCTAAGCTACTCTCTGAACAACCCCTTCATTCCCACTCAATTGACATCCTGGGAACCCAAATGTGTGGTCCAAAGGCACAGCAGTCACTTTCAATGCTGCATTCTGCCAGCAGATGCCATGGTTTCAAAGCAGTGAGCAGAATTCAACCCAAAGCACAAACTGTGCATCCCAGACCTGCAGGACCTGTTAAACAAGGCACAAATCACCAGTTCACTGGGAAAAGAGAGAGGAGCTGGGAGAGGGAACCTAAAAGGAACTGATACCTTATGGTAAAATCAAAATGAAAGCTCTTTTTCCTTTTCAGCAAGCAACCAAAGAAAAAGATAAATGTGTTATTATACTTACAACAAAGTGATACATTTGTTTAAATAGTGCTAATGGAGACACAATTTAACAATACCCTTCCCTAAGTTGCTGCCAGGGACAGAGACCCCCATTCCTAACGGAAGGCACACGGGAGACAACTGCCCATGCTCCACTGAGAGCCTCTGACTCACCCTCCTTTGCTCTCGGGGCACTGACCTGAAAGCAGAAGTTATTTTAGGGCAGACACACAGAAATACTGAGAGATTGCAGGTTATGCCAGAGTCTGACTGAGTTTCAGCAATCTCTCTTCCCAATAACCTCCTAAATGAAAACTATGAACAGCTTCAGGCGTGGCACCAGAGTCCAAAGGGTGTCAAACCCAAATGGATCAGATCAGCCTGGTAAAGCAGTCCTGCACACTGCTGGGAGGGATACAGCTCAAATACATTTCAGCTGTTTTCCAATAAAGTGCTGAATTGACCTTCTGGACACATTAAAAAGTCAAAACCTTTAAATGTGTTTTAATGACACAAATGAAGCTGTAACAGGATGGAGGGGGCAGTGGAAAGCAGTGCAGAACCCAGCACCTGAAGGGTGCAGAGGAAGAACCAGGCAGCCTCAGAAGGGATTCCCACTGCACTGGGGTGTCTGAGCTCCCTGCTGGTAACCAAGGTAAGCCTTCACACCAAAAACTAAATGCAGAACTGAAGGCAAGAGCTTCAAGTGCTCTGTAGCTCTTTAAATTTCATCCTTATTATCATGTTAACTTTAACAGAAGTCCACAAATACATGAAGAGACTAGACTAGTGTCTTTTACTTGACTAGTCAGTCTGGAAATACAGGAAAAACACGCAGAATGGGTGAAATTTCACTGAATCATTTCTGCACAGTAATGTGAGAGCAGACAGGAATTCCACAGGAATGCAAAAGCAATATACTATGAGAATTTCCAAAAAGAAGGGGGAGAAGTGATGCTACCCACACTTTCAATTTCTCCCAATTCTTAGGCAAAGGAGACACTAATAAGGGATGTTAATGGACCAAAAATGAAAAATCAAATAGAATTAATTAAAAATTAACAACATCCGTGTCTCACAGGGACTTGCTAGTCCCTAACTGAGGAAACTCACATCAGCTGAGTTCAAGTCTATCATTCTCCTCTGTCCCTTGATAACAGTGCTTCTCTACCCTTCAGTGACAGTTACTCTTCCTCCTGGACCATGGCCACAGGAGGCCCCACTTACTCCTGAGTCTTGTTTTCAGGCCCCAGTCCTCCCTCCTACAGCCTGCTTATCCCTTAAGAAAAGCTGAAATGAAATCTGGTGAATGTCAGCCCTCCCCAGCAGGAGTCCTGGTAGCTTGCAACTGCCAATCAACAAGGATTTTGTCTCTCCTGCAAGAAGCTCTGCTATTTACACTCCAAAAAGAAAGGGGCTTAGTTTCCTAAATGCCAATGTAAAAAAGGTCAGGTCTCACAGAAGATACTCTGTGGGAGAATGCCAAGGTCCAGTCTGACCCACCTGAGGTCTCTGTGGTGAGAGATCTCTGGAACCTAAGCACATAAAACCTGTCCATCCCCATCCTGCTTAGCCTGCACTTCCCCAAACCTCTTACATCTTCAAAAAAAGCAGAATATCTGCACTTAAAGTAACCCTGCTGCTGTAGATTCCCTGAGTGGAACACACTGCTGGGTGCAGGCTCCCAAGGGCTTTGCTGTTTGGTTTTCAGACTGCTGGCACGACATGAGAACAGCACTTTGCCGTCAAGCAGCAGCTCGTGCTGGGAGCCAGCAGGACGAGGGGGCCATACCTCTTCTGTTTGTAGGTCAGCATGGCTTCAGCAATGGGCAGCTGGTGAGCACAGTTTGCCCCTGCAATGTACTGAGTTATCCGGGACACGACGTCGGGCGCATCCGAAACTGCAGAGAACACAGGGAAAAGCATTCAAGTGACTGCTCAGACCATGCCCTGGCCTCCCTCAGACCACTGCCAGCCCTGGCCTCCCTCAGACCACTGCCAGCCCTGTTCTTCACCTGCTGGTGCTGCCCAGCCAGCTCTGCACCTTGCACAAGAAGCTCTGCCTATCCCAGAGCGCAGTAAAGCTGAATCTGTACTCAGCATTTCTGACCAAATCTGGGGTCTTTTAGATTTATTAAAAGCTTTTCTTTGTCCCTGCCCAGAGTCAGCTTTAGACATTTCATGCCTTGGCTGCAGGTGTCTGCTGAAGAAAGTGCCTGGCCATGTCTCCCAGGTGAGCTGCTCTTACACCAGCACTGAGTTACCTGAGTTTCTTCTAATGAACTCATGGCCCTGCTCACTTGGGCAAAAAGACTGAGGGGCACACAAGGGTAGGAAGAGCACAAAGATCCCGTGATTTTGTGAGACTGTGGTTCATTCAAGTTGACACAAAGACATTTCCTAAATGCCTTCCATACTTCAAGCAAAGAGCCTCAACTGTGAGATCCCAGGAACACAAGTGACCTTCAACAGGCATTTCCATACTTTAAAATGGGCATTTCAACCCAGACTCTTTGTATTTGAACAGTGAACTGGTAAGACTTATGGTTCTCTGCCAAATCTTCTTGTGCCATTATGGAGTTCCTGTGCAGCTGCCACCACACAGACAAAAATGCAGAATGTACAAAGTCTGCACTATACAAAAATGAAGTGGACTTTTCCTTATAGCATGCAATCAACTAAGGAACAGATATGGCTCTTTCTGGGTTTCTACAGGCAATGAAGTATTCCTAATTCAGACACAAAAATCAAGTCTGTATTGACATTGTTCTGCATTTTCAAGTGCACCAAGTAATTAAAGGAAACCAGTTCCATACACTAGTTCTTCCCTGAATTCAGGATTAAGGGAAAGTGTAGCTTGGATAGCACACTAGGAGATTTCTAATCCAGCCTCCTGCTCCAAACAGGGCTGACTTCACCTTCAGAACAGGGTGCCCCAGGCCTTGTCCAGCCATGTCCCCATCTGCTGGAAACAGCTCTGAACAATTATCCCTGAAGAGGTCTCTCTCCTCCTCTCATGGCTAGAGGACTTCCAGGAGCATCCTGGGAGTCTCAGGAACTCTGCAATTCCAACAGGGAGAACCACATTGCAACACTCATGGTGCTACACAAACTTCAAAACTTCTTCCTTCTAATGAAATTTCTGTGTGGGCAATGCTGCCCACAACAGCATCAAATCTCAAGCCTTCATGTAGCCCTGAATGTGGCAAATCCTCCTTTCTCCTGTTCCTTTCCATTCTTGAGGAAATGGAGGAAGAAACTGTAAGCATTCATATTTTAAACAAATTAGTACTTTAACTGAAGTAAGGCTTTAATCTGGCCTAGAACAAACTCAGATCAGAACAGGAACTTGTTGGTCTGACCTAGGGCAGCTCCCACTTGTTACCACACTGGTGAAGAACAAAATTCTTCTTTAATGAGAATGTTTTCAAGTCTGCTGGCAGGATCTTTCTCATACATAACTAACAGAAGTTAATCTTCCCAGAGCTTCCAGTTTTCCAAACGTTTTAGGCTGCACAGTTCCTGAAGGAAAGCAATGTACTGAACTTAGGAGCAAGACCTCCACATCAAAGAACAAAGCTGAGAGCCAGGTAAGAACAGCATGACTCACAGGCAGCTAGTTAATGCCTCTGAGAGCCCATAACTGATTGCAAACCACCGTGGGCAAGACTTAGAAAGGTCAGCATCTGAAATGGGAATGTGGTGGAGTGAGGAGAAAAGAGGAACAAAACCACTTGTCTGCTTCCTCTTGTATTTACTTGACCTCTGCTAAAATTACTCACTCAAGCTTTTCATCCCACACAGGCCAGACAGACACAGAGTCTTACCAGTGGTTTGTGCTTCAAGTTTGTTGAACAGATCTCTCCAGGCTAGATCTTGGAAGAAGTTGTTGTATCTATAATCTACAGACCCCAGATACTTGGCCACTGGATGAGAGCCTAAGAAAGAAAGGAAAACATCACAGCTGTGCTCTCCAGCACTGAACACAAGCATGGCTTTGATCGGTAAGGAATTAAACCCCAAAATCAAAACCACACTAGACACCTCAGAAATAAACTTCTTCAATTATAACCAAGTCATTTAGTCCAGCTTATCTCTACAGGAGCATGCAAACAGACTTCCCAGTGCAGACTGCTTCAACACTCTGCTATCTTTCACTTGAACCTTCCCCCTACCAAATTAAATTTTAAAAGGCCATAGGAAGCGGGACTAGGAAACTGCTGAGGAAATAAATTATTTGGAAGGCACAAAGGCTCTACAGCTCTCCATGTCTCTCAGTTTTGCAAGCAGCTCTCCCAAACAGCCCTTCCTGCCCACAGGCTGCACCTCTGCCAGGAGGGGCCAGACCCCTTCCTCCAAGCACCATTTGTACCCCTCAGCTGTTCTGCAACACTGAGAAGAGGCAATTGCCCCCAGGCAGGAAAAACAACCCAGGGAGGCTTGTTTAATCTGTGGAGAAGGGCTATAAGCTCAATAAATAGGCTGCAATTTGAGGCAGGAAGCAGAGCCCAGGATTACAGGACCCAGTGAACACTGGCACGTGCAGCAGGTCCCTGCTTACTCTGCCTGAGCCTCGTGGCCCAGCTCCTCCATGAGCACGGAAAGACCTCCTGCAGAAGCTTTGTGTGTCCAGCCTCCAGCCCTGCATGGAGATCTGACTGCATACTTACACTGAGCAGGACAGGGAAGGTGTTCAAGTGACAAACTCTGCCCTGGGAGGGTTCATTGTGTCAGGCCACCTTCCTTTTAGGCCATCTGTGTCCCCAAAACAGACATCATCCCCTAGCCACTACCTCTACAGTCTCTGAACACAGGACAAAAGGTGTGCCAGGATCACCCTGCCCAGCCAACCTGGCAGTCAGGCTCAGCACCAGCCCTGTACAATTACACTCAGCCACGAAGCAGCCTCAGAACTCCTCTAAATCACATTATTTTCATCCTTCCTGCACACCAAATTTGCCCATCAAGCCACACTTCCAGACAGCTGAGTTAACTGGAAACCTGACAAATCCCTTCAAGACAACCCCAGTTGCTTAACTGCCCTCACCATGGCCCAGGAAATTTCTGGTGGAAAAAAAACCCCAAACAATAAACCCACTGTCTCAGTGCTCCAACCCTCCAAGCTGATTTCCAGCCTTCAAGGAGAGGTGAAAGCAGGAGGTGCCTCTGAGCTGCCCTCAGGGTCTGTAGAGGCTGGGACCCCACATTTCCCCTGCAGGGGAGTTTTGAGCAGGGCACACAGCACAGCTCTGCACCCTGTGCTGGAGAAGCTTTCCCACACACTGCACATGGGAACAAGCAATCATAGCAAGGCTCCCAAGAAGTCCTACCCATGGGATCTACATAAAATGTTAAAATACCCCAAACAGCCAAAATAACCCCTCAACATTTTATTTTCCCCTTTTCAGCTATGATACAGTGTTTTAGACAGCAGAGGAGTCTTACAGCCATGGAATCAGGGGCATGGAGCAGGACTGAATCTCCCAGTTCATGTATTTACAGACACTGAGCATTTCTGATTGCTAATAAACCACTGAGGGTTGACCCTTCTGCCACCAGAGTGTGTAGCTGTGGGCTCAGAAGGTAAAACCATCCATGGAAAAACCCTAGTTCACCACCAACCCCATTTCAAAGGTATTGCAAGCAGCAGAGAGGCTTTTCCTTTAAGACATTTATGGCATGGTCACCATTCTGTCTTTGGTGCTTTTTCAATTGTCAGACATGAGAGGTGGCTCCTCAATCACTTTAATGAACTGCCAGAGAGCTGGCCAGAAATAAGCACTTGATCCAATCAGGAAATACTGCAGACTTCTGTGGAAAAGATCCTGTTAGAGAAGTTCTATATTTAAAGTAGAATCTAAAAAGAATTCGCAGTTCTAAAGCATTTCATTATCAAAGTGCCTGGTTCATTTTTTTCTTTTTTGATTACAAAACAAAGTTTTAAGATTAAAAAACCAACCTAAACCCAAACACTAGCTAAACCTTGTGTTTCACTTTCAAAGAGAGAGTATTTTCAGATCATTAAAAACTGCAGGACAGAAAACTTCTTCTGAGGCCAGGAGACAGTCAGCAAGTGAGCAGCAAAGTCTCAGACACAGATTCTCATGCAAAGCACATTTAACCTTGCAGAAATTAATATTTTTTGGTTTTACTCCCTAAAGGGCTCTCTCTTCTCTTCCTGCCAACCACTTTGGAAACTAAATGCCTTTTTTTACAGAAGGATCCAGTTCTTTTCCTCTGCCTTTTTTATTTAACTTTAGCAAATGCCACCACTGAATGGACAGCCTAACTCCAGTGTTCATGGTGCTGGGCAGCAGGTTCTGATTCCTACAGGAACTTCCATCAGCTGCCCCCAAACCCAGAAAACTGAAAAACACTGGCAAAAAAGTGCTTTTCAAGTGTTCTGTGGCTTACATCTCTTAAATGCTCTGTCCACACAAGTCAAGGCCTGGACCCCACTAGCAGTGCCCAGACGTCCCTGCCCACTGCACCAGTGACTCCCCTGCTTCCCAGGCCTTGCCACCATCACATTCCTGACTACACCAGGACCCTGGTGCTGCTATCAGTGCACTCTACCTCCCTCACCACAAGCAATCCAAGCTGGGGAATGTTCCAGCCCAGGCAGGTTTGCTGAGCTGCTGAACGGGCAGAGATAAAGTGAGGGAAAAACCTGAGCAGACCAGCACGAAAAGTAAAGGTCAAGAGATGCATGTAATTTGAATAATTCAAATTCTCAGCAGTTTCAGAGCCTTTTAAAAATTTTCAACCCCTCCTCTTAACATTTTCTGAATCAAGCCCAGGGAGGCCAGAACAGTTATTGCTTTGGGAAACGTGGTGCCCACTGAATTTAACATTTCAGCCAGGGAAAAGGGTTTCCAGAACAATTCTGTGCATAAGAGTCTCCTTGTATGGGGAGGAAGTACAGAACCCCTTGCTTCAAACAAAAGGCTTACAAGCAGACTTTGCCATCAGGAACTTAGAGGTGAAATTCACTCCCACAAGAGCAGCAACACCAGCACTGCACAGTCATGTAACAATTTGCCTCATTTAACCTACAGCCAAAGCTCCAGAAAGGCTTCTCCTGAGGGAACACAGCACATTTCACCCATTCCCCTCCCTGTGAAGAAACACCATTCCTTATTTACCTAGAGGGATGATCAGAAATTTCATGTAGCCGAGCCAGTCGGGGGTTTTGTGAGACAGCTGCTCTACAAAGAGCCTCAACACAGCACTGAGGTAATTCTGGGCTCCTGCCACTGCAATTTTAATTGGGTTTGGAGGCTGTGAATTGCAGTTACAGCTAGACAGAAAAAGAGGAAACATATTTGTAATTGTGCCTTCAACCACGTATTTCAGAACAAGCAGCAAAAAAACCCAAAACTGGTTAATAACAATTATAGCAGAAGAGAGTTTGTTCAATACACAAGGCAATATTGCAACAATTCTCAGCAGCTTAAAACATTATTAATAAAATACAACATTCTTCAGTAATTCCTTAATTGGTCTCCCTGCTCCTTCTTTTGCACATTTTGATATTCTAGAGGGCTGGGCTCAACTGTCTAGGTTAGGATGTACCTACTAACTGCTGGGTCAGAGAACACACTCTGGTACCCACAGCCCCCAGCAGGTAAGCAGGGAGTGCCTTCAGGAACTGAGGAATTATTCTGGGAATTGCTTGGAAGGGAGACCAAGAACTATTTAAAACCCCTTTATTTGTTTTGCACGCACTACACCCCCAAGGCAGCCTCCAAGGCACAGTCTCTGATAATCACTGCTGCTGGTGACTTGCATGCCCCACACAAGGCAGAACAGCAGAGGTGGTGAGTGCTGAAGAGCCACACAATTCAATTCTGACTTCAGGAGAGCAGACTGGAAAGGTTTCATGCAGCAGTTGAGAAATGAACTCGCCGAGTCCTGGGGCACAGGAGCTGAGAGGCTTTTAGGTGAGAACTTACTATCTCTGTATCCTGGAGACAATTGTGCTGAAAGCTGCCTGAATATCAGCAGAGGAACACGTGCAGACCACTGGCAAGGTGTGCTTTTGCAAGACATCTGAAAGGTACTGAGGAGAGAACAGAACATTTTTAGTCATTTTTTTCAGTAGAGTTTGTCACAAGAAGAAAATGTGCCTTCCCCAACCTCCTGGGTATTCTCACACCCACTCCTGGGCACTCTCCCTGTGTCTGAAGGTGATGTGGCTATTTCAAAAATGCCTCCTCCCTGCACAGCAGCCAAAGGAAAGTTCTCCTAGAAAAATGGAAGCATCTTCTCGACAGACACAACACCATGCCCCAAAGATGCAGCACAGTTTTTACAGCCACAGAGGGCAGGGCCAGCAGAGCATTCACTGAGCAGACAGCCCTGGGAAAGAGCAGACACTGCTCACCTGCCTGCTTCTGGCAGTGCAGCTGCAGCTCTCTGATTTCCATTTTAAAGAAATGCAATGCTCTGCCCACCCTTAAACACTGAAGAAAGGGAAGGGTGCTACCACACCCATGTTCCTTGTGAGGGACTGTTTCCCCTCCATGGAGCTGATGGGGGCACCACACACCTCAGGTACACATGGACATAATTATGGCACTCAGTAATTATCTCACACTTTCAATTTCTGCATGACTGATCTATACACCCCAGTCCATATCCCTCATGCCCTCTGATACTGCAGGCACAAGCTGCCAGAACCCCTGGAAGGTGATCTACATCATCTTCTGTCCATCTCTAGAAGGCATTCCTGTGTCTTCCAAGAATAGAGAAAGTGGAACCAGTAGCTCAGATGGTATTTTTTGCTCTCTCACACATTGAGACCCTAGTTCTTCCAGAAACAGAAAGCCAAAGCAGACAATGTAACTCCACAAGCCTGGCACAAGTTCCCCAGGCAAGGGCCACCCAGCACATGTTCACTGGTCCTCTTCCATACATATTTCATTGCTTTCTCAGAATAAGGTTCAAAAACGAGCAAAATTTGTTCCAAATTCGTAACAAACATGTTGTCAGCAAAAGAAAGTATTGCTCAGGTTCTCCTTAAAACAACCATCACTCAGCAAGGACGGGGTGATTCCTGCAGTCAACAGCCACAGGCACGTGTACATGGCTACAGAGCTGATCCAAAATATTTTCTCCTGTTCACCACCTGTGCTCAGAAATCTCAGCCTAAACCACCACAAGGTCAGACCTTCCTTTGTCCCAGCCTACCACAGTTTAGGGGGCTTCTGAGTGCAAGGGTTTAGCCACATTCTCAGTGTGCTGCTAACCAGAAGGAGTGGCAATGCTTGGGGGAGAAAACACCTCTGTGGAAAGGCTCAGGTGGCAAAGTTTTATAAGATTCCAGCATCTCCTGGCCAGATGAAATCCAGCCTGTGGGCACTGAGCACTCTGCAGGCAGCAGACCCTGCTTGGTTAGTGCAGAGCTCAAGGCCTGTCCATTCCTGAGGAAGAACAGTGCAGGAGAACCGAGCTCCAGGTAATGTCTCCTGCCCTTACCTGGCCTTGCCAGTCAGATGTATTGACAAGGATAATGTTTTCTGGCAGCTGGTCATCAGAAACCAGGATGTGATTCAGCTGATCATACACTGTTTTCCTGGGGATCTGGAAATAAGGACACAGAGAAGGAACAGTAAGAGGTGTCAGCTTTAGCCATCAAGCCTCCAGCTCCAGTGTTTGCAATTTATGTACATGCTGGCCAGTCACCCCATCAGCAAAGACACACTGGGCTGCTGACACTCTGCAGCTTCCTCAGTGTTAGCCACCATGGATTTGTGGGCCACTACTCTTTCTGCCATGCACTTTTACTTACATCACTTTATACCAACTAACAGCAACCCAGGAACTTAAGATTCATAAAAGCCAGGAACAATCTCCTTCAAGGAGGGAAATAAGTGAGTCCCACAGCTAACAAAAGCACAGCACATATGCTGTGCACAAGACAGTCCCTAGCAATCTGCCTTATTTCAAAAGAGTAATTCCTCAACACACCCCTATTCATTTCTCATTCTAACAATCTGTTCCAGTGTTTTGAGTTTATGGCTGGCTGACAAAGCTACAAGCTGGCAAACCCCAGCAGACTGGATGGAAGATAAAATTTTAGCCAAGACAAATTCCCTCCTTCCTGAACTGTGGGGGCCAGTTCCTTCCCAGCAGGGACAGAGCCCGAACGAGAAGGACAAGGAGAGAGTGGAGAAGAGGAGCGCTGAGTGGCTGCAGGGCAGCAGTGCCAGCTGACCTGCAGGTGGTGCCGGGTGTCCGGGGAGCGCTCGTTGTCCAGGCTGTTGGCTCTCTCGTTCTGCGGCCGCACCGGCTGCCGCTCCTTCAGGGACGTGCTCCTGCCCCGGCGCCCCGTCTGCTTCCCTTCAGACCTGCTGGGAGACTCACACTGCCAGGGCAGGCACACTTCTGAGCGAGACACAGCCCCCAGAGCCCCACCACCCGTCTGGCAGCCTCAGTGATGCCAGCACTGGGGAATTCTGCACGGAGATCTGAGCTAGCTTGAGCCCGGCTGATTCTGCTTCTGACAGCACAGCTCGCAGCTCAGCACATTCCCAGGAGTCCAGGATGACTTCCACAGCCCGTGCTAAAACCCACACCCCCTCTCTGCTATTGCTACACCAGCATCATAAGATCCAGCCAGGCAAAGTGCAGTCACACACCCAAAGCAGCCCAGAATACCTCTGGGCAATCATTTACCAAGTGCTCCAGACCCATCACTCAAGTGCCCAAGCACAGGGAGGATATCCTTGCAGTTTAGTGCCTTAAGGCCACCCTGACCAAGTCCTAGCACACTGTCCATGACTGCAGCAGGCACAGCCCTGACCCCTTTACCTGGTGGATGGGATGATGAGGGACTCTGTCTTTGTGATCTTCCCACTGGGTGGGAGCTTCTCCACAAACACATCTGGAGTGGGGAGCTCAGCCTCCTGGACCTCAGCTTGCTGGTTAGACTCCTGCAAAAACACAGGGAACAGAGTTAGCAGGAACAAACCCTCCCCTCTGTCTCACCTTGGGAGCTTAGCTCTGGCTGGGGCACATTGAGCCTGCCTCTTCCAGACATCCTGCTCACTGCCAAAAGGGGGGAACCAGGAGTGGCTGTCTGGGGCTACCTGTTCCCAGCTCTGCCTCACAAGGGAGCTGGAGGGAGGAAAGGTGTTCAGATCTGCTGTTTGGAACAGGCACTCTCACAGCTCAAAGCCAGGGACATGCCTCCTCATGCAATGCAGATGAATTCATCTTACCCAAATGAACTAGCTAAGAGAGAAAGACATGAGAGAAATGTTACACACCCCATGTTCCCAGCAGAGCAACTTGAGCTTTGGGATTTCTACCCCAGGACCAGCTCTATTTCTGCCAACTCAGCTTAAAGTAATACTTCTGTCTGATCAAATGGAATGCCTTGAGCATCCTTTACGTGCTCAGTAGCAAACTTTGGGCCAGCCTTCCTCCTCAGGCTGTTTGATCAAAAGGTCAAATAGAGCATTTCACCTGCAAAAGGCTGAAAGACAAGAAGCTCCAAACTAAGGCCAGCGGGAGAACTCAGTGCTATCTTCACTGCAGCTGATTTTACTCTGGAAGTTGTGTTGCATGTGCAGCTATACAGACAGACAAATGCACCCCACAGAATGCAGCCCACAGCTGACACCAAACTGACAGCAGGAAGGTCAACAAGTGCATTTTCAACTTACATAAGGGACAGTGTCAGAAACGCTGTCGCCGCTGCGTGTTTGGTTCCAAGACTCTTTGTCTTTTCAGGCACTTCTACCTGCTTGAGAGAAGAAAAATCCTCAGGAGGTTTAGCACCAGCACAGTTTCCAGCCATGCTCTCTGGGTCAGGCTGTTCAGAAGAGAGGTTTCTCCTTTTAAACATCACACAGCTCTGCAGCATGGCCAGCAGTGCTCCCTGCTCACACCAGGACTGCACACATCACCGTGGGATGTGGCAAAGCTGATGCACAACACACAGGAGAGGCAATGAAATCCTCTGGGATGGGACTGACACTTTATGCCCATTCAGGAGGGAATGGAAAAGCAGCTGAGCTGCCCCTGACCATTCACTGTCAGCCACCAGGAAAAATACCATCAGCAAAGAAAAGCTTCCTCCACAGAGTGCTAGGAAGTCCCTAAAACTCCCAGGCAACATCTCCCATCCTGGCAGTCATTTCAGGCACATGGGAATCTGAAGCTATTTACACCATCAGCAACTATTCAATACATAACCTGAAGATGCATGCCTGAGTTAATATGATATTTGCGTTAAAAAACCCAAAAATCAAAACACACACACCAAAAAAAACCAACCCCAAAACAAATGAAAAAAAAAACCCAAACAAACAACCTCCCCCCCAAAAAAACTACCCCAAAAAACCAAACAAACTCCCCCCCCAAAACTGGCAAAAAAAAAAATCTCCAGTCCCCAAAAAGTCCAAATGAGTTTTCTTAGCAGAAAATTTGTATCTCTGCATCCAAATCTTTGGGATGTTGGGGGTGTCAGAGAGGGTGTTTCAATTTACACATGCAATTAGAGAGAGTGCAGAGAGGTAACACTTGAAATGTGACTTACAGGACTTGGTGGCTCTCTCTGGCTCCTGATGCTGTGGATGCTCCCAATTTCTGTCTGAGAGCTGGAGTGGGACAGTCCTTCAAAGTAAGGTCTGAATAAGAAAAGTAAAACCCATTTCTCATTACCAAAAACACTGACAGAGCAAGTCCACCACACTCACAGCAAAGCAGCACAACAGTTCCCAGATCATCTTACTGCTCCCCAATGGTTCCAGTAAAATAGGCTACTTTTGAAGGTCAGGAGGGTGTCCAGGACAGTAAGAAAAGCCAGAAAGTCCAGGCATTACTGAATTTAGCTTCTGACTGACATACAGCAAGTAGAATTACTGCTTCCCCCACACCCCAACACTCTGCTCCTGGGTAAGTGATTCTTGGGCTAATATACATTTTGTTTCCAGCTTGCATCTGGATTTGGCTGCCAGCCCTAGGCTCCAATTACACATTTGCTCAGTAAGATAAGGTACCACACACAATCAGATTGTGCTTCCACTCCAAAGGCAGCTCATCACATCAGGCTACAAGACAATTACAACGTAAGGAACTGATTTTTTGTTGTTGTGGGAAAAACCTGCCTCAAAGGCATCAACATTTATCACATCCTCTTCAAGATATGAACACCAGAACTGGACCTAGGAAACTACAGAGCGTCTCCCCAGGACCACACACAGCAAGTTCTTACTCCAGCAATCACATAGCCCAGCACAGTTTGCTCCTCAGCTCCAGGGAACAGGATATGAACTCTCTGTGTGCAGAGTGGAACACTTTGGCTTGTTCCAAAGCTGTGCTTACCACAACACATCTATTTTCAAATCCCTTCATGGCAGGGCCAACCAGCTGGCTGGAATCTTGGGTTAAGCACCAAACACCTTCACATGCCAGCAGCCCCACCATCTCCACTGCTGCCCCAGTCTATCCTTGGCATCTCCTGGCTCACTGACAGGGAACAGCTCTCTCCAGACCCAGAATCTGTTCCCAGCCCAACGAGGTTATTCAACATTAATGAGGCCATAATGACACCTGGTAATTAGCAGATTTAGCAGATGCTGTACTGACCAGCTGCAGTGGTCAGTGCCATAACTCTCTGTTTCAGAGCCATCACACACTGAGGGCCTGAGCCTGCAACCACACCTCAGCCAGAAGCAGGAGTCAGCTCAGTCTCACGTTTTCAGCCTTCATTGAGCACAGTGTGACACAGCTGTGTTAGCTCAGGGCTCTGCATCTGCTCGAGACCCCGAGCCAGCAACCCCCAGCTCAGCCCCACAGCGCTGGGACTGACCCACAGGAGCTCTTTAAGAGCAGGCTGGAGCACATCCACGTGTGCTGCAGCCAATGCCTTTGGGCCCTGAGGAATCCACTTGTTTCCTGCAGCTCTGCTTCCTTAATCCCTGCAAAGACTCTCTTTCCACACAGGGTGTTATTACAGGAAAGGTCTTTCCAGAAAGACAGTGTGCCTTGTTCATCCCTGCCTCTACTCCTGCCTTAGCACACATTTCCTTCCTGTGTCTACCTTCCCTGTGCTCAGGTGGCAGGGCAGCAGAACACCTGCAAAGGGAGCAAGGAAGAGCTGGGACTGAAGGGAAGTCAGACCCCCCACACCTCTAGATCACTCCCATTCTAACACCACCACGTCAGGAGGGGGAAAAAAAACCACAGAAGAGTGGGAATAAAACCAACACCTGACATTGTACATGGCTGACAAAGCTACAAGCTACCCAGCAGACTGGATGGGGTTTGCCAGCCATCTCTCTGGCCCAGCATAAGCTGCCTCCCACTTACTTTAACTTTGGCTTTGGAGTGCTCAGGACGCTGTCATCATCCTCCATTTCTGGCCCGCTGTCACTGGGGTTCTCTATATCCAGCGTGTCATACAGAAGGTCCAAATCCTCCTCCACCTCTGGAACGTGCTCTGCTGGGTCCTGCTCTGAATCCAGAACCTACACAGGACAAAAAGAGGCATCACCAGCTCTGCTAGGAGCCAGACTGATCCCACACCACCCCTGCTCCCCCCAGGACTGCAGGACACCAGTCCTGGCAGTAAGATTCTATTCCTGGTGCTGGGATACTATATCCAAGGAACATTAAGGACATGAGAAATGCTTGTCTTGGATCAAGCCTGTCAATGCCTGGTTAAGCAGGAGTTACACGTTGGACCAGGCATCCATGAGCCTGCCATTGGTTATCTCCACTATTCAACGCCATTCTATAAACAAAGCTTTAAAGCTCCAAAGGAATCTCAGTCTTCCTAAAACCAGCACAAAATTCCACTATTTCCAACAGCGTAGCATGTATTGGTTTTTACTGAAAAAGCTGCCCTGACCCCTCCTGATCTGATACCCAGAAATGTCCACAGGAGGCGCCTGAATCCTGGGGGAGGATCGGCTGCCACGGCCGAGGCAGGGAGAACAAACACCTCCCACCGAACTCGCTTTGCACACACCCCGGAGCAAGCGGGGGCTGTGCCCTGTTCAGAGCTTGCTTTCGGAGGGGCAGCTCCAGAAAAAGCAGCAGCAGCTCGGCTGCCTGAGCTCCCAGCTGTGGGTGCTGACTCTGCCGAGCTGACTTGGGAAGAGCAGCAAAGCCAACAGGACTGCTTGGAAGAGGAAGGCAGCACCAGGAGTTACTCACTCTTTCCCACAAGCCACAAAATCAGCACACAGCCCCGCAGCCAAAGGAGATGTTAACTGGTTTTTATTGGATACTTATTGTTACACAGGTTTCTGGGGCTTTGGACCTGTTTCATCCTTTCCTGCTCTGACCAAGCAGCTGACTCTTGTAGATTGAGCTCCCCATCCAAGTTTTTCATGTCTTGCCTGGCTGCTCTAGTAAGATGATCAAACAGGCTGGGCTTTAACCTCACAAGCAATACACACCATTTGGACTGCTTGCCTTTGAACGGGTCAAAGACAATTTCAAAGTAATCTGCAAAACTAATGGGTACACACACAGCTGCCAAAATCTGCTTTTGATAAAACTGCATCTACAAAATGCTTGTTGACATTTAGAAGTTGGCCCTCAAGCCTCCCTGCAAGGCCAGGGTGTAGGGAAAGGTCACATCCACTGTGGACTTGAAAACAAAATGAAAGGAACAGAAGGAAACAGGAGTGTTCCTCAAGACTAAAGCAAGATGCACCAAGCAGAGGGCAGCACACAAGGCAGGGAGGTTTACAGAAGGAATTACTCACCTCATCAGACACTTTAAACCTCTTCAGCAATGCCACAACCTTCTGTTTGAAGTTTTGTTGCTGCAAGTTAAAGACACTTTTACATAAGTAAAGCATTAAGTGAGCTGTTTTCTCCCAGCCTGCAAGAAGCCAGACACATCTGACAGTGGTGCTGCTCTGCTGTTTAAAATCAAACACCACCGGGCACCACAGACCACCTCCCTGCTGTCCTTACACTCAAAGCAGCTTTTCCACACCTGGGATAACTTCATTACCACCAATGGTAGGTCCCACTCCAACAAGCACTGTAAATCTGAAAGATGGCACTCCACTTTTGGTTGGACACACAATGGATAACAATTTTTATCTGCCAGATCACCTCCCTGTGCCTTTTTGATATATTCCTGGAAAACACCTGACAGGCAACTTCTCTGATTCTTACCAAGGGTGAGCCAACACAGACAACTACCCACTGAGCCCAAGAACAAATGTGATTTTTACCACCAAAGCATGGGGTTTTTCTGCAGGAGTTTGCATGGTAGGTTCATTTATTTCACTAGCAGCACTGGTGAAAAGCTGTGGCACCTATCCTCAGCACTTGCCCCATCACACAAATGTTTTTGAGTCACACTCCCAGATCCTGGGCACAGCAGGAACCAAGGCCAGAACAACACCAGGCAAACTGCTGCCCTCCCTCTGTGCTTGCTCACCCCCAGGTGCTCCCCCTTTTGCAGGATCAAAGAGCTGAGGTTGCCCAGCCCTCCTCTGCCTGTCACTGACAAACCTGCTGTGCACATCCTCCAGAAGGGCCCAGGTCTCAGTGCAGGTACAGGGCATCTGAGGTGGCATCCTTGGGTCAGGAGAAAGGGAGAAGGAAATGGCTGGCACCAGGCCACTCTGAGGTGAAGAAAGTTCCTCATTTGCTGACTCTCCTGAGGTCCTGCAAGTCCAACTGCCAACTCCCAACTCTGGCCTCAGACACTTCACAGAGACTGCACCCTTTATCTCTGAGCTCCTATCCTGCAGCCACCTTCCACACAGCTGAAGCTTAGGTGAAATAAATCCAGCACACTGTCCCAAGACAGCCCTGTTTCCATCCCCAGTGCATCCCTGAGGCGGAGATGCTCTCCCAAGAGTGACAGTTCTGCTCTGGCTCAAGCAAACCCATCCATGACAACACCTGGGGCCAGTTCAGCAGCCCACAGAGGGGGGACACTCAGCATGCAGCAGCCAGGGGGACATGGCAAGAGCTGTTTGCTGGCCTGAATGGTTTCATAGAGAGCAGATCTGGTTTGGAGCTGGGCTGATGGTAACTTAACTGGCATCACCAAACCCAGTTTTGCACCAGCTGGACCTCCAGCATCAGTTCAGAGGAAAGGCTGGAAGGGCATTCCTCTTATGGGTTCCTTGCTTAATACCAAGTGGTGGATTTTGTCCTGCCTGGTCACTGTTCAAAGCAATACAGACACCAAGGGTATGAACTAGCACACTCCTGGTCTCACAGGAAGGGTCTTTATAGTGACAGATTCAGGTCAAAACAGGGTTTATTTCAGACCTTATCAAAACGTGGATTTCAGAAACAGCTTTAGACCATGGTGTGGTGAAGTACAAGTCTCTGCTCCACACAAGTGCAGCTCTGCAGGCACACCCATGCTTGTGGGGGAGGGTGGACAGCCACATGCATCTTTCTAAAGCTTCTATATATATCATTTCCAGCTACTTCTTTTGCCTCAGCACCACATGCACCACCTGAAGTTTGTACATCAAGCTCCAACCCCTGACTAAGCCACTTCATTTTGAGAGCTTTCCACTGGCATCTCCCATGCAGAGTACAAATAGGAGAGCATTCCTCCACTTAGAGCCACTTTCAGGACTTACATGAGCATGGATCCTGCACTGCCTTCTTCATGGGGATGGAATTTCATACACTTGCATGATTTTTGGAGCTCCTTAACCTTGCAGCCAAGGGACACTCAAGACATGCACACACCTTGCACGGTCCCCCTGCCTGAAGTGGCTGCTTTCTCTAGCTCTTCATATGCTGTGACCATGCCCCCAAGCTCCATGCTGGGCCAGCATGCCTGGTGTCCCACAAGCCACATGCACTGCACATCCTGGCCAAAGCCCATCAGTGTTAGTAAAACTGATTTCCACCGACCCTGGTTATGGACGTCGTTCTTACTATCGATCTCCGCTGCTTCTTGGGCTTTCCCATCTCGTACTCATCATCATCCAAATCCTGAACAGAAAGAGGATTCCCGTGTTACCTTCGTCATTCTGAGACACATGAGCATGTCAAAATGTTCTTTCTATGTAGATGAACCTGCTGCTGTGTCTTCCAGGCATCCAGCATTTGCCTTAATTGCAGTTATGATGGTAGAGGGAAAAAGAAGTGAGACAGGTCTGCAGGGACAGGAATAACAGCTTGGAGAAGCAAAACAGCTCTAGCTCTACATTTAAGGAACAAGGACAGTCACAGCCCCACATCTTGGTGGGTCCCTCTCTCAGTACCCTCTGATAGGTGATGCCAGAGTCTGAAGGCAAGTAAGACCCAAACTCAAAAGCATCTCACATCTAGTCAGGGATTCTCCATAAGGACCTATTGTGAAAAAGGTATTAAAGACTAAAGGCTGCCTCAAACCCCACTGGCCCTTTAATTACAGCTGGGGATCCAGTTGGGCTCTTTGAATCCAATGAGCACTATAGAAGCAATTAAATGACTCCCTGACCATTAAGCAGAGAAGCACAAGGATGCCAATGTTTTTCCAGGGAGCTCAAGTCCAAACACGTGAACAGATAAATCACAGCATGGTAGAAGAAATGGGTTACTGTGCAGGCCCTCTCCAGTGCAGCTGAACACTTGGTAACAGTCTCACACTGGCGTGGTTTAGATACAGAAATAGGCTTTTAGTTTCAAGCAGGAGCTGGGAGTGCACATGCTCCACTGAGCCCTCTCAGGGAGAAGCCATGCCCTGAACAGTACCTGGCCCTGTACGGCATCATCACTGGCCTCCTGCTCAGAAGAGAAGCTCTCGTACTCTTCCTCGGAATAGTTGTCTGAAAGGGAAGGAAAGAGGGGAAAGATCCTGTGAAACTCCTTCAAGGTGAGGGCACGCTCTCATCTCAGGAGCAGAAAAGGCCAGCTGAAGGCACAAATCAAGAAAGGAGGCACACAAGGAGAAGATAAACTAGCAGGCATCTATCCGTGCTAGAACCAGCGAGATGGGAATTGTCTGGAGGAAAGGAATGAGAAGAAACACACCCAGTAAGAAAGAAGGACCAGGACACAGATAAGGCTCCTCCTCCTCTTAATAAGAGGAGGAAACTTCCTCCCATTGGAAAGCACCAACCACCTGGTAGACAGCAGCAAGTAAAGAGGTTTCTCCACAAGAGAAATTACTTTTCCCCCTAACATGTGCATAACTGACTTAAAGAGGCAAGTGAAACACGACAAAACTTTATGGAAATGACCCTTCAGGTGAGCTCCCCGGCCCCAGGCAGCAACAAACACCACACCTGCACTACCTTCAGCAGGTCACTCTTCCAGCAGCGAGCAGAGGGCTGGTACCACATAAAAACATCACCACAAATCTAAACCCAGTGACTTCCCTATACAGTGCACAACATCATGGATTTACACTCATTAAGCCAGGCCATCACCTCCTGCAAAACATGCTGCAGGCTTGCAGGTCTCATCTAAAGTTAATGAGATTTATTGTAGTATACTCAAAGGAAAAAGAAGATGGAAGAGTAGCTTAAATGTGAATCTCCTGAATAGAACACTGATAGCCAGGTGAGAAGTTACAGGCTCTCTAAACATCCACCAGTAATGCTGGGAGAGCACTGGTGAGGACACAGCCAACCCTTGCTGGATGGCTCAGGTGTGGTGTGGCATGCAGGAAAAGCTCTGACAATTCATTCCTGTACCCCTGTCACACTCCCTGCTTGCACAGCAGCACTTCTGCAAAGTGGGTTTTCTTTGCACTGATCACTTAAAGACACAGCAACTTGTGCAGACCAGTCCTCATTTGTCCCAGGAAGCATCCAAGCCCAGGTGGGGTAATTTAACTCCACCTAGCTCAGGAAGACACTGGTCCTCAGAGAACGTGGTTGCAGTCTCACCTGTAGACTTGATTTTCTGGCTGGGCTGCATAGTGCTGTCCTCATGGTCGATTGGCTGACTTGACAAGGAGAAGATCCAGATTTCTGCCACCTTCACTGGAGCCTCTTTGATGTTGCTGAAAAGGCTCAGAACCTGGCCACCTTCTGTAGGGTGCTGCATGACCTGGGACAGAAATTAAGCAGAACAAATCTGCATTCAAGCGTATTTAAACTTGTATCATTTGCATACTACAAGAGTTATTTATGTTAATGGAGTTACCCTACATTTCCAGGACCTTGTAACCACAGGAGCCACTTGCAGGCAATCCACGAGGCTAGCTGAGATTTTATCTAAGTGTTAATGAAAGTGATGGAAGGAAACAAAAAACATTCTGAGCTTAAGAGCTGATTAGCTCACCCTGGAAGCAGAGTACTTGACTACCTCATTATTATGTATCTGCTTCCCCAGCACAGTACTGATTTGAATTATCAAGTTACCCACCTTCTGAACACCTAATTAAGGAACTTGATATTGTCTTAAAACCAAGCAAAAGAGCCGGTAAAAGCAAAAATTCTTGGTGAGATACAGATGTAAAATGCCTCCTAAAGCAAAATATCCTTGCTGTGGAGAGCTGACACACAAATCTCAGAGGAACTGGCCACCATCCCGGGACAATGAAGCAGCAGGTCATGAAAAACAAGTCAGTGGTGGAGGCAGAGGGACACTTTGGTGCAGGTTTCTCCTTCCTTTGCCACTCCCAGCTCAGAGGTTTCTCCCCAGAATCTTGTGATCTTCTCTTGCCCCACCAGAGTGAGTGAGCACATCCCCTCACCTGCACAGCAGCACACACCAGGCTGCTCTGTGCCTCCTCACAGGGACCTCAACAGACCCGAGCTGATGAGGAACATATGTCCCCCTGCTCTGACACTGCTCACTCTCAACTCCAATTCACTGCTTTGTTTCAACAGCTTAAGAGAACTTTTTATATTTTTTTTAAGAAATGAGTCAGTGGAGTTTAGGGGTCATCATCCTATAAAGTCCAAAGAGGAGGGGAGGCTTGTAAAATCAGTTTTCCTGAAGACTTCAATTTCATAAATATTCCAGATGAGCTGGAAAACAACTATTTCCTAACATGGTGAACCTTTGAACGTTTTTGACCTTCTAACCCCAGTCAGCTGACATTACAAACAGACATAAGAAAAACCACATGTAGCAGCAGCAAATGCCCAACACTTAGAAGTTCACCAGTGACTCTAATTAATGGGCCCACATGTTTTCTGCCTTACAGCAGTATTTACTTTCTGGTTGTCCAACAAATCAAACAGTGCAGGAAAAATGTTAGCTGCAACACCATGCACTTGGCCAACTCAAACAAGGAGCTCACCATTCACTGCAAGGCTGAGGGAAGCTGCACTCACACAAGAGAAGCACTCTTTAGAGTGAATTATTTCATATAATAATAACTCACCACAGAGTAACACTGGCTTATTTTGGATAAAAGTCATTTGTTGACAGAATGCAGTCTGATGAAAAATATTGGTGTGAAACTGAACTTGCTACAGCTAAGCCCATTTCTAAACACTCAGACACTGAAACAGCAGAGATTAAACAGGGCATGAAGTAACAAAGCATGGAGCTATGCCATTCAGAAAGCCTTTGTGAATAATTTATCCATACTTGACTCCAGCATTAACTTTATCATTTACTTCTCATGAATAGAGCTCCACCTAAATTACCAACAGCCATGAAATAACAATGGCCAAGGGTTTTTCAAGCAAAATGAGAGAAATTGCTTAATCCTGAACTCTCATACTGTGGCACTGAGAAGCACAGCAAATCTTGCTTTAACTTTACCACTTCCCAGGGTTGGAAGACTTGCCCAAGTGACTCTGTCTCGTTCTGCACTTTTGATCTGGACCCCCTAACTCTAACAAAGCCACAAAACAATAACACAACCCTCAAAAGGTCACAAGCTATCCTTGTGAAAGCTTTAGCTATTAAGAGATGAGGCAGAAAATGCTCGATATTATTACTCAGTAATAAAATCTGGTTAAAATATTGCCCTGTGAATATTGATTGCAGCTATTAAGATTGCAGCTATTTGAAATCCTGTCAGGTCCTTCTCAATGAGGCAAGTGACAAGAGTGGGTTTGGAGGGAAGGGAAGATGTCCAGGTGTGTAAGCAAAGCCTGTGAAGAGCAGCTCACCTCAGCCATGTTGATGCATCCCACAGCCAGGGTCTTGTAGCCTAAAATGGTTCTGTTCTTGTAGCGCTTCCGCCGCTGCAGCATGATCTGGAGCTTGTTGCCTTCTCTCTTCAAGAAGTGAGGGTACTGAGGTGGGAAACACAGTGGAAAAGTTCATTTTGCTTCCTGGCAATATCTCCCAAGCTTCATGGATAACCTGCATTCCTAAGGAACAGCCCCAGGACTTTTCTGCAGCTCACTCACACTCAGTGCACAGCTCTTCATTATCCTGGGGAAGACTCAAACAGCTCAACAGGCACTCCAAAAACACAAGCCAGGCACACAGAGCAGCTGCCCAGTTTGGGGAGGGCTGGGCCCAGGGAGATGAGCAGCCTCCAGGAGACACTTTCCCCAAGAGCTGCACAGAAGATGCCCAGAAGTGGAGCCTCAGTGCTGCCCTGCACAAGCAGCGA
The DNA here is from genome assembly GCF_901933205.1 of Camarhynchus parvulus. Classification (NCBI taxonomy): domain Eukaryota; kingdom Metazoa; phylum Chordata; class Aves; order Passeriformes; family Thraupidae; genus Camarhynchus; species Camarhynchus parvulus. Next base: position 29,826,166 of record NC_044578.1, on the reverse strand, counting down.
GCATGGCAGGGACAGCCACAGAGCCCACACTCCTGGCAGGACAGTGCCTTGCCTCCAGCACAAAGACACTTCTCAATTGGTTGTATTTTAAGTCATTAAGTCAAGAAAAAAACCCTGTCCTACTGCCAGGTTATGCTGCAGAGACATAAATCCTCCCAAGGCACGTTCCATACAAGAAAATACATTTGTTTACACACCTCCTCCAGGAAGCCCCCAGGAAGAGAAAGCTGTGAAGCCAAGCAGAGACTATTAGGGAATGAGTAAGGCTAACCATAACCATAACCATGAAGGAGAAGCTGTCCTAAGGAAGAAAAGTCTTCAAGGAAAGATAAAGCAGCAACCTGACCAGTTCTCATCCCAAGAAGAGAGGAGACTGGGACATGTGCTCGAAATACACAACATAAATAGTACTAAATAGCCAGCAGACAGTAGAACCTAATTGCTGGCATCTCAAAGAGGACATTCTCAAGCAAAGGATGCTTCTCTTGCAGGGAAGAACTACTTTCTTTTTTTTTCCTTGGGGCATTATGAAAATTAACTTCCTGCCCACCAAAACACTTGATAAAATCAAATAGCAAGCATCCCCAGAAACCCCTGAGATACTAATTTGCAGTCCAGAGCAAGCCTGACTGCTCTGCAGGGAGCTGGGAGCAGTGACACCCAAACAAGAAGAATACTAATTAGCTGATTGCCCTGCAAGGGCAGGATCTACTGCTCACTGCCCGAGGCAGAGGCATTGCAAAGACAGGAATAACAATCCACCCGACTAAAAGACAATCCCAAAACACACAGAGCCTGTGACCCCACAGATGTGCAACATCCCTAAAGAAGGATGGAATAAAGTTACTGGAGAGAAGGGGCAGGAGGGGCTCAAAAGGCCAGAGGCACCTTTCACACTCAAATTTACCATTTCCTTGCTTCTGGGGCCCTTCTACATGTCGGAAGGGCAGCAGGGAAGAGAAGAGGGACTCCTTGCTCTCAGTTCACAGCATTTGAGCCACACCAAGGCTGCCTAAGTACAAACCTAGAACTGACGTCCCAAGTCACCCTTGGTGCCAGGCCAGCTCAGTTTGAATGTGTCCAGTTTTTTGGGATTAAACAGCCCAAGTCCATAGATGTACAAGTTTCTGTTTTTCTCAGCTGGGCTGCCTGGCCTCCTCTGATGAGCATTCACAGAGGTGGTGAAGGAAGGAACAGAGAGACTCAGGCCACTGAGCTCCTCCACCAAGAGCAAGGCCCTCCAGAAGAAAAGATGAGCTATCTGATAGCACAGTCCAGCTTTTTTAACACCAGCCATGACTTACCAACTCTCCAGAATTGCTTCAACACAAACTTTTCAGTGATTGTCAGTCCATGACAGAGACTGGAGAGGAAAAGTTTGGCTCAAAACGTTTGAAAGCTTTTAGAGGGAGCATCAAACACCACAAGGCACCTCTGAGGGATGAGAAAATGCACACACCAGAACAGTGAGAGTCAGGGCAAGACTTTTTCTGAAGCCCCAATAATGTAATCTCTCCCATCTGGAAAGGTTTATTAGATTAAGGACAGGAATTAAGTGCAGAGCTCTTAATTAATGCCAGAGAGCTGTGATGTTGTGCTTGGAATGTGAGGGGAATTTCCCTGGGCTCTGTGAACCCACAGAAGCGTGGGTCAGGAGAAGCAGACATCCCAGCAGGAAGGGTGATGACAGCTCACCTGCTGGCTCAGCTTTAGCCCTAGCTGGGAGGGGAAGCAGGACTGCAAGGGCACAGACTCCAGCCCCAGCTGTGTGACAGGGCAGCAGGGAACTCCTCCCTTCACTTTGAGCACAGGCAGGCCAGACACCAGGGGCTGCTCACCCTAGCTGAACACCCCTAGCTCAGCTCTGGCAAGGGAACCCTCCCTGCAAAGGACAGCAGTGTCACCCAGGAGAAGGAACTGAGCAGGCAGGTAGCACAAAGGCACAGGGGCTGCAAATCCAGGCAGGCAGCACAGAGCCAGGCACACGGTGTCGAGAGCTGACCGTGCAATATGGAGATCCTGACTGCTGCAAGACACAAAACCCTGCTCTGTGACACCCACATGCTTTTACTTTGTGGCCCATCACCACTCTCAAATATATCCCAGGCACTAAATTCAGATTTAGCTGAATTAAGCTATGGCTGCTAGCTAGAAGTAGCTCTCAGCCATTGTCCAATTAAGTAGCAGTAAAAGTTGCTATAAAAATCCAGCTGTGCTGTTTCCTGAATGCTTCCCAGGCCTTACTGCATCCAAGACCACCAAGCCTTCCTGCAGTCAGAGACCAGCAGCACTTCTCTGCTTTAAGCTCACTCACCTCTGCTGCAGGCTCAGCGTCACAGGGACTCCTCTCCCCTGCTCTGGCTCAATCCCCAGCCCCATCAGGGGAAACAGAGTTAAAGGCAGTGCTCTGCATCCTGCTGCAGCATTGCTCTGAGCCCCAGGAAAAAACCCAACACACCATAATCCAAATGAATTCCAAAAAGAGCTGCAGACTTGCTCCTTGCTGACACAGGACTGGCAGAGGGAGACCTGGCTTGTCTTACAGCTTTGCTCCCAGCCATGGAAATGCTGCAGCCACAGGATCCAGGTAGATATTCCTGGCATCCTTGGTTATTCCTGTTCCCAAAGCAGGGGATGCAATGCTGCAGTTAACCCAGCCATCTGCTTGGGCAGCTGCAGGGTTATCATCTGTCTGCAGGGAAAGCTTTCCTGCTGCAGCCCTGCACAGGTCTGAGCAACAACCAGCCTCACATCATCACCTGAGCCTTTCTCCTTACCACATCAAAGTCCTCAAGTCAAGCTCTAACCCACAGTCACAAAACAAAGATAATCCAGGTATGAATGCTCCTGAGGTCTGTCTGGCTCTGCTCTATGTGTGCAGGATCCTCTGTCTCACTCTCAGCAAGCCAGCCCTTATTTACCTTATTTCCCTGCTCAGGAGGCAGTACCAGGGCAGCAGGCTTTGAAGAAAAGAGGAACCAAAAAATGCAGTTGTTCCAAGTCACAGCTATTCCTGTGCCTCCAGAGCCAGGAGTAACTACAAGCACACTGCTCCTGCTTCCCCAAATGGTGCCTCCCTCAGCAACTGCAAACCAGAGACTCACCTGACTCATTCCTACTACTGCCTTCTGTCAGCCTGACACTCCACACCAGCCTCACGGCTGCCATCCTCCACTGCCTGCTCATTAACAGGGCAACAAAAGGCAAAAAGGAGCCAGCTCGCTCTGCTTCAGCTCTTGCCACAGCTATGCCTTGAATAGGAGAGCTTGCAAAGCCTTCCTGCTCCAGGATGCCCTGTGCAGGAGCTGGGAGCCAGCACCCTGCTCCAGCCCTGAGAGGAGATTCAGAGAAGCTGTGCTGCTGCTGCTCACCAGGACCTGCAGCTCGGGGCCTCCAGGCAGCCCTGCATCACCTGGGACCCTGCAGGCAGCCCTGCATCACCTGGGAGTCTCCAGGCAGCCCTGCATCACCTGGGAGCCTCCAGGCAGCCCTGCATCACCTGGGAGCCTCCAGGCAGCCCTGCATCACCTGGGAGCCTCCAGGCAGCCCTGCATCACCTGGGAACCACCAGGCAGCCCTGCAACACCTGGGAACCACCAGGCAGCCCTGCATCACCTGGGAACCACCAGGCAGCCCTGCATCACCTGGGACCCTCCAGGCAGCCCTGCATCACCTGGGAGCCTCCAGGCAGCCCTGCATCACCTGGGACCCTCCAGGCAGCCCTGCATCACCTGGGAGCCTCCAGGCAGCCCTGCATCACCTGGGAGCCTCCAGGCAGCCCTGCATCACCTGGGACCCTGCAGGCAGCCCTGCATCACCTGGGAGTCTCCAGGCAGCCCTGCATCACCTGGGAGCCTCCAGGCAGCCCTGCATCACCTGGGAGCCTCCAGGCAGCCCTGCATCACCTGGGAGCCTCCAGGCGCCTGCATCACCTGGGAGCCTCCAGGCAGCCCTGCATCACCTGGGACCCTCCAGGCAGCCCTGCATCACCTGGGAGCCTCCAGGCAGCCCTGCATCACCTGGGAGCCTCCAGGCAGCCCTGCATCACCTGGGAGCCTCCAGGCAGCCCTGCATCACCTGGGAGCCACCGGGCAGCCCTGCATCACCTGGGAACCACCAGGCAGCCCTGCATCACCTGGGAGTCTCCAGGCAGCCCTGCATCACCTGGGAGTCTCCAGGCAGCCCTGCATCACCTGGGAGCCAGCAGGCAGCCCTGCATCACCTGGGAGCCTCCAGGCAGCCCTGCATCACCTCAGAGCCTCCAGGCAGCCCTGCATCACCTGGGAGTCTCCAGGCAGCCCTGCATCACCTGGGAGCCACCAGGCAGCCCTGCATCACCTCAGAGCCACCAGGCAGCCCTGCATCACCTGGGAGCCTCCAGGGGCGCCCCGCCCCCTCAGAGCCTCCAGGCAGCCCTGCATCACCTGGGAGCCACCAGGCAGCCCTGCATCACCTCAGAGCCTCCAGGCAGCCCTGCACCTCATCACCTGGGAGCCTCCAGGCAGCCCTGCATCACCTGGGAGCCTCCAGGCAGCCCTGCATCACCTGGGAGCCAGCAGGCAGCCCTGCATCACCTGGGAGCCTCCAGGCAGCCCTGCATCACCTGGGAGCCAGCAGGCAGCCCTGCATCACCTGGGAACCACCAGGCAGCCCTGCAACACCTGGGAACCACCAGGCAGCCCTGCATCACCTGGGAACCACCAGGCAGCCCTGCATCACCTGGGACCCTCCAGGCAGCCCCTGCATCACCTGGGAGCCTCCAGGCAGCCCTGCATCACCTGGGACCCTCCAGCGCCCTGCCACTGGGAGCCTCCAGGCAGCCCTGCATCACCTGGGAGCCTCCAGGCAGCCCTGCATCACCTGGGCCCTGCAGGCAGCCCTGCATCACCTGGGAGTCTCCAGGCAGCCCTGCATCACCTGGGAGCCTCCAGGCAGCCCTGCATCACCTGGGAGCCTCCAGGCAGCCCCTGCATCACCTGGGAGCCTCCAGGCAGCCCCTGCATCACCTGGGAGCCTCCAGGCAGCCCTGCATCACCTGGGAGCCTCCAGGCAGCCCTGCATCACCTGGGAGCCTCCAGGCAGCCCTGCATCACCTGGGACCCTCCAGGCAGCCCTGCATCACCTGGGAGCCTCCAGGCAGCCCTGCATCACCTGGGAGCCTCCAGGCAGCCCTGCATCACCTGGGAGCCTCCAGGCAGCCCTGCTCACCTGGGAGCCTCCAGGCAGCCCTGCATCACCTGGGAACCACCAGGCAGCCCTGCATCACCTGGGAGTCTCCAGGCAGCCCTGCATCACCTGGGGTCTCCAGGCAGCCCTGCATCACCTGGGAGCCAGCAGGCAGCCCTGCATCACCTGGGAGCCTCCAGGCAGCCCTGCATCACCTCAGAGCCTCCAGGCAGCCCTGCATCACCTGGGAGTCTCCAGGCAGCCCTGCATCACCTGGGAGCCACCAGGCAGCCCTGCATCACCTCAGAGCCACCAGGCAGCCCTGCATCACCTGGGAGCCTCCAGGCAGCCCTGCATCACCTCAGAGCCTCCAGGCAGCCCTGCATCACCTGGGAGCCACCAGGCAGCCCTGCATCACCTCAGAGCCTCCAGGCAGCCCTGCATCACCTCAGAGCCACCAGGCAGCCCTGCATCACCTGGGAGCCTCCAGGCAGCCCTGCATCACCTGGGAGCCTCCAGGCAGCCCTGCATCACCTGGGAGCCAGCAGGCAGCCCTGCATCACCTGGGAGCCTCCAGGCAGCCCTGCATCACCTGGGAGCCAGCAGGCAGCCCTGCATCACCTGGGAACCACCAGGCAGCCCTGCATCACCTGGGAGCCAGCAGGCAGCCCTGCTCCCTGCAGACCAGCCCGGGGGAGCAGCAGCAGCAGCAGCCCCGGCAGGAGCAGCCCTGCCCAGCCCTACCTGCAGAGAGAAGGTCAGCGCCAGCTCTGTCTCCACGTGTCCACTCGGGGGCAACACGATCTCGTGGGAGCGCAGGATGCGCTTGGAGCCCTGCAGGGAAACAAAGTCCAGCAGCAGCGGGTGAATTGCCCCGAAGGCACCTCTCACATCCCATCCCAGCCCTGTTTACTGCACACCAGGAAACGTTGTCAGGGACTACCACAGAGAAGTGAACGGATGGCTCTGACCTTGTACTTCTGTGAAATATTAATGAGATGAAAGGGAGATATTTGACTAATAAAGATTTGGGCATATTTACTGTCCCTAACTGCAACAATGCAGCTTTTGTTCTGCCAAACCCCAGCACTGAAAAGCTGCGAGTCAACCCCCCTCCCCGGAGTCGAAGTCTCCTATTTTCACTTCAGCCAATAGGTACAAGGCTCCTCGTCTCCTGGGTCTGGAGCTGCAGCATCATGCTTAAATCTCTGGGGTTAGCCATGGCAGACTGGGCTTTTCTTTTTGTGCACACACCCTTCCCCGGGGAAAATGGGGACTTCAACCTGTTTAAACAATTGCCAGTAGCTAGGGATATTAAAGAAAAAATTCACTAAGCATCTCAGTGGAGTCTGGAGATTTAATGTATCACAGGGCAACTCCAAATCAACCCTGTGTGTGGGTTGCCTTATGCTAACAGAGTTACCAGGCTATTTACTGTGTGAGCATTTCATTTCAGGCAATGTTTGAAGGAAAACTAGCAGGAAAACATGACAGACTGCTGCCTAGCAAACCCTTCTGCATTGTTCAAACACAGTGCAAGTTTCAGAGGTCTCTGGCTCAGCGTTCTGCTGAGGCTGCAGATCTGGCTTTGTCCAGACGGGCTGATCTCCCAGAAGCACAGAACTGTAGCTCTCGAAAAAGCAGCATCTGGGAAATCAGAGACAGACTGGGGGGGTAAACACCTCCAAGCTACATCCAGGGGGAAATGTGGTCTGCCCCATCAGCCTCAGAGAGCATCAGGAGATGAGACAGCAGCAGAGAGAGCCTCGTCTCCATCCCCTCCTCCCCAAAGGCACGGCTCAGGCTGTGATCTGCAGCGGTGCCTCAGCCCTGCACAGCTCCAGCTCCTCTCTGGGAACACCGAGGTGCCTGAGCCCCAGCAGATGTGACAGCACACACAGAGCAGAGCCAGGCACCCACGGGCTGCCCCCAGGACAAGCAGCACACGTGCCAGTGAAGCACAGCCAGCCTGGCCGCTGGCAGCAGCAGCAGCTGCTCCATTTGTGCAAAGCTCCTGATGGCAGCGATCTTGCTTTGCTGGTTACGCAACCAAAACCTAATGAAAGCCCAAATATAGCTGCTTTTAAAAGACTGCAGCAGATAAACAGAGCAACGGCTCGGGAAACACAGCTGACAACTCTTTGAACATATCCGCTCTGGAGGCTGCAAGGAAACATGGGAGATGCAGGTAAGATGCTCTCATTAGGTCTGAATTCAGTCATCCCCTCTGGAAGGGCTCTGGTGTCTGACAACTCGAGTGCAATTCCCCACACAAAGGCAGTTGTTTGACAGAGACCTTGTATCTGATGATCCAGTGCCACCAGCCTCAAACAAGAGCCATGTCAGAAACCTGAGTGCTGGCAAATAAAGCATCCCTGGAAAAGCCTGTCAGCATCAGCACCATAACCTGCATGCTCTGAAGGGATTTTTAATAGCAGGGCCTGGTGTGGAGAGGACTGCTCAGGTTCCAGTGTCTGAACCCTGCAGCAATGCAGACCACAACCCACACACAAAATGGGATGTGAAACTCCCATGTGTTAAAATTCCCTTTGGATCTGTGGGTCTGGACAAGCTTTCACTACAGAAAGTGTAAGCAGCAGTAGTCTGGATAGGAAAAGAAGGTCTTGCTCTAATAAAAGCTTCTGAATTCTTCAACCCAAGTCTGGCACTCTCTGGGCACAGATCAGTCTCTGACAAGCCTCAGGTGCTGACAGTGATGCATTCATCATCTAGGAGTACAAACATATGGAAAGCTTTCAGCCTTGATAAGCAGTATCTGACAGCCTGGAAACCCACAGCAGTGCTTCTTCTGGGGCTGCCACAAATCCAGGTGTGTGAAGCAATTCCCTGCCTTTCTGCCCTCTGCTGTGGGTGCACAAATGCCCTCCAACCTAAGAGTGGCACATTTTTATCCCAGCTGGACCACTCAGAGATGAGAGACACCAATTAAATCCTCAGCTATGTGTTTTTCCTTCTGATTTCACCTTCCAAACGAGACTTTGCGTGCTTTGACACAACCAGCTCTCTGCAGGGGTTTGCCTAGCTCTTCATTTGAAAAGCAGCAGCTTCTCAGCCCAGTTAATGTTCTACTTATAGGTCTGCTAGGCTTTTCCTGGTTAAGCACTTTAGGGTGTGCAGTGATGGGAGCACGTGGGCCCCTTCCTTCCCCCCTCCAGGCAGAGTGACCTACATGGAGGCACCTCATTAAATGGAACAAACATCTGCTGTGAAGTGGGTTATTTACTTAGGATGACAACTGTATTTTAGGAAAGCAATTAGTCTGCACAGGCACCCTACAAACCCACTGACAAGTCTTGGCTACAGACTCGACAGCAGAGCTGCCCAGCAGCAGGGGAAGGCCCAGACTCCCCCAAAGCAAGACCCAGTTACCAAGATGTTCAGCCCTAGACTGGTAAATAGAGATCCAGGCTTGGATTTAGTGCCAGCTCAGGAAGAAAAGGGGACCTGTGATCTGTGAAGAGCATTTTTACATGCAGATAAGCTCATGCTGAGCCACCGGTGAACAATATTCTTCACTTACAACAGTGAAATGAGTTTGGAATGTGGGAGAAGGGTAAGAAAAGAGTCTACACAGATCCAGAACTCCTTGATGGACTTGGGAAGAAGTCTGTGGATGCAACGAGGAAGCTGCAGAAGCTGAAGAAGTCTGTGGATCCTTACGTGGGGGTAAAGCTCAGTTTGGGCACCTGCCAGTATTCTTAGTGAAACAACACAATTCTTAGACCTGGGCAGTAATTACCTGCATTTTGACAGCAATGACCCCGGAAATAAGCTCCTTATCCAATTCCTTTAAGACTACCAGTTTCTTTAATGTCAAGCTGCACAACCTGCAAACAGGAACAGAAGATAAACAGTTACAGAAATCATGTCTGAAAAAGGAAAAGCTCTGATCAGCTTTTACACACAGCAGTATCCCAGTTTGAGGGAGAACAGGCTCCAGACACAAGCCCCATGCTGATACAGACAAAGAGAGCAGAAATAGATGAGGCTTCCTTGGCTTCTCAAGACTGAACTTCTCCAACCTTTCATAAATACAAGGAGGTGGCCAGGGGGTGCATCTGTCTCTGATACAGACTCACGGCCACACGAGAGCCCCAGACAGCACTGGCCTCCACTGCCCACAGCCTGGGAACCCTTGCTTTGAGTCAGACCAAAAGCTTCAGGGTCAGAGGAATTAAATTCCAGCAATATGAAAGCATAGGGTCAATCTAATTTTAAACTTGTCTACAAGGCTTTCCTAGATTGTTGGCTTTTTCAGTTTCAGACTTCTGGCTCCTGAAGATCTCGCTCCCACCTCTTCTTGTCAACCCACACATTCTTCTGCTCACCCCCAAACAAAAGTGCTAGCAAGTGGCTCAGGCAAGGGCAGGGAAAAAAAAGGAAAGAGAAAGGAAAGGACTCGAGTGGTGCCCTCTGGCCCTGGTGTTCACATGCCACACATATGCAAGTAAATCACATTCTTCACCCAGGCAATGCTACATTGTTCTGGTTAAAGCTGTTTGCACTTCTGCCTCCCAGCACGGGGAGCTTGGGAGCAGATGGAATTTGGTCTCTGCAGCCCAGTTCAGGCTCTGGGTAACGGGAACACTGGGGCTGTCACAGTTTCACAGAAGTTACCACCAGCTGGGGGAATTCAGAATGCATACCCATAAACAAACTTCTGAAAAAGATAAACCTGAAGCCAAGACAGCTCAGTTTGAGGATAGCAGAGGCCAGAGAAAGTTGCTGGGCGGGCTGTAGTGACTAGACATCATCTGTCACGCTGGCCCGGAGCCAGCACTGCCTTTGTGTCAGGTCCTTACTCCATGGCATGGGTATCTCTGGCCTCTGGCATGGAATGTTAGCAGGCATCAGCATTGCTCCTCTCAAACCCACCGCCGAGCTCTTTCTCCCAGATCAGGTGAAACATCAGGGCTGCTCATGCAGGGGTGAAGTCCAGCAGGAGGTGGGAATGAAAGAGGAGCTGATGCTGGATTTTGGCACAAGTGCCACTGACTGAGGCCTGCACCTGAACTACAGTACTTCACCCTGGTGCCAGGTGCCTGGCAATGCAGCACTGCAAGGCTGACTTGCACCTCCACCACCTTTTCCACTGATTTGCTGCAATGCCCGAGGGCAGGCAGGATCAGCCTGGGTGTAAAACAGCAGGAGAGATGCAGCTAAAGGCTCCTCCCAACAGGAGTGGGGGCAGGTGTTGAAGCAAGCACTGCTGCTCTCATCCTGAAGCACCCGTGGCTCTGCCTGAACTCTGGTCTCTCACACAGGGCCAGCAGCAGGGAAGAGCCAGGCTCATGGTCTGCACTCCAGCATCTCCCCAAACATGTCCCTGCCAGGACAACATGTCCCTGCTCTCCTCTCCACCCCATGCCATCTGTTCTCCCTTCTCATTCGCAAAGCTCTTGTTCCTGCTAAAACCCCCAAAAACCAAGACAAGAGAGGACTACAAGCTCTCTCCTTTGCAGAGCTTTGCATCACAAGACAGCACAACCAGAGATGCTGCAGAAGTTACAAAGAGGTGGAAAAACCAGGAGTGGCAGGGCCTCTGTCCCCTCCTGTCCCCCTGAGTGCACTGGGAGACAGGTGAAGCTGCACCTCTCAACCTGGAGCACGGGAGAGGCTGCTGGCTTTTCCTGTGCATCCCAAAGGAAACAGCAGGCACAGACACACACACGTGGACCAGGATCTGGAGGAGGGGGGCTGTGAAGCCGTTTGTTTTCTCTGTAATGCTGGAGCTGGAGGACAATTGCACTCAGCCTGCCCAAACCCACAGAGCTCCGGCCAGTCAGGTGCTGAGAGCAGAGGTAGGACAACACACTGGCATTGTCTCAGCTGACAGGCAAGGAACAAAGGCCTTTTCTGTGCAGCCCCGAGCTCGAGGATGGAAAAGGTACTGGAAGAAACAATGGTGTTCTCAGCACACAGAGCAGAGCACAAGGAGGGCGTTCTGTTCTCCGCCGGGCATTCCTTCAATTCATCATTTATGAGCTTTGATCAAACCCTGTGGAGCACTTGCTGCTTGGGGGAGAAAAAAATTAAAAAAATTAAAAGCCTCCTTTACAGTGATCAGAAAAACAAAAGCAGTTTAAAAAGACATGGGACACATCTGCTTTCTTCATCCCCCAGTGCTGGGCTGCTGGTACTAAAAGGCACTTCACACAAAAAACAATGGAATGTTTATCCTCTCCATCGGCGGGGGGCAGGGTGTGTGGGGGATGGATAAAAATCTGTTTAAATCCCATCAAATCACTCTTACCCTCAACACACTATTTCAGTCTAAGTTGGCAGCTTACAAATCAAAGCAATCTTCAGAACATGGGCAGAAAGGGGCCACACCTTACTCAAATCACAACCAAAAGGCACATGCCAAGTGCGTCCCTGCCACCAGCATGGGGATCCCGAACTACTCACAGGTACAGCGAGGATCTGTGTGCCAGAACTGCCTCTGGTAACACTGCACTTATCTTCCACCAAGGTTTTACTGTGCTCCCTGCAAGTCTCAGGGGTCAGCACAGGGATCAGCCTCACAAGCCACTTCTATCAACAAGGCTGTTAGGTTAAACACCGGTAAGTCAAACAGAACAGACACGGCTGGAGCTGGAAAGACATGGAGAAAGAACAAGGCTGCATTTGGAAGGGTCTGATACCTACAGATATGATCTCTGTGAACACAGAGCAAATAACCTAGCACACACAAGGGGAACTGAGGAAGCCTCAGATCTGGAGCTGAAAGAACCTGAAGTATTTTGAAAGCCTGGGACAGCAATTCAGGAGGTGCAGAGAAATCCTGTCTTTGCATGTTTCAGCAGTGACCTACAGCTGCACAAGGAGAGTTCAGTTAGCAAAAGCACTAAGTTAGCTGAAGCAGACCTAAATAAGGACAATGGAAATCGGAGAGCCAAGATTTCCACCCTTTATTGAAAGTTCAGAGTCGATCTCCCTGCCAGGAGCTCAGCTGGGTCCCAAACAGCAGCAGGAGCCTCTGTCTCCTCTGGCTCCCACAACAAGCAGGCACAAGGTACTTTTGCCTGGTTCTCTTCTCAGGTCAGCAAATCATACACCTTAATGCTACAATAAAACTCCATATTTTTACATCACTGCTGCAAGAACAGAGTTGTGAAGAGAAACCTCCACCTGCCCCAATGGTTTCAACTCGCCTTGCTATCCAAGTTGTGCTGAGCAGCTTCATCACAAGCCCTTTGCTTAAGGAGGCAGCTCTCTGCAAGGAACACAACATTTTGGTAACTGAGACGCAGCAAACGTGTCCAGAACAACCAAATAAAGTGTCGCATTCTTTACTCACTAGATGTTTTGCTTTTGCATCCCTCTGAGTAGGAAGATCAGGAAAATAAACCCCCTCCAAGAAAAAGTCTGCTTTGCTGAATTAAATGTCTGTTTCTCCACGGGGAGCACAGTAATTGCACCGAGACCTCGTTCACGCAGAGACAGTCGAATCAACAGGAAGGAAAAATTAAAAATTAAAGACCTGCATTTTAATTAAACCCCACAGAAGTAGAGAATAATAACAGGATGCACCACAGTTATAGGAGACTCCAAGTACAAGATGGGAGCTGGGGCAGGAAGACTGTAGGACACAGATAGCCTTTGTCCAGGTTAAGAGCTGTGAAGAACTGTTCCTAGAGAAAGTGTTCCATGCCAGGAGCACTCTCCTCTGAGGTCTGAAAACCTCAATCAGCCCATGGCTATAAGGAAGGAATTGGTTTCCATTTGGCCACTGGACAGTTTCACCTCATCCAAGTTATTTCAGCATTTCAGGACAGCAAGCAGCCTCCCAGCCCGGTGCTCTCAATGTCCACGCTGAGTGTTTTGCTTCAAGCCGACACTTTACACCCACATCAGTCCCAAAATAAACCATGAGCCATGGAAGGAGAGCTGGAGGGAGACACCCCCCTACACTGCTTGCCCAGACAAACAGAGCCATTCTGCACACAGCTAAGGGTGTCTGTGCAGGAGAAGCCCAGCAAGGAGCCCTGCACAGCACTTTGGGGACACAGCTGCTTCAGGAAGCTATGGATGTCTGCAGCACACCAAGAGCCAGCTGCACCAGCAGTTTCTCAGGAAGAAAAGAACAGCACACAGACAAACCTGTTGCTGCACTCACACGCCAAAGGCAGGGCTCTGTACTGGCCTAGGAGCCAGCCAGGGCAGAAGGCAGGGCAGGAGTACTGTCCCCTGATGTCACTGACACACCAGGTCTGGGCTCTGGTCAAGGGCAGCAGCAGGAGCCTCAGGAAGATGCTTCCTCACTTTCCAAAGCTGAATGAGACAACTCCCTCAACACGATCTAATCCTGGTCCCATTGTCAGGGAAGCTCCCAGGCAAGGTGAAATCAAAAGAGGAGGCAGAGGTCAGGCACAGAAACATAACCTGAGTAACCTGCAAAGAAACCTAATAGTCCTTCATTCACATTTCCCACTAAGCTGACCTTTAATCAGCTGTTCTGGCTCTAGATCCATTTGAGTAAGGTTTAAGCAGCCAGGGAACAATTGCAGAGCCAGTATTTTCATTATTCTTCTTCTCAAGGATCTTGAAATCCTCTTCCCAGCATTCATACAGAGAATTAAGCTCTTAAGATTCTGGAGACTAAGATCTATAGAAATGCTGGAGCAAGCAGGTCTTGTTCAGCCAGGCAGGAGGATGGCAGCTTATTTTACACAACAGGTTCTACCCAGGACCTCACAAGGACACACATGAACAGCCAGACACTATCCTTTTATACCTGAAATACTGTCCTGCTCACTTCAAATAAATTACATATATGCCTACTCCAAACTGAGCAAGCAAAAGGGGGTGGGCGTGTTAAAATTTTGCAGATCTGCAGAATTTTTACAAGATCCTAGAACTCCACATGGGCACATTTGCTACTTGAAGTTAATATGACCAAGTAGTAAAGCACATCTGGGCTTAGATACTCTAATCCAATGTGACAATTGGAAAATGCTGAGAGATGCCTTCCTTCAGTAGGTCAAGACATTGCTGGCTGGCTCTAGGGGACTCACCAAGGGCACAGAGGGATCAGGGTCCCTGCAAGCCAAATAACCCTGAGTGAAAAAGCAGAGTTTACATATTCCATTGGCACTCCTCATCTCTTAGTGCTTCAGTAATCTGGGAAGGAAAGGGCACTGCTGAGACACACAGGTGTTAAAGCCAAACCTCCACAGCTCCACACACTCTTCAGAGAGCCAAGCAGAATTTCTTGTGGCAGTTGTGTCACACACAACTGTTCCACCTGGCCAAGACGTGACATGTTCAAGTCACACCTGCAGGGAATCAGTCTGACACCAACTGCTCACCTCCAGCTACGTGCTCTGAACTGGGCTACTGAGAACCAGCAGCTTCCTCTCCCTTTAGGAAATCATCTCAGCAAGAGCAGGGGTAGCTCTTCACACATACAGGGGTAGCTCTTCACACATCTGTTGGGCTCAGTCGGATCTCAGTTCCTGCACACATTGTTATACATTGGTTACTCTTCAATTTGATGATTTCAAATCCCTTTACAGGGTGACGTAGAGGAAGGAAAAAACCCAACCACTGACAAAACAGGGATTAAATCTGTTTCTCAAACAGGCTACAGAGTATAAAGGAGTTGGTCAAACTCACCTATGTGCTCACACCACGCAGCCTGCAAAGCCAGGCACGGGCACAAATGTGGTTAAATACATCTCTCCTGGTTTGCCTCTTCCAAACCCAGCATCCAGAACAACAGGACTGCACAGCATCCTGATACCAAAGTGAGCATCACTGAAAGTGCTTGTGCTACTGGTGAATTAGGTTTGACCAATGTTTTCAAAGTTTTGAGGCAGTAGGAAGATGCTTTATTAGCTTTAAAGAATAAAGTCAGCAAATAATGAAAAGCTGATTCACGGTTAAGGCTCCTTTGACAGACATCAGGATGACATTTTCTAGATTACAGATGACACTAATACATTTGATATTTGTTGGGTTCATTCAGTAGTAGCTGGAGCAGCCAGAGGCACCACCAAGGAAGGAGATGGAGGCAGACCAGGGACATCCACACCCATCAGACCAAAGGCTTGGGGCAGCTGTGGAACTCACAAGTTTGCAGGAGACACCCATGGACTGCAGCAGAGCTCAGAAATGCCGATCTCCCATTTGAGCACTAATGAGTTCCACCAAAACACCACTGTCAGGGAGGGGGAGCCTTTAGGATGTGGGCTGGACAAGCCATTTCTGTAGCTAGGGCTTCATTTCTCAGCTAGTCGGCAACAAAGGCACAGCCCACAAAGTTTACGTGAGCCAGCAGGGCGGAGGGCAGCTCCCACCACATGCCTCCCACATTGGCAAAGAAACACATACACAAATGAGCAAATGAATCACGCCCTAGACCGAAAGGAGACTCAAAAAAACAAATCAGGGGGCAGGGAATGAAGGGGAGAGACCTTGGCAGCCACAACAAACCCAGCAGCCTGGCTCACGTTGCGTGCCTTCCTTATGCAACCTGCCCCAGACAGCAGTGCCTGTCACACAGCACTGAGCAGCGGGACTGCCTATTGCAGGCATGCTGCAGAGCCCTCCTGCCTGCCCACCGCCTTCCCACCTGCCCTGAGCCCTCCTGGACCAGCAGGAGCCACGTGAAGTCACCAGCAGCTGAGAAGGACCATGGGAGCTAAAGGCTTCCTGCCGTGTCCAATGCACCTCATGGTTTGCAGCAGCACATCTGCCCCAGCCTGCAGCAGCAGCAGCACATCTGCCCCGGTTTGCTGCAGCAGCAGCAGCACATCTGCCCCGGTTTGCTGAAGAGCAGCATCCCCCTGCCAAGCTGCCAGTGCTGCAAGAACAAAGGCAGCACCCAGCCTTCCAGCACACACCCAAGGGAGTCCTCCCTGTGGCAGCCAGCTCTGTTAGAGGTGTCAGCAGATGAAAGGGTTAAATAAGTGCCTCGAAGCACAGTTTTCTCAGCACCTGCCTTGCCCGGATACCCCTCGCCCTCCTGCCCTATCCACGCCTCAGCCCGAGCACAGCATCCTCAAACACAGCGGCAGCAGCAGCGGGGCCGGGAGCGGGAACATCTCCACAGCAACTGGGGCTGTAACCGCCGCACGTCACCGCCTTCTCCGCAGCCGTGCGACAAGCAGCACTCAGACAGACAGACAGACAGACAGACAGACGGCTTGTGGCTGCTCGCTCCCTCCGGAGCCGCCCTAAGGCAAAGCCTCGCTCGGTGCTGCCCCAGGCGCTCCCCGCCGCCGCCGCCAGGGCCGAGGGCCGGCCCGTTCTGGGGGCAGCACTCCATCAGCCAGGCTGGCTCAGTATTCAGTATTTCCCTTTCGATAGCAGGAAGCACAGGTCTCCAAGGACTCTTGCACTCTACTTTCAAAATGCCCGGTGTCATTCTGCTTTTGGTTCCCATTGCTGAACAGCCCACAGCAAAGGCCCACCGTGCTCTGCACACTCCTGTCCCACTTGAGGAGACAGCACAGGCCCAGTCACAGCACACTGTCCCCAGGGCCTACAAATCTCTAGAGAAAAAGGACTCTGCACAAACATTCTGATCTTCCCCTTTGTCGGTAAATCAGCCACCAAGAGGAAAAAATGATGCCAAGAGGAGCCTGAACTTCAGGCTCAGCCAGAAGAGCTTGTAAGGAAGGCTCAGTTCTGCTTGGGTTATCCATCACTGTGATCTCTTCAGCAGGAGAAAGTAGGACTAGGAAGCCTCCAGCTAGGAAAGCAGTCAAGGAAAAACAGATGGCTTCTTGGTGTAGCCAAAGCTGAACCTGCTCTCAGGGCATGAACAGTGTGCCATCTCTCTGCCTGATTTCTCTCCCCTTCCAATAGCTCCCACAACATCACCTGACACAGAGGTGAGCTGAACCCCAGTGACCAGACTGGCTCACACCATGGGTCACATCCAATTACTTCTCACTCAGCCATCCAAGAACAATTCCAAGCTCACTAGCAAGTCAGGCACACAGGCCTCCCACTCAAAGCCAAGATCCTGATGTCATGTAATTCCTAAGACTTGGTGCTTCTTTGGAAGACAACCACATTACACCGTTACAAATAAACAGACTGTCTGAAAACTGGTGTAGGAGATTTTTAAAATTCATTTTGGGGATCGGTTTTATGGTTGGTTTTGAGCTTGATTTTTTTCCTTTGCTGACCCATCTGGACCCAAGGCAGCAAAGCCAGGGCAGGTGGACCATTCCTAATCACTTTCTGTAACCTTGATTAAAATCAGCTGCATCAAGTACCAGTGATGAGGCTTTTGTTTGTGAACTTTGCCATATACAAGCTGGGAGAGCCATACAGGCATAATTTAGACCCCAAAATGCTGTTTGCTTCTTTACTGAGAACTCAGTGTCCTGTAAAAGTAAAGGCAGAGCAGCTGTAAGCAGTGAAAACCATTGTGAACTTTGATAGTACGTTTGGTATTAGCCAGCACAGCAATCAAATATGCAAAGCATGTTGCTGGCAGGCTTGCTTTCAGGCTAGAACACTTCACAGACCCCAATGCCATTCCCACTGCAGCCAGGCTGTCCAAGCCTGCCATTCTGGCCTTCTTCCAGACAGGCATGTGCAGCCAGCCACCCCAACACCTCTCAGAGCCAAGGTCTGCACTATTCCTTCAAGTGCCCCATGTTTAATGCTGGCCCCCTTCTCCCCTGACCCCAGAGATGAATGGTCTGACAACCAAAGAAGTAACAAAATTAGTCACCAAAGTTTGAAACATAATTGTTTTGGACAATTCCCATTGTGCCTAAAATACAGGAGAACTATTTACCCCCCAAAATTTTTTTCTCTCCAGCATGCAAAAATACAGAACTAACAACTTGAACTACAGGGAAGGAGGCAGGAGAACTGAAACTCTAAACCCCAATGCATTCAACAGCAGGTCAAGAAGGAAGGTTAGGAGAAAGACCAGCTCCAAAAAGAGCAATTTCTAGAATTGCTACAGCTGTGCCAAACACCCTGTGTAATGCTCACAGCACCTCAGCTGTGCACTGTGACTCTGAGCCCCACAGCCCTGCCTCACCTGTGCACAGGTGCTTTCACTGTGGGACTGCAACACTGGCAACCCATTTGTTCTCTGGCCACAGCTCAAAGGATGTTCCCAAACCCAACACATTAAAACAGTTAGAAAAGAAAGGTGGTTCTTTCCCAGAAGAGTTTATTTGAACAGTGCTGGTTTTTACATGGCAACGACACACAGCTGACAAAGCAGCCTCCATCAGCACTAAATATAATTCACAAAGGACTCTAAATCCTGCCACTAAAGCTGGGGCATTCAGCATTAACTTGCTGGAAACACTGATGAACAGCCCTCAAACTGGACCAAAACACTGAGGGTAGAGCAGCTGAAAGGTACTGTCCATTGCAGATTTGTCTCCCCAGAAAGGAAGGGGCAAACTGAGAGGAGCTTTCCAATATTAACAGTGGTCAAAAAAGGTCTGAAAATGCCAAAGCATTCAGCACTCCTTGCAAGGAAATGCCTCTGATGGAAGCTACATTGTGCTCCAGCGCATATCCCTTGCATTTTTTCCATCAAATATTCTGGGCAGCACTTGCTCATTTGCACACTGCCTGCTCAGAAGAGCACAGATAAGCTGGGAAGGAAATCACCAGAGGACAGAAATAAGGGATCTGGCGAGAATCTGAAAGCCAAACAGCTGAACACATTACCCCAGCTGATGCAAGAGTGAGATGGCTGAAGTGAAACTACCAGTGCTGCTGCCAGGGATGGAACTTCAGCAGTAACTAGCAGCAGGATTTTAACTTCCAAAACCAGCTGAACTGGACTAAAAAGGCTCACAGAGGGTGCAGTGCCCAGCCTGCTGCCAAGCACAACACGAGCTCTCCAAACACAGCCCTGAAAACTGCAGAACCCACCAGAAATGGGATCTCTTGTAGGCTTTAAAGCTGACCCGTGGGGGTGACCTTACACAGAAGCAGCAGCAGATTTTGCCCTGGCAAAGACTGCAAGAAACCCTCCCCATGCCCTGAGAGGGGAGGCACCTGCAACACCAGGCCAGCCTTGTGGCTGGGGGACAGCCAGGACGAGCACTTCCAGCTGGTTTGCAAACAGCTCCGATTTTCAGGCCACTTCTGATCCCCTCTCAGTGAGAGCAGCTTCATTTAGGGAAAATCCCCATCTCCAGGTGATCTCAAAATGTCTCTCAACAAAACCTGAAAAATGCCTTCCCCCACAGTACGTCTCTTTACATCTAAATATACCCTGTGTGCTCTAGTTTAAAGCATCACTACTGAAAAAGAAAGCATTTGTTTGGAAATAACTCAGCACAAGGTTTTCTGTTTGTTTTCTTCTCTGTAGAACCCCTCATGACTGAGATTTCTCTGTGTTCCTCATGAAAAAGGGAGAAAACCTGGCAACTCAGACTCTGTTTACACTCTTTTCTGAAAGCTAACATCACCTTCAAGTTTATCAGTGAAAGAAGCAACCACAATTTTTACTAAAAAAGTACAGAAGAATCCCAGTGCCAAACACTTGCTGTGGCAGGCAGAGTACAGTGGTTTGCTCCAGAAAAACATTTGCATTTCCTTAATACTCTAAACCTCTTCAGCAGCCATGGGAAGTTGAGCTGGCAAGCAGAAATTCAATATTATGTAGAGATTACAGTTCTTCAGCATTATTGCTGGTGATATTTCATTCCTGAAAGCAATAAGGGAGCAGCAAAGCAAACCAAATGCCTGAACTTGCTAGTTCAATCTGCCAAGAATATTTATTAAAACATCAGTGTGACCTGTGTAAGCCAGCAAAACAGTGGGCATTGAAAGACATAGGGTGCTCCAAGATGTTCAGAACTTGTTCCAGACTCCTCTAGGATTATTTTAATGTTGAACACAAGCAATAAAACAAAAAGCAATTTATAACAATCATAATCCATTCAGTCCCCAGAACCTTTCATCAGGCCTGTGAGTTCTCACTGAAACTGGATTTATCAAGATAAACTGTAGATGCTCTACAAAATAAGCAGACTGAGGTAAATGAGGCATGAACAAGCTGAGTTTGAATGAGAGGCTGCTCTTCTCCAGCAGGATATTAAGGTTCACTGCAGGGAGGGATTACCAAGAAGCCTATGCAGGAAAGTGATAGTGACTCCATTTGTGAACAAGATCACACCATCAGATCATTCCTGGAGACCAAACTCCTCAGCCAGAGCAGTCTCAGTCCCCTGACAACCTTCTCCTCTAATGCCTTTGCTGAGGCAATCAGCTGATGCTAACATGACAGTGATGCTAAGAGCAAGGAATAGATATCAGCATCATTCTTGGGCAGTGCTCATGGATGAGGCATGGCACATCTGGAGCTAGGCACGCTTACTCAGCCTGTCAGAGAGCATTTCCATCACAGAAACAGCTGAGGATCATCAGTGGGCATGAGACAAGGCCGAGTACCACAACATCAGGGTGGGATTTTTCCTTGATTTTATGCTGTCCTCACTCAGAGGACCACTCAACTTCTGATTTTCACCAGTGACTACAGGTAATACCAAGCACATCAACCTTTGCATTAGGATCTATGGCTAATCATACAACAGAAATGTATTTCTGTGCATTATCTGTTTCAGCACAATCCTGGTGAGCCCAGCCTCTCTAGAGCACCAGTGCAGATCCTCCACCACTTCCAGGGTGTTTATTTTGAGCCTTCCTTTCCATCCCTGTGAAGCAGAGGTCTGCTCACAGCAAGCACCTTGAAACTGGCTAAAGGGAAACCCTGGAACTGAAGCAGTGGTAGTGGCATGACCTTTCACTAAGACATGGTGTGTTATGTGTATCATTTGTTAAGTAATCACACATAAATGTCCATCTAATTACAAATTACCGAGCCATTCTCTGTTTTCACCCCTGAATCAGAAGAACACTGCAGACACAGGTGGCTCCCCATGACTGGTCCTCGGTGGGGTGCTCTGTTTGCAGATGTACCACCTCAAACACAGATTAGCTTCCACTCAGAGCAGGTCCTCTTGGAGAGCTGATGGAGAGTGAATTCACTCACAGGAGAAGAGCCCAACGTTACTCATGCAATAGCTTGGAAAATGTGGTGATAATATTGGAAGCAAGATAGGCCCAGGAGACTTAGCAGGAGCAGCAGCAGTCTGCTGGCAGAGGACAGAGAACAGAGAAACAAAAGCTAGAGGAGCCTCAATTCACTGCTCAAGAGTCAGGAACTGTGGGAGACAGGACAAAATGCTGAATTTCCAGATATTAGAGAATTGTTTACATTAAACTACACTAAATTCTGCCAAGTATTCATTCAAGTACCTAGATACTGATAAATCCTTTCACCTTATTGATAAACAGACGTTGGATCTTGGTATGTTTGAGATTCAGGCAGCCCCACACAAATCCTGGCAGCCCTGGGCCATTGTGCCTGTAACAGGATACTGTGTGCCTGCAGTCCCCTCCCTGGGCTTTGTCACACTCCAGGAAAAGCAAGGAATCACAAAAGCATCTGATGGATCCAAAGAGGGAAACAGAGCTGCAAAAATTCTCCATTCAACCGGACAGCAGAGGAAAGCTGCAGCATGTAGCATTTTTCTAACTTTTGTCTTTTATCATACTCCAGCTGTCATATGATTTCCACAACACAATGTGGGGAGAGCAAAGGAAAACTCAGCTACATCCCCTTTTCTCAGGGACACATCTAACATATTTCCCTAGCATAGATCTCCCCTGCTCCAGATACTTCCTATCTGCACTCAAAAGTAGCAAGTGGTCAATACATTCTCAGAGCTTGGTGAAAATCAAAGTCAGCTGTTTTCAACAAAATCCTTTTTGTTACTGCGCTCTGATGGCCACTGAAGCTGCCAACCTGGTCAGAGAGATGCTTTAACCATGAAGCATCATTTTAAAAACGGATTTGCAGCTGTGCATATTTCACTTCAATCACTCAATTGTGAATTATACCTCAGCAAGCCCTTGAAGAATAGAGGTGGGCTGTCAGGGCCATGCGAAGGGGGAGAGAAGAGAAAGGAATTCCTACCAAACAAAAGAGCTCCAAGAAACCGATACAACTTTGCTGGAAGCTATTCCCAGCCCACTCAACATTTTTTTCTGCATACAGACATACCAGAATCCCAACAAGGGGCATTTTTCCCAGCTAAAATATGAACCATCAGCAAATCTGACCACAGCCAGAGAGAAATACAGCAACCTGGTGGATGCAAAGCAAAGCACAGCGAAATAACCTCAGGGGTGTGTAAACCCAAGGGCCCAGAGGCACCTCTGAGAGCTCACCGTGGTGGCAGCCTGACACAAGCACCTGCCCAGGGCCCAGCACGCTGCCTGGCAAAGCAGGAATCCTGTTTGCTCTCCTGACAAGAGCTGTTTACATAAGATAGGAGTACACAAAACCCAAAGCACCTTTCCAGGCCTCCCCAGAAGGCTTGTGAAGAACAGTACAGCTTCACTGATGCTCACCAGGTGGGTTTATTGTCCATTCTGCATTGCTTTTGGGACTGAAAGCAGCAGCAGGGGCCAGTGGCAATGCTGAGAGAGGCCAGGGCAGAAGGAAATACCACAGAACACTGGAGGCAGTGGTTGGGACATTGGTGGAGTTGGGCTAAACCTACCCAGAACCCAGCTCCAGAGCAGATCCTGTACTCCAGCACCTGGGTGCAGCTGTTTTCTTAATCCAGAGATCCCCTGGATCCCAAGGGCTGTGCACAACACCAGCAATCAGGCTACTGGAGCCTGCAGGAGAGCAATGGTGCCAAGCAAACCTCAGCATGCAAACCCAGACAAGGCAGATGTGTGGTCCAAGTGCATCAGCACTGTGGGGAGAGCTGAGCTTTGCTCTCCACACATGCACAGCAAGGGGCCTGCAGCAGAAAGCTGGCCTTGAATGCAGGTGCAGCAGGAACACAAACAGCCACTCGGACATTTAGCTTCTGATTCTGGAACAAGGAAACAACTGAATGGACAATAAAAGCTTATTAGAAATGGTTTTTTTAAAGACACCCAGCAGGACTTGCCATTTAGGTGTCAGAAAAACAGGAGCATGCTGACTGAAGGCTGAACTGAGAAAATCCAGCTCTGAAACCCCTTCTCCCTGGAAAAAGCTGCATGTGTTTGCTTGAACTAGCACTATCCAGGCTTCTGATCCTCAGGCACATCCCCCTGGGCCAAGGGTAAGGAGCCACCAAAGTTTTGTGTTAGTGAGCAGCTTTACACTTGAGCTGCTGAATGCTATGTGTTGGGAGGGAAAAATCCTCTGATCTGCTTTGGAATCTGCCAGTGGCTGTCTCAAATCCTCACTGGGACTGAACATGAACAGGCAAAGCTTATCCAAGTACCTGGAGACACCCAAAGTCTATTTGTGAAGCAAGGACAAAGTCTACACTAATGGTCTTCAGCTCTATTAAGCAAAATAAAGCAGAATCGTGGCAGAAAGAAGACACTGATCTCCCCAGCCTGAAAGAACTGGGAGCACCTTGAATTGTGGCACACTCTCAGGCACATAGGGAAGAGGTAGAAGAGCAAATAAAAGGGAGTTCAGCCCCTAACCATCCACTAGCAACATGAAATATATATGATCCAGTTCTTGCAGTTCTCAGCTTTCCTTGCAAATCCTTCATTTTGAGGCAGTGGGTGCAACTTGATCGGGAAAGCAGCATATCATCTTTCTACCACCGGGAAAGCACGCAGATATATTTTCATTAAAGGGGTCCTTTTGGAGGGATCCTTTTGGTGCTGGAAACTGCCCATCTGAGAGGAAGAGATCACAGGGGAAAGGCTGCAGGACAGCCCCAAGAAACTCAGAGCAAACCCTGCAAACTGTAAACCAGCAGGCAGATGGAAGAGCGGAAATGGGAGGAGGGCAGGATTAGAAGTGCTATAGATTTATGATAAGTGATGCTCTAACAATAGCTTTCTTTTAAGAAGGAAGCTCTTCCTGCTGTAGTTAATCTGGTTAGCCTGCCCATACTTTCATGCACTGGGGAAGGACTGCATACAGAACAGGCAACTCCTCAAGTCAAGTGAAACCACCCACTTCAAAGCTCATAAAACACCAACCCAGTAACATGGACCATGGCAGAGGGAAAAGAAAGAGTTGCTCCCCTCAGCAGCTGTCAGGGGCTGCTCAGGGGATCTGTTCCAGCCTTTACATGGGCTAAATGTGCAAGGAAGGTCTTTTTCAGCCATGTTTTCCATTTTCATAATTTCTCCCCACCCTGAAAGGTCATGCAGATGAAAACATCAATTTAACTAATGCCAGATGGAAGACAAGTTAAGCCATATGAATCTTTGCTGATTATATAATTACCTTCATTTCTTGCAGAAACATGGAAATGCTTACAGTCGCTGGCAGATTATTTTGTACGTAAACAAACATTTCTAGGCTGTTTGTACTTTAAAGAAATTAAGTCCACATGGTTCTGACCAACAGCTCCATTACCACGTGGCACATGCATGAAAAAAAACAAGCCTGAATTTGAAACTCCACCAGGAGCTTGCAGACACCCATCTTCCCCAATAAATAATACTTTTTTAATGGGCTCATCAACTCACAGTTATAGATTTACTGGATAGAAACTTATAGAGTGTATTTTGCACTCAGTGTAAAATACACCAAATTATTTTCTGCAGACCTCAAGGTCATTTAATTTACCTCTAATGAGCCCCAACACATCAGCGAGGAAAAGAGCACTGAAACGTTCAGGCTCGTTTGCTCCTGAGCCACAGCAGTGTGGCAGTGGGCAGTGTCAACAACAAACACACCAAAGCACCACAACAGGTGACTTGGGCAGAATCTACAGGGAAACTTCACGTGTACAGGGAAGGACAGCACTGAGAAACCAGCACAGATGCAGTTCTGTGAGCCTGACTATAAAGCCACGAGCAATTAAGGATCCACTCCACAGATGCCGGTTTCTGAATGGAGCCGGCTGTGTTTGTAGGTGTCCCATTAGAAGCCAGGAGCACATGTTTAAATTTGCATAAGAATCGGTGTGAAAGATTCAGTTTCATCCCCAGCAATCTCCGGTAGCTTTGGTTACACTGTCAGATACTCAAGTTAGAAAGTGTCTATTTGACAATCTCACTGCAAAGAGCCCAGCTCCCAAAGCCTTCTTCCCCGCAGAGCCAAAGCCAGGGAAAGACCACCTCCACTGCAACCATCTCTGTCGCAGACATCTTTTATGAAAAATCCTTTCCTTAGGATTTTTTCCTCCTGAGAAGCTGAGAAGCCTCAGGAACAAAATGTAAACAATGGTTATCTGCTGCTGTGGAATGCAACAGGTGCATCTGTGATTGGCCCATGTTGGATGTTTGTAATTAATGGCCAATCACAGCCCAGCTGGCTCAGAGAGAGAGCTGAGCCACAAACCTTTGTTATCATTCTTTCCTATTCTATTCTTAGCTAGCCTTCTGATGAAGTATTTTCTTCTATTCTTTTAGTATAGTTTTAATGTAATATATATCATAAAATAATAAAACAAGCCTTCTGAAACATGGAGTCAGATCCTCATCTCTTCCCTCATCCAAAAACCCCTGTGAACACGGTCACACATCTCCTCAGCCTGACCCGCTCTGAGCTCTGACAGCAGCAGCCCTGAGCTGGAGAACACACACAGGCCTTTGGACCACCCAGGGTTTACAGCACAGAGCCTCTAAACAAGGGGCTGGACCTCTCCTCCCACAGTCATTCAAAGTCATTTCCTTGGCCAAAGAGAAACTCCACCGAATTAGAAAGGTGGTGCAGGGCTGGGTTAAGGGAGTTACCTGCTCCATGCTCACCTGCAGACTCTACTGCACAACCATTTGGTCCATCATGCAAGGCACAGCAGAGAACTGAGCCAACTGAGCACAGCCCATCTCCTCACCTCCTCCCCCAGTGAACGTCCACCTTGATGATCCCCTTCACCACGTGAACTCTCAAATGCTTGCACTGGCACAAGGCAGAAGGTGCTGGCCAGCAGCAGCCCAAGTGAGTAGTTTACAAAAAGCCACCAGGCACACCAGCTTGGGAGGAGCAGCTAAAAGCCACCTCTAACCTTTACCTGGATGGTGTCAGGATAGCACAACAGCTCTGCACACACCTGAGAGAGCTCCTCGGGGAGCAAGCTGCTGGAGCCTTGCTGTACCTGGCAGAAGAGCTAAATGCTTGTGTCTTACAGCCCCAAACACACACTGGCCAGATGGAACAGGAGGAAGACAGCCCTGATGCTGGGAAACAGGAACCACAACTGCTCTGCTGAGAACAGCAAGGCCCCATCTCTGTTACACACATCACAGTCACACAGCTGAGGCAGCACTGAAATCAGGACACGCACAACAAGCTGAAGTGAACACTGCACACATAAGATCTGGGAAGTTTGCAGGACTGCACTGAGACTAGACACCCATTTTCAGCAGAGCCCCTCCAGAGGCAATCAAATTGAGCTCTGTCACAGCC
Organism: Camarhynchus parvulus; assembly: GCF_901933205.1. NCBI lineage: Eukaryota > Metazoa > Chordata > Aves > Passeriformes > Thraupidae > Camarhynchus > Camarhynchus parvulus. The sequence continues at coordinate 29,799,585 of NC_044578.1, read as the reverse complement.
TCCAGCTGAAGTGTGCAATCCCTGAAGAAACTCAAGACTGAGTGACCTCAAACGATCCTGCTATATTTGTAAAATCGTGTGTGAGGAGATGTCCTCCAACAACCCTATTACATTCATAGGAGCTACACCACCAGACCAGCTCCCTAAAAGAGAAAGAAATCCATGTCTCCAGTGTAGAAGATGGTGCTGCTTTCTGAAGACCTAGGCCCACAATCCCAAAGCCAAATGCATCCAAAGAGAAAGCCACGTCTCCAGCTGGTCCAACAGAACCTTGTGAGCTGTTTGCTGACATTTCAAGTTGGTACAAAGCTCCCCAGACTCTCACTTCTGTGATTCCAGGATGTGCTGCAGAACAGCTAAGCGGGCAGCAAACTCTCTGCAGTAGAAGGAAGGCTGTGCTCCTCCATGGCTGGCACTCAGCAGCTGCCAGGACAGCTAGGAAATATGGTGGTGCACCAGCTGGAAAAAGTCATGGACTAAATGGAAAGGAAGGCTGAGAATGGCCTCAGACATCCTAATGGTGAAACCATACAGAAGTGAATAGGAGACCACACTGCTGCGTGAAAGGGCACCTTGTCCACCTCACTGTGTGTTCCCACTTCTGATCTAAGACACCTGCTCATGGCTTTTTTGTTTGTTTGAGGTTTTTTGCAGGTGGGCTGAGCACTGCAAATCGCTTCTCATTCCCAAAGCAGCAGAATGTCCGTGCAGGTCCCTCTGACAGAATATCCTGGTAAGCAGCTGCAAGAAAGGGAACTGTACTGGCATGAGAACCCTGCATAAGCTCTTTCATGACAAGTCAGTGCCAAGCTACGACCTCATTGCTTTAATGAGGGCACCCAGCAGAGCAGCGTGCTGGAAGGCACAGCGCCATCAGCCATGTGCCCCAGCTGTTCCCTCTGCCCTTCGTGCTGCCACACAGGACAAGCCTAGCTGGCCACAGGAGCGTGCCACCAGCCTGCCCCCCAGCAGGGACAGCGCAGCTGGGGCTCTCGGCAGAGCATTCCCGGTGCCACCCAGCGCGGCGGGAGCCAGGACACGCAGCCCTGGCTCTCGGAGCTGGGGCGTGTCCGCATTAACCACGCTCCCGGGCAGGCTGTCCTCCCAGCAGAAAGGGGATACAGACTTATATGGACTATATATAGATAAGGCTTCCTAAGAATCTCCCCATGGGGGTTATTCTCTGCTCTATATCTAGATCTGGCCTGGAGCCTGTTGGGAAACACGTACCAGACATGTGCAAGCTGCAGCTCGCTTCGGCCATCAATGAGAGCCCTGCACCAGAAACCCCTGAAACACAGGCCAGAACCACGTTATGAGCTCCATGGTTTTCCCCTGTCTCCATTTACAGCCTTCCACGTGTCTCCTTGCAGAGGTAAAGATGCCTTTAGCAATCCGTCTCCTGCCCATGATATTTACTTAGCAGCAATGAGGAGCGCCTCCAAGCCCTTGCACAGCAATGGCTTTGTAGAAAAATAAAAAGAGCAGGAAAAGATTCTGAACAATTGAGCTCCACAGAGCAAAGGGATCTGATGAAAGCAGACAGTGTCTTTTCCAGAAGGTTTTAAACAGCAAAATAAAGTGCTCTGTTGAGCAGTGAACATGTTTCACCCTGCACATGCAGGCATACCCTTCATGCCCTGCTCCTTCACGGCCTCCCACCTTCAAACCTCCACTTCTCCCCAGCAATACGTGCTTTAAAAAAATAATTAAAAAAGAAGTCACCCTAGATCACCAGGTTTGTTCATTTTTTTTTTCTTTTTAGAACAAAACCAACTATCTCCCTGAGGTCCAGAAGGACCTGAGAGCTATGTAGGTGTTGGTTAAATACCAGCATTCCCCCTTGGCTATTGCCTTTCACTTTCCTCCTACAGGCTCCAGAGCACCTGACTGCCAAAAAAGCAAACAAGCAGGAGAGGGGAGCGGGTTTATCATGACACCAAACTAGAGCTCGGGGAGGGAGGTCCCACACGTTAGAGCACTGGGGGGAAAGCGGCTAAGCTGCCATTTCCCAGAAACAGCAAAGTGATCACATGTATCTGATTGTCTGGATGAGCCACAGCAAGAAGCAGGACAAGTTGATCAAAAGCTTGCAGTGCCCAGGTGCTGCTCCCTGCCCAAGGGCACACATCATCCTTGGGGTATTTCCCAGCCCATTCCACACTGAGGAGCCAAACAGTTAACTCTCCAAACCAGTACAAAGGCTATGGATGAGGAGCACACTTCACACTACATCAAAGCTGATATTTTATGCTAATCCATCTGCTTACAGGAGAACAAATGCTATTTTCCTTGACAACTCTTCTGAAATCAGATCTGAGCAATCATGCACGGTTTGAAACCCTTTTGAAACATCAGTAAACCAAACATTGTTATTTTCTGTGCAACAACTCCCAGGCACAGCAGCTCGGTCGGTGACTTCCATAAAGCGCTCAAGCCCCAGGCACTGCACCCGAAACGCCGGTCCTGGCACACACACCCCGAGCCAGGTGAGCCCCCGAACACTGGCTGGCCTGCAGACCCCAGCTTTGCTTTATGCACACAAGAGCCTCCACCAAACAAAATTCACAGCATACAAAAGCTGCTGCTCCCAGTTCTACTTTTGCTGCGTACTTTAAAAATTAGACTGCTTTCCCATTGGGGCAGGGGAAGCATTTGAGCTGCTGATCGAAAATAGTCATTGCCCTGCAAGTCAGTGTGCTGGAAGGCAGCCTGGCTGCAGCCTGGCAGCTGCTAGGCGAGAAGGAACAAGGAGGCCACCTCAAAAGAAAGGCACAGCTTGTGACAACGACACAGGCACAGACAGGCTGCGGGAGAGGCTGAGCTGGGTCCCGAGGAGGAAGCGTGTTCCAGGCTCCAGCACACAAACAGAGCCCACACATCTGTTTTCCAACAAAAGGAGCCTCACCTGAAGGCTCTCCACCACTGCTGCACCAGCCCAAGGACAGGGTCTACATGTGTGGTAGCCCCTGGATTTTTAGGGATCCCCTTCTCCAGGGATACTGGCTGCAGCAAGCAGAGCAGGCCCATTAGAGCTCTCCAGGCAACTCATTATTTTAAACAAATGAGTGATTAGCAAGGATCCACTCTCTCCTAGTGAAGCTGGCTGCATGCCCTGCAAGCCTCCACATCACTGTACAGTATCATAATCCAATTAAACCTCACCATGAGAGAAGCTTCACGCTATCACATTCAATTAGCCAGTTAAGCCTCTTATCATCTGCACGTTGGGATCCATTCGGACTGAAAACTCCCCCAACACTGATTGGGCATCCTTCAGCCAGGCAAGGACACACAGATGTCACATCTGGAGCAGCAGGAGGACCATACAGCCTAGGAAACCCATACTGCTGGCTTATATGGAGGTAGAAGCACAGGAGGAACAAAGCACAGTGAGCAGCTCCTGCCCACTCACAGTTATGTGCTGAGGTGACTTGCTCCCCGACTTCCCAAGGAAATGGGTCAATTCTGAAGGAGCTCAAGGGGCCCAGAGGAATTTCAATGGAAAGGCAAAGCTAATAGAGGACCTGGCAACACAGAGTCGTCTGGCAGCCAGCCACTAGTTCCATAGGAAATACCCTCCCTAGAAGGTCACCATAACGGTGGCAAAATTTGGCCCAAAAGAATTGGAAAAAGCTGCCAAGATGTGACGCAAATGAAGGCAGCGAGCAGGGCCAGCTTCCTGCGTGAGGCCAAAACACGGAGCGCTCTTGGAAAAGAGAAAGATTAAGGGTTGCAAGGAACATAATGGCCTCTTGTAACAGCTGAGTTGTTGCTTTTCTTTTCTTGGCAGAAAAGAGGGATGTTTGGTTGCTAGTTGATTAATCTATTATGCAAATCATTTCATAGCTAATTTGATACAGCCACAAGCTTGCCACAGAAATTGTCCGCCTGCTCAGAGCTGATGAAAGGTGGAGCATCAACAGCTCCATTTGACAAGAGCTTTTATTTCCTGGACAAGCAGCTGCAGGGTCACCTCCTGCCAAGCAGGGCTGCAGGAGCACAGGCCAGACCTGCCAGGGGACACGAAGGGAAGATGCTTTGGGCACCCTCACTTGGTGGAAGGCAAGGAAAGAGGCTTTTCAAAAGAGCAGCCCATTCCTTCTGCTCCCACCACCCTTCTGCATGCACAAAGCACCCAGGTGAAAACCATGTAAAATCCCATCCAGAGACTTTGGCTAGCAGCTCTAAGATCTGTTTCAGAGCTGTTCTTGACATGCACAAGCTTCACCTTAAAAAAAGACTCAAAATAGGTCTCACTGGAACTCTGACTCCAACAAACCACTCAGCCTCTAGACAGAACACTTTCACTGAATAAGACAAGCACCCAAGTTACATTCAGCAGGATCATACAAAGTGATAGGATTTACATGGGGAACACTGAGGGATCCCTCAGGTTTGATCTCTTCCCCAAAGACTAAGGAGGACAAATAGGATGTTCTAGCTCCAAGAAGAAGGGTTGGTTCTGGCCACTGTGCTTTACTCCAAGCAGTTTATCTCCATTGCTCACTCGTGGATGTTTTTCCTCATGCATCTCACACATTCAGCATCATCTCAGTGATATTTTTAAAGGCTGTCCTGTGCCCTCATTTGTATTCCATTTCCTTTCGAGGGAAAATGTTAGGCATTTCATGCTATTCAAACAAAGTCAAAACAAAGCCTCCAAATAAGCACTTCTGAAATGTACCTAGTCATCTGAGTAATTAGACATTTTCCTAGCTCCAAATGTACTGAAAGTCTATTGTCAGCTCCCAATGAATGTGCCAGCAGTTATCCTAACCAGGAAGAGTTCTCTCCTAAATGTTAACATACCGACAGAATAGAAGGTTAAGATACACTTACATTAGATCTCTCCCTACCTGAATTAATCAGTGTTTTTAATTATGTAGCATCACCTGATCATAATTACTACTCTAGCAAGTTGTTCACCTTTCTCTGATGATATGATGCACAGCTGGCACTGCTCAAGCCAGGCCAGAACATGCTCTCACTGGCCAGAAGTTCCCATTCCCAGTGCAGGCATGCATCCTTCACACCAAAGGGCAAAGTGTTCCACTCCTGGGTGAATCAGTGGCAAATCCTCACAGGGAGAGTCAGCTGTGGACTTCACACAGGTCACAAGCCCCTCAACACTTGGCTAGCAGATGGAATTACCAGGTATGGGTGCAAACCTGCAGATTGCTGGAGTGGCTCCATGCCCCAGCAGTCCTCCCTGTGTCCCTCCTGTCGCACATGTGCAGTGCTGTCACCTCTCCACGCTCACAGAGCCCTCTGCCACTCATCAGCCCACAGGAGGCAGCCAGCCAGACAGGCCAGTGGAAGAAGATGGGAGCTGGCAGAGAGAGAGGAGCACACAGCCTGGGGCACCAGCACACTGTTAGGATCCACTCAGCTGCCTGGATCTGAAATCTCATCCCATCCCTTTCCATGGCCCCCGGGGATGTCCGTATCAGGGCTGCTGTGTGTGTCCGAGTGCTGCACGGCCATGCCACAGCACTGAGCAGTCACATCCCCACACCCCCAGCCTCCTGTGGGCCCAGGGCATGTGTGTGAACCCCTCTGCATTTCCTCACCCAGCAGGCAAGCTACAGAGTGAGCCAAGAGGGGAGATGCTCAGGCAGTGCCCAGGCAGCAGCCCCAGCCCTCTGGCACTGCCTTTGCACTGCTCTGCTCCACAGACTTCTTCCTTCAGTCCCCAGGGACACTGGGGCACACCTGCCCCACATCCAGCTTGCTCTCAATCCACTCTACTGTGCAAAGCTTAGCAGCAACTTTTACCAGTTTGTGACAGCTAAGGCAGTAGCCTGAAACAAAACCCACTCCAAATGGGAATAGTGGCTATTGCTGCCTTCCCTTGCTTCAGCAGACCCTTCCAACAAACCTTTCCCCCAAGGCCTCTCTTCCTCTGGACAATCTCCACATGGTGTCATCTCCTCATGAGACTACCTCAACATGGGACAGTACTGCAGCCTGCCATTCACACCCACAGATTCATCAAAAGATTGGAAGGTAAAGAAACCAACACCAAAATCCACAGAATAATCCTTACTTCTACTCTTTCAGTGTGAGGAAAAGATGTTGATTCTCTCGCTGCCATGCAGCAAGAAGATCACTCTCAGTGTTTACAGGTGGTAGGGAGAAGCTTATGTAATGTAACCTTCCTCAAAGGAAAGTCTTTCAGTGCACAGAAGAAAGAACCAGCAGGAGAAGGTAGGCATCTCTCCCTTCTGGTATGCAGTGGATACGCCCAGATAGTGAGACATTTTGAGTCACATTTCTGGGATGACTAAAAGAAAGTAGCTGCATTTCAGAAATGCCATGGTCAAGCCTCCCAGGAGCTACGTGTGCTGAAGAATAAATCATAAAATCACTTCTGCAGATGGCAGAGGAGTAAGAGAAGCCAGAACAAACGCAAAACACCACCTCACCTCGTGTTTCACACTAAGCACACAACTGCAGAACACCACCATGACTCTTCCCTACTATTCTTCCTTAAGTTTAGACACAGCCTTCTCACACAAGGAAACTCCATGGATGCACCAAGGCAGCCTTCCAGATTTTGCTGACACCCCATCCAAGCTGAGTGGACTTTCAGTAAATCACCCACCAGAGTGAGTTGAAGCACACACACATCCACACAAGCATCCCCCACACAACCTAGAGCAGGGCAGGACCACTCCAGGCACTGCTTCCACCCAGCCCCTCCTGCTCCAGGCCATGGTAGCAGAAACACCTTAGAAATGGGCTAAGATTTATTGAACCAAAAGGAAAGGAAGCAACATTCCCTCCCCGAGCACGCGGTCCTCTCCGTGAATCCTCTGACTTTGTGCCAAGTTCAAATCTCTTCTCTGCTTGGAAAGCCTGTCCTGCCAACAGAGACCCAGAAGGGAACTGGTGGAAATCTCAGAAGAGGCCAAGGCAGTTCCACAGTGCCTGACCACACAGCAAGGCCCTCCACATCTGCCCCTCACGTCCCAACAGACATTTGCTGGGACAAGAAACTCACTTGGGATATGGTTTCCCACGCAGAGCACTTCATTCTAATATCTCTTGCTTTAAGATAAAAGAACCTTAAATGTCATTGTGCCATAGTAAAAATCATCACCATGTGAATTTAAAAGGCAGAGGCAGTGGCCTAACTTAAGGTTTTCAAACTCCTGCTTTGTCTGACAGAAAGGTCTGTTGCAAAGCCCGTAATGAAATGCAAAGCATGATGATCAATGGTCAGAAACAGCAGCACTGACTGCTGCAGAACTTGGTGTTTGCCCAGCACACACCTCCCCGTGCCACAGGACCAACATCCCCACAGAACCTGCAACCTCAGCTGCTCCTGACCTCACCTGGGGCTAACAAACCCACCCAGCAGCCTGTGCCCAGCCTGTGGGCTGCCCACTCTGTGTCCAGCAGAAAACTCCACATCTGGGGACAGGCAGGTTCACAGGGCTGGCAGCAGCAGGTGCAGCAGCTGGATGGAGCTCATCCCCCTGGCTGAGGGAAAAAGGGCACCCAGGAAGAGCAAGCAAAGGTAATGGCAACAGCAGGGCCAGAGCAGAGGGACCCACCGCCACACCAAACTCCCTCCACCAAAAGCTTTGTTCCTACAAGGTCCCAAATGCCCCAGTTCTTCCATCAATTCCTCAGGGCAGGCAATCTGAGCACTTTTATCATGCCCTCCTTCACCGCTTGCTTCAGCAGTTCCAGACTTTCCCCCTCAAACCCCAGCTCTGCCCCACCTGCCCAGATACCCACATGGGCTTTGCATTCCCCACATTCCACCAGGCACCTCAACCAGCTGCCTCCCATCTGCTGCCCACCACAATTCCAGCGCCCAGGACCCACCCTTGTGCTGCCCACCAAGGCAGGGTCAGTGTCCTTACACTGCATTTTCTGGTCATCCACAGATTTGCAAACCAGCAGGCTATGTTGTGAGCTCGTTTGCAGATCTGCAAGTATCAGCATAAATGATAATGCAGAATGAAAAGTCCTTGACAGTGTCAGAGGTTTGGGCTTTTATTTGTTTAACAGCCACTGGTACAAGGTTGGGTGGGATGGAAACCCAGCTGCCTTCCTGTAGCAAAGGGTGCAGTGGAGAGAAGTGTTTTCAGAGCAGTGCTACCGTGTCCTCTGCATGGCAGGGACAGGGCCAATTGCACTGGAACCACAGAATGCTTTGGGTTGGAAGGGACCTTTTAAAGATCATTTAAGTCCAACCCCCTGCCAGCAGCAGGGACACTTTCTTGTCTAGTGCAAAATGAAAAAGCACCAACTGCTCCTCCAGCTATTCCCATCCAAGTGACAACTTCCACAGCAAAGGGACTCCTTGAAGACAGGCACATTCCCCCGGGTGCCAGACCCTTTCCAAGATCTCCAGTTGCAGAAAAGAAAGGCTGAACGAGACACAAGCTGAAAAAGTTGCTGCCCGAGGCGCTGCTAGCACAGATAAACCCCTATAAACCCAGATTACCTGCAATAGCAGGACTCGGGTTTGCTTCTGTTGCTGCCCACGATGTCAGACCACTACAGTGTTTGTGATAGTTACTCGTCCCTGCAATACAGGGGCATGGCCACCGAGTCCAGCCTGCTGTGTGGATGGCGCAGCAGACAGAGGGATTTGGGGGGGTTTGTAAAGCTTGCAGAGCTTCACGTTCCTGCCAGGTCAGCCTGATGACTCTGTTTCCTTTCTGCTCGCTCGCTACGTCCTCGTTTAAAACAAAACAAACAAAGATAAAGAGGAGCGCTGCAAAGGTTTGTCTCCGGCACGTTTAAATCCGCAGAGGCATTCTGTTCTGAGCTGGGCTTGAAGAGCGCAAAATTTTTAAAAACTAAGAGGAATGCCTGCCATGCGGGCTAAAAGCAGCGCGGGCAGGGAGCACGGCCGCGTGTGTACACACGGCAGAGGCACGGCAACGGAGGGACACGGGCAGAGGGCGAAGAACCAGCCCCGGAGAAGGGATGCGCGCCCCGAGCCCATCCCTGCGGGCACTGCCCGGGAAAGGCGGCGGCACCGCGGTACCGGGGGAGCCCCGGCCCGCGCCGGGGGCTGCCGGGGACACGCACGGCGAAGGTGACCCCGCACAGCCCGGACACACGGCAGCACCCCCCGCCCTCCGCCGGAGCCCCGCACCGCCACCCATCCCGAAAGGCACGGGAGGAGCCGTGCCCGCCGCTGCGGCAGCGCCGAGGGGCGGCAAGGGCCCTGCGGCTGCGGGAGGCTCGCACAGGTGATGGGAACGGGGCTCCAGGAGGCAGCCGCGGAGCCGGGGAGGAAAGGGGGTGCGGTCCGCGCCCTCGCCCGCCCGTTACCTGGGCACGCAGCTGGGGCTGGAGCCGTCGATCTCCCAGGTGGCGAAGAGGTTCATAGGCACGGGCCGCCCCAGGGCCCCGGTGCCGCCGGGGAAGCTGAGGCGGCTCCGCTCGGCCGCCGCCGCCATGGCTGTGCCCGCCGCCCTGGCGCGCGCCCACCGCGCCGGGCCGCCGCCGCCCCGCCCCGCCCGCGGGGGGCGCGTCACGGGGCGGGGCCGGGCGGAGGAGGGAGGGGCGGGGGGCGGGGCTTACTTGGCGCGGCTGGAACGGGGCGGTGCTGCCGAGGGGGCGTGGCCATGCCGAGCCTGGTGGGCGCGGCCGTGCGGAGGGGCCGCGTCTGCTCTAAGGAGGCGCGCCCGCGGGGGGGGCGTGGCTATGACGGGGCGTGGTCTCGCATTGGCGCATGCGCGCACGGGGCGGGCGGAAGTGCCGCCGGCGCGGCGGCCGCGCACCGGAAGCGGCGGTGGCAGTTTCCGGGCGGCTCCGTGGCAGGGCGGGCGCGACCATGGTGCTGCTCACGATGATCGCCCGCGTGGCGGACGGGCTCCCCCTCGCCGCCTCCATGCAAGAGGACGAGCAGGTGGGGCCGGCGGGGCGCGGGCGGGGAGGGGCCGGTGTGTCCGTGAGGAGCGGGCGGGGGGCGACCTACCGGGAGGCGCGCAGTCCCTTCTCACAGCAGGGCGGCTCCGGCACCGGCCTTTGCCTGCCGGTGGTGGCGGGTGGGACGGGCAGAGCCCGCCGGTGCTGTGGGGCCGGTGGCGGCAGCCCCGGAGCCCCCCGGTGTGTCCGGTACCGGCCCTGCAGCCGCTCTCCTCCCTCCCTGCCTCCTCAGTCAGGCCGCGACCTGCAGCAGTACCAGAGCCAGGCCAAGCAGCTCTTCCGCAAGCTGAACGAGCAGTCCCCGACGCGGTGCACGCTGGAGGCGGGAGCCATGGCTTTCCAGTGAGTACCGGCAGCGCTGCGGCATCGCGGCTCCCGGGAACCGGCCGGGGCTCCTGGAGCCGGGCTGGGCGTTGTTGGAAACGGGGCTGCTGTCAGCCCTGCTGCCCAGGGAGAGCGTGTGAGCTGGCACTGCTTGGCACAGGTGTCTGGCGCTTGGTTTTCATCCCGGTTCGTGGTTCTGCCTGTGCCGCAGACAGTGCAGGTTCTGTTCCCTCCCTGCCTTTTTCTCTGTTGTGCCCTCACTGCATCTTCTGGGCGGCCTGTGTCTCGTGTTTAAAGAGATCTGTCCTTGTACTGTGCCCTCCTGCTGCCCAGGACTGTCCTCTCTGTGCCCTGTGAGAGCTCAGCTTTTCATGAATTACAAGCACATCGAGCATCTCTGAATATTTTTATTATTGTTGTCTTAATACCTGACAGACTTCTTTCTCTCATCCAGTAAATTCAATCTTATTGTTGCTAGATTTGTTGGGTGTGTTTAATGAATTTCCTTAACTCTTTGGGAGCTCTTGACCTGAAAGCACTTTTGGCATTTTCCAGTAGTATGGAAGAGAGCAAGAGAGCTTGGGTATGAAACAAGGAAATCTTGCAGAGCTCAGACATCCTTGCTCCTCAATAGCAGGGTGAACAGAGGGGGAGTTGGAAGGCAGGGAAGGCCGTGTGTGAGGAGGGAAATGCCTCTTGCTGTGCCATGTCATTGCCTGGCACTTGGTCAGGATCCTGTGGGAATCAGCATTGTGCCGTGACAGGAGTGGCTGTTGGAGGGCTCAGGGGCCAGGTGAGCTCTCCAGGCAGAGCTGTGCAGCTGTGGCAGGGGTGTGCCAGCATCCCCACGGTGCCACCCTCAGCAGGATCCCTCTGTGGCAGGGTGTGTGTCTGTGAGGGGGACGTGGCCTTTGAATGCAGGGCAAGGTTGGCTTTGGGCCTCTGCTCCAGCAACGGGAGCAAAACCTCCCACCCTGACCCTTTCTTCAGAGATTCAGGGGTGTGAAGAGATGAAAACAGGAGGTTTTTGGATGGGCAATCTCTGGCAAAAACCGTGAGGTTTGGGGTGATGCTTTTCTTGTGGTTGTCGTTTGTCTGCTAACTGCGACAAGATTTATAAAAAAATCTTTTCTCTGGGCTTCTGGCTGCCTTTGATAGGGAGTTACAGTGTCAGAGCATGGCCCTGCCTAGCCTGGCCACCCTTATCTCCTGCTGGACTTGGGTGTTGTTGCTGGAGTTAAGTGCTAGCTGCTGCTTTTCCTGAAGTTAAATCTTCACAGAATTTAAAAGCTGCCTCGTTTCTGAGTGTCCCCTTGGCACAGCATGGGTGTAGCTCTGCCTGGCAGTGAAGCCTTGGGAAAGAGCCTGTGTAGATCCCAGTAAATCCCTTCTTGAGTTACCTCCATGATGCAAGCAGGGAAGGTGGCAACACTTGCCCAGGAAATCAAAGCCTCTTAGTGTGGCTGTACTGACAGCAGCTGTGAGAGGAGGGAGGGCTTGGGCAGGCCTGTTTGGGCAGCTGTCCCAAAGGAGCAGCCAGGTTACCTGGCTGGGACAGGAGTGTTCCTCCTCCTGGCCTCAGTTAGTCCCTGGATGGGTTTTGCTGGCCACTGACAGCTGCTGCTGCAGAGCACTTGCTTCTGCCTCCTTTGAGGTGGGACATTACAGCAGGACCTGTGTGGAAAGAGCAATTTCAGGTCAGAAACTTTCCTCTGCAGGGAGGGGAGCTGACAGGGGAATTTGAGATTTAGTCTGAAATAACGCTGACCCATGGCCAGGCTGCTCACCAATCTTCTTGTGCCAGACCAGAGCTGTGAGTGCTGAGGGCAGCACAAAGCAGGACAGAGCATTCAGCTCTGGGGGGAGTCAGCAGCACAGCCCAGGGTATTGCTGGGGAGTGGGGTGAAGCTGTTCTGCTGAGGTGCTGCTGAACATCTTCAGCTTCATCAGTTCAAAGCAGAGCCGAGCCTTCCTGGAGCTTGAAGTTAAAATTGTGAGCCCTTGGGTGATTTCTGCCAACTGCTGTGCCAAGGTTGCAGCTGCAGGAGCTGTGTCAGCCTTGCAGCAGCAGCACTGGGGCTGTGCAGCTACAGGAGCACCGACAGCTCTGCTGTGCTCTCAGGGAGCAGGTGACCTTTGCCTGATGAATGGCTGAAGTGACTCCTACCTGTCATTTAAAAGCAACCCTTGGCCTTTGCCACTGTTACCAGGATAAAGCTTTTCTCTCTCAAAATGCCCAGTGTGATTACAGGAGGCCTGCTGGCTGCACTCAGAGCAGAGTTAACAGTGGCAAGTGGCCACATCTGCCCCTTGTGTGAGGACATGCAGCCAGGTGCTGTGCTGAAGCTTGGAGGTGCACACAAAGTATGAAACTGAGAGGCTCAGCTGTGCAGGAACTCTGGTCTGAAGTTGACAAAATTGTCTGAATCTGGGGCAGAGCGAGGTGAGCTGGCTCCCTGTGGTGCTGCCAGACCAACTTTAAACCCAGCACCCTGAATATCACACCAGGGAGAAGCAAGTGGGAAATGCAGCTGAAGAGCTCCAGGCAGAGATAAACAGAGCAGGAACAGGGACATGTTCCTCAGAGTGCTCTCACCTGGAGAGTGCTGCTCCAGCAGTGCTGCCAGAATTCCCTTCTGACACTGGTTCTCCTCATTTCAATAGATTTGCTCAAGTCTTACTCATCATGGCAGTGGCTAAATCAAGCTCTGGGTGATGATCTTTAGCAACCCCGATGTGGCAAGCAGGTCTCCAGGGGTAAGGGAAGTGATGCAGTCCAAGCTGAGGAACATAAAAAGGACCAAAGGCCACGGGCACATGGGGAAATACTGTGGAATGGATGATGGCAGCTGGAGTTTCTTCTTCTGGTTGGGGTGAATCTGTTGTTGTTTGAAGGCTGCCAGGGTTCACACATGGGCCATATAGAGGCAAGAGGAATGGATAGTCCTGAGCCCAGGAACAAGGTCAGGATGGCTAATTTAAAGGACATGGCCCTGCTGGGGTATCTGGAAAAACAGTGGGAAGTGGGGTGAAGTTGTTTTGTAAGCCTGATGTGTCTACTAACAAAATTTTAAGCTGCTTATTTTACTACAGTGCCCTCAGGACTGGATCTTTTCTTTAGTACACTGCTAATCTTTATGCTAACCAGACTAATGCTTAATGGCATTATGCAGAAAGTCAAAGGAAGGTAACCTAAAAGTAGCATTCACACTCCACCCTGAAGAATATAGATAAGCATTCAAAAGTGTTTACAGGGCTGTTTACTGTCTCCACCCCCTTGCTTTTGGTGGGAGTATTGTAGCCTTTATTTTTATATTGGCTAAGTGAGGAGGAAAATTCAGTTGGGAATGTGGAGCAGCAGAGTGACAAAGTGAAGCCTAAATAATCTCAGGGTTGGTGGTGGGTGAGAAGAGGACCCCTTTGCCCTCAGCTAGGGGGCAAACCAAGCAGCTTTACACAGCAGCATGAGTGTCACTGTGTTCTTTGGAGAACTGGTGGCATGGTCACACCCACCCATGGTGAGCCTGTAAGGTCACCAGCACCCACCTAGCAGCAGTGCCCCTCCCCAGCTGCCCCTGTGGTGATGCATGTGCAGGGCAGCACGCCTCCAGCAGGCTGGTGGGGGTGAGGAAGGGGATAGCCAGCTCTCTGAAATGGAGAGGGACAGCTGGCAGGGACTGGGTGCCTTCCCAGCTCACTGAGACCAAACTCCTGTGTGTGTCTCCTCATGTCAGTGCCTCAGCTTCCCATTCCTGGGCCTCAGGTACTTGGCTGTGCTGCCCCTTAGAGATGTGTTGGCCACCTTCCCCTCTACTCTGCTGGCAAACTTTCTTGTGCTGCCCCTCCTCCTGACTGCAGGGTGTTCTCTTTTTTATACTCCAAAATTACAACTCTTTTGTTGCTCGTATTTTGTTAAGCTAATGGTATTCACAGACCAGCTTTTGTTCAGCTGAAGTCAAAGCCCAGGACTGTTGGCATGGGTGTAGGGTCTGAGGCTACAAGAAAATTTATTTTGGCTAAAGAAAAGATAAGCCATTGCTTTGCAGAAAGGTTTACACTTGATCCAGACATAGAAAAGCAGAAGTTCTTGTACCCAGTTCTCATCACCTCATAGGAATAGAGGCGTGCAGGGTGGTGTTTGACAGGATAGGTTCAAAATTGATTGATTAATGCTCTGTCTGCCATTCTTTTAGCTACATCATCGAGAAAGGAGTGTGTTACCTGGTCCTGTGTGAAGCTGGATTCCCCAAGAAGCTGGCCTTTGCATACCTGGAAGACTTGCACTCAGAGTTTGATGAGCAGCATGGCAAGAAGGTTCCAACAGTCTCCAGGCCCTATTCCTTCATCGAGTTTGGTGAGGTCCCTCTCCCTGTGGCTAGTCAGGAAACTTCCATCTGGGAGGGAGCAGTGGCCATGGGATTCTCTGCAGCTTGTCCTGTGGAATTGACAGCTCAAATTCTCCTTGGCACTAGAGACATGGGTGTTCTGAGCAGGAGAATAGAGAAGTGGTATGGAAGTGGTGCATGTCCTTAGATTCAGATTTCCTACTTTTAGTCTTTGGCCTCATTCAAGTGAATATTTGCGTGTAGTCTTCTGGCTGTCGCAGCAGTGCTCCCACTCCTGCAGCCAGGCAGCTCTGTGCTAGGTGAGACTCCCCCTGACAGCCCTGTCTCCTTCCAGACACCTACATCCAGAAAACCAAGAAGCTCTACATTGATAGCCGGGCGAGGAGGAACCTGGGCTCCATCAACACAGAGCTGCAGGATGTGCAGAGGATTATGGTGGCCAACATTGAGGAGGTCCTACAGCGAGGAGAGGCCCTGTCAGGTACTGGGAGTGGCCAGGGTTTGGCACACAGTGCTGTCTCCTGGGGCAGCTGGGTGGGCAGAGCGTCCTGAGGGAAACGCTTGACCCTGCTGAGAAAAGCAGTGAACCCAGTGGGTGTTCCAGCTGGATCAGCTGTGTTCTGAAACAGCTGGCGGGTGCTGGTGCTGCTGTGGGGGACGCCAGCCCCTCTCCAGCTCGGACAGCTCTCATCCCAGCAGGACAAGCCCTGGGCACAGGGGGCACAGGGCACACTGCCACGTGAAACTGCTGTGCTTCCAGCTGCTCCAGAGAAACTTGTACACTTAATGTAACATTTGGGGAATGCTCAGTTAAACCTAAACCCTCTCCCCTTTCCCTTGAACAGCTCTTGATTCCAAGGCCAACAACTTGTCCAGTTTGTCCAAGAAGTACCGCCAGGACGCCAAGTACCTGAACATGCGCTCCACGTACGCCAAGCTGGCGGCCGTAGCCGTGTTCTTCATCATGCTGATTGTCTATGTGAGGTTCTGGTGGCTGTGAGCTGGCCCAGCCATGGAAGAGGGAAAGCCAGTGGCCTGGCAGGTGAATGTGTGCAGGACACTGCTCATGGGGGATGTGCATTAGAATCCACACAGGACCATCACCTTCGCAGGAGTGTCCTGGAGTTGTTAGGTGACACCTGGCTACTGCATCTCTTAGTGGAGCCTAACAATAGGTGTGAAGGCTTGTTGAGTGCAGGCTTTTCCTCTGAGGCAGTTTGCACTGGGATACTGCAGAATTTGGCCTCCCAAGGTTCTTCCCCCTCCCGGGGCACTCTGGGAACAGTCAATCAGTGCTGTTTAGCATAATCATATTGTACATCCTCCTGCTGAGTAGCTCTAGTGGGAACTGGACTCTAATGAACATTCCTTGTGTTGGTAATGTTTGCTTTTTTAGAATCTGGGTCTGCAGTTCTTTTTCTTTCTTTCTTTTTCAAGACTCCCCTGTTTGCAGGCAAGTATTTCACTGTACATAAACCAGCTTTCACCTCTGTCAGAATACCTGTTGAGTGTTTTGTGTCTGACATCCTGGCTTGTTACACTTTAAATTGCTTTAGGAAGAAATGGATGTTAAACTATGCCTTAAAACACATTCTGTCCAGTACTAGGAGGGGCAGTGGAAGGCTTCTGTATTAACTGGTTCTGCAAAGTTAAACTCCACGTTTTAAGTGTCCACTCTCCCTCTCCTGACAGCTGTGTGTGACAGTATGTTTCCACATGAACAGGGTGTGTAATTCAATGCCGTTGGAACGGGCACAGTGCAAACTATGTCAGCACTCTCTATTTTTCCCTTCTAGCTGCAGATTCACTACATTATTTCCTTCCTTTTTATAACTGTGCTTTCCTTCCAAAATGTGTCAAAACTGCCAGCATTTCATCTCTGGGATCCTTGTTTTCTTTCTCCCTCTTTCCCTCACCCAAAACAACCAAAAAACCAAAACTCTGAATGTTGTTGTGAAGAAAAGGCAGTGTTCCTGTAAAGAACACTACATGAAGGATTAAGATAACTTCAAAACAGTGAAATCCTTTAGAAACACCACCTCTTTTACCCGTGGTCATCTTCTCCCTACCTCACTTGGGAAGTTGAAACTGTAGGTGAAGAAAAACTCATTATGGGGCAGTAGTATAGAGCTTCTTCTTTCTTATGGGCCAATCTCTATATCACCAGTGTAATGTGATTTTTTTTAATAATTTTTTTTTGGTCCACCTGTGCTGAGAATAACATTTTAGCAGATTTTGGTTTTATTAAAAAAAAACCAAAAAGGAGAGAGAGAAAAAAGAAACCCCACAACTCAGGCACTCTGCTGCACTCAAATGTCTGCCACTTGGTAGAGGAAGCAGGTGGTGTCACAGAAGGAAGTGTCAGGACTTCCCAGCACCTTTTATAAGCACATAACCTTGTGTAGTTCTGGATGTATAAACTGTGACCTGGAAGTGTTTCCTGCCACGGGATGGGAAGCACAGCTGTTGTCCTGTCTGGGAATGCTGCCCAGCTTGGCACCTTGTTGGACTGGCAGAATGCAGTCAAGCACTCGTCCACCGATGAACCCAGCAACTCTGAGCTGCCACATAGTCTAAAGTAATCCGGTTTCTGCATGATGCCTCTAAGTGTTACTTTGTAGGTTGCTTTATTCTAATTACTATAATGATTTTAAGTCCTTTTAAGTGGTGTCCCTAGCAGGTGAATGTCCCAGTGCTGTAGGTCTGTGTAAGGGAGGTGCTGGAAGGTCTTACCGCTCAGACACCGACCGTCCATGGATTGTTGTGATTGAGGGGGTGATGTTTCTGCAGCACGGGGCAGCTCAGGGAGCCGCTGCCCTCTGCAGCCCCAGTGTCAGCAGGGAAATAAATGCTTCTGAAAAATCCCCTCTGTGGCGTGGAGTGTCCTGTGTCTCGTTCCTGTGACCCTGGGGGATGCTTTCCTTCCTTCTCAGGAGGGTGAAGACCCCATAGATGGAACCACCTGGGATAAGGGCTCCCTTTTGGAGGCAGGGCTAGTTGAAAGACATGATCTTGACCATCTTGTGCCAGAGAAGGTTATAGCAGGGGTCTCTCCCTGCTGGCACATCTCTGCCTGTTGCCAGGAAACCTCCTTGGCACAGGCAGAGTTTTATGGGGACAGTTTTGTGGCCACGCTGTTCAAGCAGCACAAACTGGGAGTGAATGAGTGGGATGTGTGTCCCCCGTGGGCTGTGCCAGCGTGAGCTGCGAGTGGAACTGCGAGTGCCGCTTGCTTAGAGGGGTGACAGGAATCCTCCTCTCCCACAGGCCAGCCTGGGCCTCCAGGGAACACCTTACGAGCAATTTCCTTACTGCGTTCAAAACGTGGAGCCCCCTTTCTAATGGGGAGGGTGCTGCTGATACTGTTCCGTGCGAGGGATGTGTGCACAGGGTGTTGCTTTGCTGGGGTCTCTGCACCTCCTGCGCAGCCAGGTGTGAGCTCAGCTCCGGTCCGGCTGCTCGGGCAGAGGGGCGGAGAGGCCGCTGCCCTTTTCTCCGTGTGTTTCGTGAGGGCTGCTCTCGGATGGAGGTCCCGCTGCAGCAGGGGCTCGGTGCCGGGGCATGTGCGGTGGTCGGTCCGCTGGGGACAGTGGCCGGTCCTGCCGGGGGCTCGGGGGTCGCGGTGCGGCGGGGCCGGAGCCGGCCCGCGGCTCTGCCTGCAGATGGCAGTGCCTGCGCGGGGCTGGGCTGCGGACACAAAGGGAGCTCCTCCTCAGGGCACCCCCAGCTCCTTGCCATGCCCTGGCGTCCCCAAAGAGCCGCAGCCTCCCCGTGAGGCCGGGGATGTGCCTGCGAGGGCCCCGCACCGGGCGGCGCTGCCCGGCCTCATCCCGCCCTGCGGCCGGCACGGAGGGAGGCGCTTCCCGCAGGGCGTTTGCCTGTCACCGCCTAGGCAGCGCTTTTCATGTCGATTTCTGCTTCTGAGGTCCCCCTGTGCTTCCAGGGGCTCTGAACAGCCTTTGTCCGCTGGGCAATCCCCCAGCTGCTGCGCCTGTCCCCCCCAGCCTGGCAGACACGAGGGGTTCTGTCCCGTGTGGGGCACACGCGGAGCAGAGGGGGCCGATCTGGGAGCAGAGCAACGTCCTGGCGGCTCTGCAGCACCTGAGCCTCTGCTTGGGTGGGTTTAGAGAGCAGAGCTGAGCTCAGCTTTCCCTTTTCCTGCACTGTGCCCATTGGCACTGGGGAAATATTGGCACGGGGTACACGCAGAGTGCAAAAGAAGAAAATGCTCGTGCAGGGTGTCCTGGGAGCTGCTCTGCTCATCATGTGAGCACGGAGGTCAAAAGCTGTCAGTTTTGGCGGCTGACACCCCTCAGCTCAGGTCGGGGCACCCCTGGGTGTCTCTGTGCTGTTTGGGACAGTGCCTGCTGCAGGGAGCAGGGGCTGTGTACCAGGGACATGGCTGTGTCCGTGTGCCCCACTGCCCACTGGGGGTTACACCACTGGGCACGCCGGGTTTGGGTGATGGGGGTTTCCTCCCTGAGTGACACAGCGAGAGCAGACAGGCAGAGCTGGTTCCCAGAGGCTGCCAAACCTACCAGGGGTGGGGCACGAGTGGAGAGGAAGAGTGCACCAGGATGGCAAAAGCCGGCTGGGTGCTCCAGCCACTCTGTCAGGTATGAACCAGGTCTCACCTGGCACAGGCTGTGGCTGCTCTCTGCACTGGCTCCACTCTGGGAGAAGGAGGGTTTTAGTTTCTGTGTTGACTTGGGCACCAGCTGCTTCTGCTTTGAAGCAGCTCCTCACACTTGTAAACCCCACTTTTGAGTAGGTTTTGAGAAAGATCCAGTTCCAGCATCTTTTCCTCTGGGATCCCAGGGACAGTCTGGCCACAGATGGTTTCTGGAAGCTGTTTTGCCGTGGGTGAATGTCCCAGTGGTGTGGAGGGTTGTGCTTGCAGCACCTGCCCAGAGCACTCCACACCAGAGAAGTGCTTGGACAGCAGTGGCCAGGGCAGCAGGGCTTGAAGTTCAGCCTTTGAACACCTTGGTCCTTGTTCTCCTTCCCTGTCTGGCCACTGTGAGCTGCCACAGCTCTGGAGGGCTCTGAATCCCACCAGGGCTAGCGGGGATGTCCCACAGAGCCAGGCTGAGGACTCGGGAGGTCCCCTCTGCCCCTCACACTTCGCTGTGTTGCCTCAATGTGACCTTTTGGAAAGGAGGATGTCGATTTTCTGCCACCCAAAAATGAAGGTTTTTCCGGGGCGGGGTGCTGGGTTGGCAGCTGGCCAGGGACAGCTGACTGTGGGACCAGCCCTCCTGCAGTGGCCTGAGTCAGTGCCACATCCTGCCCCAGAGCACCCCGAGCTGGGCCATCTCCCTGTCCCCTGATGCAGCTGGGCTGGTCCTGAGCACCCAGCAAGCCCCAGGGCAGGGTTTGGGGCACCTGCCGAGCCCTGTCCCTGTTGGTCACCCCCGTCTGAGCTCTTTGAGGGTCGCTGAGCATCCTGCACTGGGGAGAGGTGGGGTTGGACTTTTCCCCCGCAGATACCCTCCTGCACTTCCTGCACAGTCTCTGCCCCCTCTGCCCAGACGTATTCCTGGCTCTGCTTTCTCTGGAGCAGCCATGCCACCTCTCCTGCCCAGCCTGTCCCCTTCTCCCCCGCCTTGTGCAGCGTTTGGGTGCCCTGCAGGGCTGCCCCGGGGTTTGCCCGCAGCTCTGAGCCCTGCACAGCTCACACGGCTGCTCCCAGCTGCTGCATTCACGTCTGAGCTCACAAACCCACCGCAGGGGACAAAGCAGAAGCTGGGCAGTCCCTGCTCCCCTGCCCACCCCAGCGGGGCTGCTGGGCCCGGCCACGAGGCTTTCCCAGAGCTCATTCATGGCTACATGCAGCAGCCCGGTGCAATTTTGGATCCTGCCGCAGAAAACCCCTTGTGGCTGTGCCCCAGCGCCCTGCAGAGAGATGATAAACCTGTTTCCTCTGTCACTGCTTTTTCTCTAGCTCGTCTTTTCCTCCCCTCTTCCCCCCCGCAGCCTCTCTGGCCGCCGCAGCGCCCTGTGCCTCCCTGGCTCGCTGCCATGCTCGCTGCAAACGGGATTCCCCAGCCCCAGCGCGGCACAGCTCCCGGAGCAGCAGCGCACCCTCCTCACCAGCCACAGCTGGGGCACCCCCAGACTGGCAGCAGGGACAGGATTTGCATAGCAGAGCAGAACAAAATGCGCTTGCAGGAGCTACAGTAACCCCAAATCCTGCACACTGGGACCTGTGGTGCCTGAGCCTGGAGAGCCTGAGGTGTGTGTGGCTCCTCAGGACCTTTCCTGGGGTTCATGTTCCCCCCTTCACAGCCATGAGCCCCTTGCTGCTGTGATGGCATCTTGTCCCAGGCACCCACCTTGGCACAGGAGGGAACTCTCGAGAGGAGGGACAGGGCGGCCTCTGGCTCAGTTTGGCTGCAGAGCAGCACGAGGCTCCTGCCCGGTGACAGGAGGGACACAACAGCCTGTCTGGGGACTGAGGCCGGGCTCTGGGTGCCACAGGAACAGGAGGAAGCCCCTATCCTGCTTTGCTGTGCCCCCAGAGGCTGGGGGAGCACAGCTGCTGGGGGCTGTGCCCGCATGGCAGTGCCACACCATGGCACAGGAGGGCTGGCTTGCCCGGGCTGTGTGTGCACTGGGAGAGGAGAGGGATTTGCCTGCTGCCGATCGCCGCTGTAGCTACCTAGAGGCTGCTCAAGGTCAAGAGGAGAGTTACAGATTCCTGTTTCTTCAGCCAGCCCTGGATACAGACCCAAAAAAGGGAACCCAACGATTGTGGTGAGCAGCTGCCCCTTCCTTGAGCCACGGCCACGCCACGGTGCCAGTGACATTACAGCGCTGCCTGTGACCCCGAGGGTGACCACAAATCCCTCTCTTGTCCCACTTCGTGCCCAGAGCCAGCGGCATTTTGGGAGCTTAATGGCCACTCTGTAGGTCAGACCAACTTTGGTAAAAGCTTCGCAACTCCATCTGCAATTTAAATCCTCCAGGGGCTGCTGAGAGCAGGCAGCTGAGGCAGAGGGTACAAATTCCCCTGGTGATTAGCAGCACAGGCAGAACAGGGAGCCCAGAGCATTCCTGCAGGGCTTGGTGCAGAAATGCCTTTGCACTTCTCTGTTTCTTTTTAAGATGAAGCCGGCTGGCAGGTAAGGTAATCATGGCATAAGCCAAGTCATGTGGATGTTAAGAGTTTGCAGACGAGCCACAGGACAAGATATTTGCAGCACAGGCACAAGGCTGCCAGCCCTGAGGATTTTGTTGGAAGCCTCTCTCCCTCCTGCTTTTCTTAAACCTCTTGGCTGCTGACGTCTTGTAACTATGAAACACCCTCAGCTCCCATTTTAAGGGGGTTCCAGCTTTCCTGATCACAAAAGAGAAAGCTGGAACATTTGACTCAAGCTTGTTTGTCCTAAGGACCCCCAGATCAGGGCAGGTTATCTGGGATAAAGGCAACGTTTATCTGGGACAACAAGTAAAACCAGGGATGCAAGGCAGGCATTGGGGTGTGGGCTGAGCTGGGGTCTGGATGCCTGAACCACCATCAATGCCACTGAAATTTACTGCAAGAAAACACAATTTGTTCTGAAAAAACCAATACAAATCTGTTGAAATCAGCAGTTCCTCCAAGGTGGGGGACAGAGAAGTGCCATGGTCCTCACTGACCAGGTACAGACACACAAAAAGCACCTCAGAATGTTCAAATGCATTTTGTCTTCTGTGAGAGGAGCAGGGGTGAGCACTGCGGAGCCCCCAGCACATCTGCCTGGCAGAATTCCCTGGCTGGACAGAGGTGAGGCATTTGGGATCTGGGGAGCTGCTGCCCCTGGGAGCTTTCTCTGAGAAAAGTGCATGGATCCTCTGTGGAACCAAAATCACGGCAGAGAGAGACTCTGAGTGGAGTCACAGGGAGGGCCTGATCTCCCAGTCTTTGTCAGACAAAGTGCCAGGATTTCCCTGACTGCTGGGGCCATTTAACAAACTCTGCCGTGGATATGGAGCCTGCCCAGCTCTCCTAATCCCTCCTCTGGCATCGCTTCCAGTGCCCCAGTGCACCCAGCCCTGTGCCAGGCACCCTGCCCGACCAGCAGCTGCGGCTTGGTTCCTGCACCCGGGTGAGACACTGGGGGCAAAGAGGGGCAAGGCATGGTCAGAAACCAGGCAGAAACTGCAGGAAACCTTGCAGAGCTCTCCAGTCCCAGTGTCTTCTCTGGGTGGGGAACTGGGGCTCAGGTGGTGTGTGGTAGGGCTGCATGAAGATGAAGCAATGCTGAAACACATTTCTAATTCCTCTGTAAAGGATTTATTGCTTAACGACAGGATCCTGAGGATAATGGGGGGCTAATTGAGGAACTTTGGCTTGGGGACACAGTGAGGCACCTGTCCCTGTCCCCTTTCTGCTCTGCTCTGTGCATTCCCTGCTGGCACAGGCAGCTCAGCTTGCCAGGGCAGTTCAGAGGAGCTTGGTCCTCACCTTCCTGCAGCAAAATCCACTCTGTCCATCCGGATTCAGTCACTCCCAGCCTCTACCACGTAGAGGATCCACTGGTGTCTGCTCTCAGCCTTTATCTCCCCACCAGAGCTGCCGTGGGATGCTCTCTGCCATGAGCAGCTGAGTCCCTGTGCGCCATGAGGGCAGGGTCAGAGCAGAGAGAGAAGAGCAATCAGCAGGTTCCCCAGAGCTGCAGCAGGGAAGCAAAGCCTTCCCTCTTGCTGGCCGGATTCTCCCACTGAGCCCCAGCTGCCAGCTGGAGCTGCTTGCTCCCAAGAGCTGTGCCAGGGAGGCCGTGGATCCTGTCCCTGTGCTGGGGCTCGGAGCCTTGTGCTCAGGCCAAGGGAAACAAAGTGGAGGATGAGCCACTTCAAGGTCAGGGGTGATTTGTAATGCTCAGATCCGAGGGGAGCTGGAAATGGCAGCTCTCAGTGAAACACCAGAATTCCTCCTGAATTTGCACGCTGGGGGTCTGGCCTCCACCTCAGCAGGTGAGGAGCTGCAGGGAGGGCGGTGGGCCACGAGCAATCCCATGGAACGGCCACGATGGCTGTGAGGCACAACCGCCTGCCCACGAGCAGCTGCTGGAGCAGAACGGGAGGCTCTGGCAGCTGGGCAGGGTGGAGGGGACTTGTCAAGGGCTTACACTGGAATACCTGGAAAAATCATGATGGGGTTAGGGCACTGGCTGTCCAGCCCCACGCTTGGGAGGGACGCTGGGATCTGGAGAATTGCAGGGGGAAAACAGTGAGGTTTATTCATTGCCCCTGTCTCCCCCAGCCCCGGTACAATCCTGCCTTCACGGGCCAGGCTGCCGTGTCAGCACTGCACACAAAGGGCTCTCAGTCCTCGGAGCCTGAGCCAGGGCAGAAGGATTTTTAACGCTTTAAATGATAGCCGAGGACTGGGAGGGATCTTGAGGCTGAATCCAGCTGCTGTCCTCCTGAGACCTTTTCCGTGGGAACACAGGTCTCCTCCCGGGCTTTTGCAGCAGGAGCAGCTGTGGGGGTGAGCCGTGGGGCAGGGAGCTTGTCCATCTGTCCAGAGGCTCCCCTGCTCACTGGGGTCAGCCTCGGGGCCGAGGCTGGTTTGGGATTCCCATCCAGCTGGGCACAGCCCAGATCTGCTGCCTGCCCCCCACATCTGAGCGAAGGGCAGCGCAGTGCGGCAGCTGGAGAGCCCCCCGTCCTCCCCTGTGGGCTCCTGCCACCGCCGCCACCACCCCGCTGGGGGACACCGTGTCCTGCCGCCCTCCCTCTCCGCTCCCCCGCCCCTGCTGCCATCCGCTCCCATCCCCGCTGCCTCCCATCTTCCGTGACCCCCACGGTGCAGCCCCTCAGTCCCCATCGCCCTCAGCCCCGGGTCCAGCTCCGCTCTCCCATTCCCCCATTCCCGGCTCGATCCCGGGTCCATCCCTGCTCCATCCCCGGCTCCATTCCCGCTCCATCCCCGGGTCCATCCCCGCTCCATCCCCGGGTCCATCCCCGCTCCGTTCCCGCTCCATCCCGGGTCCATTCCCGCTCCGTTCCCGCTCCATTCCCACTCCATCCCCGCTCCATCCCCGCTCCGTTCCCAGTCCATCCCCGCTCCATTCCCGCTCCATCCCCGCTCCGTTCCCGCTCCGTTCCCGGTCCGTTCCCACTCCATCCCCGCTCCATTCCCAGTCCATCCCCGCTCCATCCTCGCTCCATCCCCGCTCCGTTCCCGCTCCATCCCCGTCCATTCCCGCTCCGTTCCCGTTCCCGCCCCTCATTCCCGCTGTCGGGCGCCCCCTACCGGCGGCCCGCGCGGGGCGGGGCGGGGCGCGGCGGAGGAAGCGGGGGCGGCGCGCGCGGCCGTGTCCCTCCGCGCGGGGCGGGCGCCCAGATCCCTCCGCCGAGCCGGTGGCGGCGGGAGCGGCCGTGGCCATGGCCCGCGGAGCGGGGCCCGCGCTCGCCGCGCTCCTCGCCCTGGTGCTGGCCGTGCTCCGCCGCGCCGAGCCCGCCGCCGGTGAGTGCCGGGGGGCGCGGGTCGGGGGAGGCTGCGGCGGGGCGCCGAGCGAGGGGCGGCGCGGGGGGACCGGCCGCTCTCCGCCGCTCGCCGCCCCCGCGCTGCCGCCGGGGAAGGGCACCCGCGGCCGGGTGACATCGCGCGGGGGCCCGGGGCCGCCGCCGCTTTGTGCGAGCGGCCCCGGGGCGGGCGGGCGGGCGGGCGCGGGGGCGGCGGCGGCTGAGCCCCGTGGGAACGGCGCTGCCGGAGCCCCCGGAGCCGCCCCGGGCTGCCCGGCCGGGGATGCGCTCGGCCCGGGGACCGAGCTGCGGAA
Organism: Camarhynchus parvulus; assembly: GCF_901933205.1. Taxonomy (NCBI): domain Eukaryota; kingdom Metazoa; phylum Chordata; class Aves; order Passeriformes; family Thraupidae; genus Camarhynchus; species Camarhynchus parvulus. The sequence continues at coordinate 29,774,243 of NC_044578.1, read as the reverse complement.
CGGGCAGCGAGCGGGAGGAGAGCGTGTGCGGCGCCCGGCTCTCCGCATACCTGCGCCGCGGAGCTTTGTGTGCGGGACATTCCTGCACACACACAGAGGGAATCTCTGCCTCGCCTCCTCCTCCTCCTCCCGCTGCTGCTGATCGGCCCGGGCGCGATAAAGCCATGTGTGCACATCTGAGGGAAGTGCCGCTTTTGGTCCGTTCCCCTTGCGCGCTGGCGCTCGCATTATGTGCGAGGCTTGTCCATAGCCATAACCGAGCGGATCTGGTGGAGATTGGTCTCATGGCATTTCCACAGCTCCTGCTCCCGGAGTGAATCCTGTGCGGTCTTGCAGCGCGTTAAAGCTGTCGAGGACCAGCAGTCATTGATTGATTGCGTGCCTTCTCATTCCTGCTTTTTACTCTTGAGAGGTTAGGCTGCTCTTCAGATGACTCGAGAAGAGTGCAGCGATGGGAGAAAGTATTAGTGGAAGTCGTTTAGGGGTGAGCGAGCAAGACACTGGTATTTTCAGTACTTTTGTTGTTCAGCGTGGTTTTGGAGTGGAAATTGTTGAATGTGGCGATTTAACCACTTCTTGCTGGTTTGGATGCAGAATAGTTGGGTCAGTCAATCGGTCTGTTTTGACTTTGAAATGGTCAAATTAAAAATGGCCAGTATTTGTCTCCTGGGAGAAATGTTGTTCGGGTTTTTTCCAGTAATCCCCTCTGAAAGCCGATTTAGTTTTGCTAATATGTTGCAAGAAGGTGGTTGGAGTTAAAAAAAAAAAAACTGTTTCACAAATGTGTTTTGGCTAGGTTTGTTCAAAAGGAGAATTAAAGGGTCTTTCAGGGGTAGGTGTCTTAGAAATAGGCTTTTGTGGTAGCATGGACTTGTGGTGCCTAGTAGCACCGTCATTTCTGGAAATGGCTTACACTGTGGCAAAACACTAATTTTGCAAAGACTAAATGTCGTGTCCACTTAGTGAAACTGTACTTTCATAGGAACAATTTGGCAGCTTATTGCTGGCCCTTTCCCCGAGGGGCCGAGAGAAGTAGCTGTGGCATCACCTGTTGTCACTTGCCTGGGTACTCTTGCCTGAGGTCCTCCCATGCTGCCGAAATTTTTTGCTTTCGTGGCTGAAATCTCTTCCTGGTGCTGAACAAAGGCTGGTCGGCAGAGGTGACAAATCCAGGCTGAAAGTGACTCCTGTTGTTGTGAGATACTGACCTGCATCTGCTCAGTATCACTCCCTGGGAATGGGAGCGGGAGCTGTGCCTTGAATTAATGGGAAAGGGAAAGATGAAGTCACCGAAAGGGTATTTTCGGGTGCATATTCAACTGGCTTGATGCTCTTGTGCAAGAGAGGGCAGGTACCTGATGTCAGCCCTCTTGGTCAATAAAGAGGAGGCTCCTGGATGCACGGAGCGCTTTGGTTTGGACTGCTCAGCCCTGTCTCATCATGCAAGCCCCATGGTGCAGCAACTCGCTTTTCCAGTTTAGTTTTGCAAAGGGCTGCAGTTGGAGGTGCAGTAAGCTGGGGTGGGGCAGCAACACCTGCGCTTTTGGTGAGGATACTTACCCGATAATTGCTGTGAACCATTCCCTTCTCTCCTGGCCCGCCTGTCAAGCCCACCCTAATTACCCGCTGTCGTTAACTCACCAGGCCGCTGCTGCTGCCTGCCAGCCGTGTTTCCAACAGGTTACAATCCGCTTTCAATCGGTGCTGTGCTGGCGTGGACTGCAGGCTGAGGTCTTTGGTATTCACCCAGTGAAATTTGGAGGACTTCAGATAACGCTGACAGTGCTGGTCTGCTTGATATGGATTTGCTTATGGGAGAGCAAGCTCGACTTGATTTTTTGAAGGTGTTGCCATCTATCAAATTTGTTCTTATCAAAGATGCTGATTTAGACTTTCAAAAGGGAGCGTTATGAAAATCTGGCTCACTCGCATCACTTCCTGCAGGGCATCACTTAGTCAGATTATAAATACGTGAAGATCCTCCTGCTCCTGTTCTCAGGACTTGAATCCTTGGGAAAGGAGGACTCACGCCTCTGGTGGCGTTTGGCATTTGAATGTCTTTCAGTGGATGGGTTGGGTTTTTGTCAACTTCCACAGCTACTTCCCTCCCTAATTTTTTTTTTTTTTTTTAATTATTTGCTGCTGTTGCAGTAAGGGGGTGATTCCCTTCAGTAGATCCTGCTCGGGTTCTCCCATTTCCAGAACTGGTGTCTGTGCCATGGAGAGTATGGGTGGCTGGCCTTTGAGCCCAGGACCAGGGGTAGGTGGAAAAGCCGTAGCAGGATTCTGGCAGCCTGTTTCTTCTGGGAATCTGTTTTACTTAGCATCAAACCCAAGCAGTTATTGTAACTGCCCAGGTAGTACAGTAACTGTGCAGTAGCTCCAGGTGTAACATCGTTTCCTTTGAGTTCGTACTCTTGGCTAATTGCTTCAGTGCAGCATGGATGCAGTGATTATTGTCACCCCTCCTTTGGGGCACCTTAGGGAAACATCATCCGTGTAGTGGGAAAAAGAGCTTTCCTAAGCACGTGTTTAAAAGTAATTTCGTGGATTTTTTATGCCCTCAGTTTCTCTGAATTCATTTTGAAATCGTCTCTCCAGCAGAAGTCGAGGGCTTGTCTAGGAGATGCAGTGCTTATATCATTCTAAGCAGGGTCATCTGAGATCTGCAGAAATAATCGTCTGTTCTGTTTAGAAAATAGTCTGTTCCTAGGGCACATGTCCTTTTTTTAGACTGCCATGGGGATGAAAAAAGAGCTTTGTATCTCAGAATGGCACGGGCGCCTGCTGTTTGTTCCATGCAGCAAGCCCTGCTCTCGCTCTCTGCCATAACAGAGCGCTGGGATAACATTTCTGCACGGGCACACATGCTCAGTGTTCACTTTAATGATAAAATTTCACATTTCTGCACGGGCACACATGCTCAGTGTTCACTTTAATGATAAAATTTCACATTTCTGCACGGGCACACATGCTCAGTGTTCACTTTAATGATAAAATTTCACATTTCTGCACGGGCACACATGCTCAGTGTTCACTTTAATGATAAAATTTCACATTTCTGCACGGGCACACATGCTCGGTGTTCACTTTAATGATAAAATTTCACATTTCTGCACGGGCACACATGCTCGGTGTTCACTTTAATGATAAAATTTCACATTTCTGCACGGGCACACATGCTCGGTGTTCACTTTAATGATAAAATTTCACATTTCTGCACGGGCACACATGCTCGGTGTTCACTTTTATAAAACATTGCACGGGCACACATGTTCAGCCTTCACTTTAATGATAAAATTTCACATTTCTGCACGGGCACACATGTTCAGCCTTCACTTTAATGATAAAATTTCACATTTCTGCATGGGCACACATGTTCAGTGTTCACTTTAATGATAAAGATTTCCCATTTCTGCACGGGCACACATGCTCAGCGTTCACTTTAATGATAAAGATTTCCCATTTCTGCACGGGCACACATGCTCAGCGTTCACTTTAATAAAGATTTAGTGCTGCAGAATGATGGAACACTTGGGAGAAGAGGCGAGCATGGCTCCCGCCTGCCAGATTGCCATGGAAACACCAATACCTCTTCAGCTCTTTAATTGCCTTCCCTACATTTTTTTGTTGAAAACTTTTTTTTTTTCCTCCTAACTAAGTGCTTTATGTTGCTGTTCTGGATTTTAGGCATTTTGGCTTTCTTTGGAAAGCTGCAAATGGGGGAAGGCAGAGAACAGTAGGGGAGATGGAGAGCATGGTGACTGACAGTCTTTCAAACTGTGTTACAAGTTCATCCTAAATTCAGTGTCTATTACAATGGGAGTTTTTATCTGTAGTTTTTCAGCAGCAGCAGTGTCACATGAACTGTAGCAGCATCTGATATATTATCAGTGTTCCTGCAGCTTCCTGGGCCTAAGACCCCAATGATGGAAGACTTAAACTCTACCTGTGAATCTACAGGATGGTTCCCAGCTCTGTTCTTAGGAGAGTTAATTAGTAGTTTTTGCTGGTCCTAGGTGTTTGGAATAGAGATTTGAACCAGATGATGGCAGGGCATGAGGTTCTGCATGTCCAAGAGCTTTGTGTAGTCAGATTGGCTGTTGGCATCCTCAAACTAAAAAAAAACAAACAACAAACCAAAACTGATTAAGTTCTTCACGTTTACAGGCTTGTTCTTCTGAAATCCACTGAAATATTTTCTGTTCACAATTGTTCACGCTTGTCTAGAGCATTAGTGAAGGAAAGCAGTTTAGATATTAAAGTTTTCTCTCCCAAAAGGTGTCGGGTGTTGGTTGAGTGCCTTCACACTTCTCTGAGCTCTGCTTTGCTTCTCAGTTGATGAGTCTTGCATTATCCAATTGATTTCAGGCTTTTGTGTGTAAAAACAGTGGAGATGTCTTAATCTGATTAAAGCAATTCACTTTACAGACAGCTTCCATGCCCTGTAGACAAGCTTTGTCTTTAACTACTACCCTCAGTGTGTGAAGTGCTAACTGGTCAGCTTGTTTAAATTCCCCAAATGTTAATGGTTTCTAAATCTGAGCTGGGTATGAGGCTTTACTGTTTTTTCACAGAGAAGATTTTGACCAGTTTGCTTCCTTCCCCCTGCATGTGCCTGCCATAGGGTGATCTTTTCTTCAGAAAAAAAAGGGAAAAAACAGAAAAAGCTATTTTCCTATTTTCAGCTAGCTGGTATTTACTAGTGGTTTCTTCCCTGCTATATAATCTCACTGGAGCTGTAATCTCTTGAGGTTAGTGAGCAGCGTAATTAGTCCTTTGTGGTTTTCCTCCAAAATTTGGTTATCTTTGGGTATTCTCCCCATATGTACAGCGCTGCTTACTCCTTACCAGCTCATCCAGCAGTTGTGTGTTGTGCTGCTGTGGGAGCATTTTGTCCCTTTCTGCACAAGGAGGACCTTCCTGCAGAATGTACCTCATGTTTCAGCATTAACTGCTTTCTCCACGCTCTGTTTTTCCTGAAGGGAATCAGCAGCTGTCTTTCTCTCCCTTGGAATTTGAGACCCCCTTGATTTGTTGTGTAACTGGTGTTTCTGGCCATGCTGATGGTCGTCCTCTTCAGAGCTGATCCACCTCTGTCGAGCAGCCCTGAGCTGGGATTTTCCATGCCTCGTCTTGTGTTGCTGTTGTTTGAGGGCTCCAAATCCTTTTTCCTCCTCTCCTTTCACACATAATGGGTAGCACAGTTGAACTGACAGGCTGATTCTCATGAATCTCAGTCGAGACAGAAAATTCACTGCCTGCATAAAGGTTATAGAAACCTATTTTGTCCTTTACTTTCTGTCTAGTCTGAAATGTGTTTTTAGCTTGACTTTTTTCCTATGTTCAAGTAGGTTGTTTTCCACCCACTCCCACAAGAAAGCTTTTGAACCGATGGGCAAGCTTTAACCATGTAGGACAAAGGTTTGGGTTCTGATTCTGAGTTTCTGTGAACATAATGAAACATTTTTGGGCAGCAAGAGGAGAAAGGCACATGTAGTGTCCTTCTGGGAGAAAGCTGTACCAGCGGCTCAGCTGCGAGCTCTGCCAGGCATTGCTCTCCCCTTACCTAAAATAAAACCTCTGGCCAGAGCCTGCACCCTCTGAAACGCAGGATAATCAACCACAAAGCTACAAGAAATCAGCTTTATAATGTCTTTCTCACAGCATTAATTGTTTTGGTATTTTTCATATCTATTTCTGCCTGACTTTTTCTAAACTTGTGGGCGAGGAGTTTATTGGCATTACTTTCCTTTGGGTAGTTAGAACAAAGCCCTTTCAGACTTGCTCTGGTTATGGCTTGAGTTCCCTATAGCAAAGTTCTCTCAAAAGCTGAACTCTGACACAGCTTCTGATCTTAATCCTACACTATTTCTTTGAAATTTATAGCCCAGAAAATATTTGAATTTATAGTAGGCAGATGACGTGTGGAAACCAAATCACAACATCCAGATAATCTTGGCATCGTAAAGAACACTGAGGCAGAAACAAAACTTTTCCCCCTAGATTTTAACTGTCTCTTTAGCCAAAAAGAAAAATTAAATCTAGTCATAATTGTGCCCCAGTTGTGAGCTTCAGATTTGGATGTCGTAAATTCCAGCATTCCCTATAGTGTATATTGTGCTCATTTTACAGCAGTGGTTATCTAGTTTTCCCTCTGGCTTTGGAAAATAGTCTTGGTAGGATGTGAAATGCCAGGTTAGAGTTTGCATCTCCGTGCAGGCAAGGGTTGGTATGGACTCCAGGCTGGGTGGTGTCACTTCAAGTGCTCATCTTGCCTGCACTCAGGAGCCCTTTCCTGAGAAGTCCTTCAGCCTTGGCTGCAGCGGCTGCTGGAAATTGGGTCCTCCTTTCTGGCAGGGCCTGCCCTCTCCAGGAGAAACCAATCTTTTGAAAACCAGGGGGTGTCTTCCCAACATCCCTGTAATGTGCCTAAAATTCACGAGGCTAACCTACCTTCTGGCAGGCTATGGCGAGCACAACAATTCAGCATTTCTGTTTGTGTTAAACACAGAAGAAAACTGTCCAAAGCAGCTGTCAGAGCCTTGACAGTGTGCTGATGCTGTCTATATATGGCTTCTGGAAAAGTGGCTTTATCTTTTCAAGGCAAGGCTGCCTTCTCTCGTGCTGTACACACACCAGAGTATTTCCAGTTCACACAATGCAGGCAGCAAAACAAACTTTTTGTGCTGGCTGAGGTAGAAGGTAGTTTCTGGCACTTTCCACTCTTGATCTCAACATGGTAGAGTAGCAGAGAAGTAGCTTTTGAAGTGATTTGTGTTGAAATGCCTTGGTTTTGCATGTGTTGTGAAATTTTTATGAAAGATATAGTGAAATACAGGAAGACAGTGCTTTGTGCACACAAATGCTAATTTTACTGTGAGAACTGTAGTCTTCTATTTCCCTTGTGATTTCTTTTTTTTTCCAAGAGAAGTCACATGATTCTTTACTTATTTTAATATAGAATATGGCTACATTTACATTCATTTCAGCTGTAGTTGCATTTCAAAGCATGCCTATTCAGTCTAAGGCTGAAAAAGTATGAAATATTTTTGTGTTTGTTTTCTTAGCTTCTTTGACTTCTGAATTACTATAGAGAAAATATATCCCATTGTCTCTGTGAAAGAACTCTAAAGGCTGGTAGTAGTTTTATGACCTGCTAAACAGCAGTTCAAGGTGGGAATAATTTGTCAAAAACCCCAGGAAAATTAATCATTACTTTGCTAAAGCCTCTCTGCTGTGTCTGTATTTGCCTCTAGCAAACCAAGTTGGAATCCTTGGTTGGGATCCTTCCTGTGACCCTGCCAGGCTCTTGTTCCCCTCTGTGTGCCTGTGCTGGAAGGTGTTTTTGGCCAAGTGCTGGTTAAGCTTTTACCATGTGGGTTACAAAATCAACTGGCCGCTCAGTTCTCACTGGGGACGCGGGTACTCGACGAGATTACAAAATTGTGTTTGAAAGCACGAGCACAAAAGAAATAATCCTCTGAGTATTTGCTTCACTGGCTCGATTGGTGTGAGAGGAATGGAAATTCAAGGTGCTGGGATGGGAACACCAAGGCTGGTTCCCCTCCTGGCTCTCTGAATGTGGCACAGGTCGCTTTGACCCCCCTCCAGCTCCCCGGAGAGCCCTGGGTGGTGGGAGTCCCTGGAGTCCCAGCGCTTTCCCTTGGCCACAGAGCAGTTTCTCTTGGACACGGTGTAACCCAGCCCTGCTAACTAGAGCTAATCTTTGCTGTGAAAACAAGCTGCTGCGGTGGTAGACAGCGGCAGATGAAGTTGGAGTCAAAGCCGTGTGGAGGTTGCGGTTGAATGGGACAGAAATTGTCAGACAGGTGCAAGTGAGGCCGGGTGTCCCTGCCTGCTGTGGGGGAATGCCGTGCACAATCCCTGCTAATGTTTCTGTCGCTTGGTAACCCTGACCTGGGGGTTATCTCAAAGGGGCTCAGAGTGGAATTTTGTTCATTTCCTGAGAGCTCTGCAGAGGCAGCGCCATCCAAGTGCCCCTTTTTCAGGAATCAAGTCAACAGCAGCAAGCATACTTGTGTTGTGGGAAACACTGATAATTTTCCCGGGGTTCTGGGTTGAATTTAGCTGTATTCTCTATAGGGATTGCAAGTGAAACGTTCCTATAGTGCCTCGTAGTACGTGTGACCTGTTTATGTGCTCAGGGTTATTGAGAAATAACACTTCAAGCCCTGGACTGCAGAAGCAGAGTCTGTTCCAAGCTGTCCAGTTGCTGGACTGAATTTGCTCGGGTTGCAGGGAGAGCTTAGGGGGACTGCTGTGTTAACTCTTCCCAGTCCCATTCCTTAGTCACCAGCACATCAGGGGTGGTTTGCACCAGTTCTCCCTGATGCCCCTTGCTGAGTTTGTTTTGAAAATTTAGTACCATTTGAGGAAAGGAAAACCATCTTTATTAAAAAAAAGGGAGGAGGGCAATCAACCCTCCAACAGCTGGCTGACAAGTGGGCAGTTTAAGTGGTTGGATATTATTGATGTCTTTAGGTGCCTTTAATTAAGGTTGGCTAAATGCTTTCCCAAATGCAATAAGGTTGTGGAAAGGCATGGAAGGGTGTGAGTTTGGGGCCAGGAGACAGAACTGGAGGCTGGGAAGAGCTTGTGATTTTTGGTCTGTGGATAAGCTCAGGACAGGACCCAGCTGATGTGATTCTGAGAGCTTTATCTGGTACTTTGGTACTGTTCAAATGGCAGGCTGTGGTCTAGGTGGAATGGCTCAATTTTTGTGGTTCCAAAGTGCCGTCTGCTCCTGCAGATTTTCTGTCCTGGTCACTTTGGAGTGCTGCTTCAGGTCCCTGTGAAGGGAAAAGCACTTGTCAGAGCTGGAGGTTCCATCAGGACAGACCTCACTAGAGCTTCCTGTAGACTTGGATAAAAACTGGCTGGCCCTGAGCTGTGTCATACTTAATGCCTTTTTAAAAACACAGCAGCAGAAACGTCAAGTGTGAGTTACAGAGGATCTCCTTAGAAATACCAAATTCTTTGCTGAAAGTTGTCAACTGCTCTGGTGTTTTCCACTCACTTGCAAACACGATCCTGCCTGAAGTCAGAGGGCCACAACAGTACCTGTTGCAGCAAATTCTGGGTTGCTGGTGGCAATCAGCAGGTCAGCTCATGAGGGACAGATGCCCCTGTTTCAGTGCCAGGTACCCCTAGAGACAGTAAAAAAGAAGGAAAGGATTTGAGATTAAATATTCTGGAAGAAGGCTTAGGAGTAGCTGCTTTGTATTTCAGAGAATTTCAGCCCAGAATTTTGATCAGAAAGTGGTAACTGAGGACACTTAACCCAAAGTATGCAGGTGCCAACACGAATGTCTTTGGAGCTTGCTGAAATTGCTGCACACTTTGCTTTGAAAACCCACCTTCAAGAAATTCTGGAAAGATTTGGTTGCCTGATGAACAAATCTGTATTTGATTCTTCTTTCAGTCTGGCTCTTTTGATGCTGCCAGAGATGAAATTCAACTATGTGATAGTGTCTTTGTTTTTGTTCCAGTCCTATAAAGTTTTCATTCCCCTGAATACGCTAATGAAGCTTTGACCTGACATGTACTGTAGCTATGGGTTTGATGGTTGTTTTCTTTTCTTTTCTTTCAGCTCTGCAGTGTATGGATGACTCCAAGCCATGTGTTAATGAGGGAAAGTGCATTCCATATCAAAACGGTACAGGATATTGCAAGTAAGTTGGTTTCATTTCTAATCAATTTAATTACCCATTTTCTTTCCTTCAGGACCTTAGCCAGAAAGGAAGTGTGATTTTTTGAGATTCACTTAAGGGGTTTTTTCAGCATAACAGTTTTAGCACAGTTGGTGTTTCTTTATGATGCCTTAGTTCTTGTGTGCTAGGTTTTTGTAATGTAAGGAATCTGGAATTCTTGTTCAGTGTTTGGGTTTGGATCTTGTCAGTTGGATTTCTTTGCACTAGGTTGGGAACTGAGGCCAAACCCATCATAGAGGTAAACTCTGTACCTTGCTTCCAGACCCACAAGCTAAGTTGCAACTTGCTCTCCATCTTAATAGCTCACCTTACTTTATAGAGCTCCAGCCTCAATTTAAATATTTTTGAGGTTTTTCAGAACTATTCTGCACTCTGAACTGTGACAATTCCCTTCTACTGCTTGAGAGCAAGTAATACATGTGAGTTGCTAAAACACACTAACAACACCCCCAACCAAACATCCACATTTGTTTGCGTCTTGTAAATTGATTTTGGTAAATGCTGACACCCATCTTCACTTTGTTGCTGCATGGGAAGCTCATCAGCAGGAGCTTTGGCAGGGGGGGTGTTGTCTGGAGAACATCACATCTATTTAAATGCAGTTCACCTTTCAAACTGCAGTACTGAGTTGTTGTTTTTTTTTTAATAAAGTGCTATTTTGCCAAAAAATGAACCTTCTTTGTTTGGTTGGGTTAATTTATTACGTCTGCAGTAACCAGACTATTTTCTAGAGGTTGTTTACTTCATCAGTTCAAGTTGTGTCATTTTCTAGCATGCTAAGACATTATCTTAGTGCCAGCATTCTTGAAATATTAGTGAATTTTCTCCTGTTGATTTGGCTTGGCTAACACAGAGCTGTGCTCCTCACATTTCTTTACACTTCCATCTTCCCTAACCACAACCTTTAGTTCTCTATTAATGTGGTACATAGAGCTTGATGTACTGAAATTGCACCTGTGGCACACAAAGGGGAAATCATAATCTCATTGGAGGCTCTCCTCAGGTTCAAATCAATACCTGATGTGCAGGAAGGCCACAGAAAAGCAAATATGTAACTTGTTATTCCCTGTAAGTTTCTTCTAAAATTTCTAACTTTTGCTGGTTCCTATTTTTTTCCTTTCCAGCCTTTTATATTGATGTCAGCTTAAAGGAGCTGCCCTTCTGAAAAGAGAGCAGGAACTTTTCCTGCTTTTCACTTCTATTTTGAGACTGAAACAAGAAATAGGTGTCTTCTGTAGGTCTTTCTGGTGGGTCCTTAAGCATGTTAGTCTGGAGCCAAAGTATGCATGTCACAATAAAGATAATAAACAAGACTGCTATTGATGTTGGTGCTGCTTTTACCTTCCTCAGGACATTTTCTCCAACTTGCATGTTCCTCTTAACCATGTCTTAACAATTGTTTTTTACAGCCTCTGTTGGTTCATCTGATTAACTTTGCACTGGTTGTGATGCAGTCCAGACCTTGACGCATTTCCCTCCTTACAATGGCAGCTTTGACCAGTGTTGCATTCTTTTTAGCACACATTTACAATAATAATGCTGCCTTCCTCCTTGTTGTGCAAAGTGCTCATGCTGGTTTTAAACCTACCCCTCCTTCAAGAAACAGCTCAGCTCCTTTGCAGGTGCTGTCTTAACTGGAAAGGCTAACAAAGAGCTGTATACAGAGATTAGTAAGAACACTTTTTTTGCAGAAAGGAAGGAACAAAGTAGCAAAACCCACCTCAATTGTGGAGTCTCTACCTTTAGCAAGCTGATTCTTAGCATCCTGTTTTGGTTTTAACTTTTTTTTTCTTTCCTGCACTATGAGGAACTCTGAATAGGGGAACTTTCTCTCCAGTTTAGTAACCCAAATGACTTTCTGAATTTTTGATGGTTGTGAGAGTAGAAATGTTTTGCTCAGGAAACTGAATTTATTACTAAAGCAAGTGGCTTGGCTTCTAAGTCTGCAGGATCTCTCAATGATTAGCAGCATCTCCACCCCTTCCACTTTCTTGAAGTTATCTGCAGTACTTCCTTTGCTGGGCAATAAGTTATTATAACTGGCTCTCTTCCTCTTTCTGTGTCTCCTCTTGGCTGAGCTGTTTGTTGTAGTGTGTGGTCAGGCCATCCTGTCAGTCCTGCTGTCTCCTAGGTGAACTGCTGAGGGAGAACCTGCATCAGCAATAACCAAATGTGATAAGATATGAGTAAGCACTGATAACAAAACACCTAGTCTGGATATTTGGCCCAGCAGTGGATGGCAGCATATTGCTGAAGCAGCTTCCTTTGAACATCCTGTAGCATCTCCTCCATTAAAAAGGAAAGCTGGTTTTCTGCTGAGAAACCTTCATGGTGGTGTGTCTGGCATGTGTTATGGGAACAGTGAGTGTGACCCCTGTAAGGAAGCTGGGGTTGAGCTTTATCAGATTGCTGCTGTGAGTGCCCTTTAAGCAGCTCTGTTCCCCTGGTGACGCTGCTGGCCCATGGCTGTCCTTCTGTGGCACTGCTCGACAGAGTTACTGACCTCCTCTGACCTTGATTTTATATTTAGAAAATTACACATTCCTGTGTTTGCATCTTCCAAAGACAGATTTTTTGTGTGTGTGAGAGCTCTTTTCTGCACTCATTCAGTGACTCTCATGGTGAGGATGCAGGCCTTATTCCACAGAGTATGTCTGTATCTGCAGCAGCACTGGAGGGGACCCATCCTCCCAAGCTTTCTTGGTCCTGCTTTGACAAAAGGCAGGTTCAGTTTGGAGTTTGGCTTTGCTTTGCACTGTGATGGGTGGGGTTTTTTCCCCTCAAAGCCTCTCTAGGCAGCCTTTTACCCACTGCAGTGCCAAACATGAAGGAACCTTCTCGTATCCTCTCATATCCCAGGAGAAGCAGGGTAGCAGTTCCTCGTTGCTCAATGCTGATTGTGACCATCACAGCAAAGCAATTTCTTGTCTCCCTGCTGCTGGATGACTGGGAAGCAGTGGTGGGAAGAGTCCATGGGCAGAGCTGTGAGCTTGCAGCATTTCTGCAGTTGCAGCAGGCTGGGGAGGAAGGTGTGGGCACAGGGAGCTGCTTCAAGGACAAGCAGAGCAGAGATTTTGGCATGGCTGTTTTCTGAGCACGAGGATCTGCTCCCTGCAGGTGGGTGCAGGATGGGGCAGTGCCTCTGCTTGGAATGGGGCAGGGCCCAAGAGCACAGAGGCTCTTGACTGGTTTCCCCCGTTCCACAGCTGTGTCCTCTCCCAGCTTCCCACCCCAGTGGCAGGGAGCAGAAGCTGTGCCAGGGAGAGAAGCAGAAGTGGGAAGGGAGTTGACACAGGGGTGCTGCAAGGTTTAGGGCCTTGCTACTTCTTGTGCTTGGCAAGCTTTGAGGACTGAGTTTTTGACCTTAGGACTGTCACAATTTGTGTATCCAGAAGTGATATCTGTACCTCTGTGAAACCAAGTGCTGCTTTAATACTGAGGTCTTCTGTTACTGCTGATGGTGTCAAAAACCTCAGAGCTGTGCTCAGTCAAATGGGGACATGGAGTGCCAAGAGGACAGTCTCCTGCAGCACAACCTTTCCTGCCCCAAGCTGCCAGGGTTTGTACAGCTTTGTGTGCCCCTGTCTCTTCAGTGAGCAGCATTTCTCCCACTGTGTGCTGAAGTTTGTGCACCTTTTCCATAGCATGATACAGTTTATGTGTAGACTGGCAACAGGAGGACCTCCCAAAAATGCTAAACTCAAAGCAGCAATGGCATGGCAGTAAGGGGCTTCTATCTTAATTCCAGCTGCCAGTAACTTCAACTCCCTTGCAAGGTTTTTGACCTACCTTTCCTTCAAGATGGACCTTCGTAAATTAATTTTAACTTGGATTTAAGAGGACTTCTGGGGCTGAGGGCAAGATCCAAGACCGCAGAACTGCTTCTGAGACTGCATCTGATATCTGCTTGGGATCTGTCTCGAGAGACTAATCACTCCTAGGCTACTGAATGGGGAATACCCACAGGAGACCTTGTAGCAGGATGAGGTCTGAGAGTTTTCCAGAAGAGGCCAAATGCAGAAGTTGAGAAGTTGTCCCTTTCTGAGAATGGTCTGCCCTTTTCTGTTTCCTTCTGTCTCCTTTCAGAAGTTAAAGGAGACCCTTGAGACCAGGGCAGAGGAAAAAGGGGAGAGTACAGCATAGCTAGCTAAGATTCTGGGAACAGAGTAGTGATTTCCAGTCACAGTTTTTTATAGTGAGTTACCTGTGTGCACCAAAAGCTCTTCAGAGCTCTGATGGGCCAGGAAAGCTGAATTAAACCCTGTGTGTTCAGAGTGTGGCTGCTGCTGCTGCACTGTGGAGTGGCTCTCTGCAGAGGCACTTTCTGTGGGCTGGGAACAATGGCTGAGTGCTGCTTTAAAGGCAGGGCAGGGAGGCCGTCCCATCCCAGCGCTCGCATTCAGGCTATGACGCATAAATGGGCGCCTTGAGACATGGGAAGGAGCGTTTGTAAAGCGAACCAGAGAATCCTGTTCTGCCTCCTGAGAGGAGGTGTAGGTGTGGGAGTCAGAGCCCGGGAGCCAGAGGGAAGTCTGGTTAAAATCTGTAACAGAATAGCTGGGACCCTGCTCGCCTCTGTCGTCAGAGGGAATTTTTTATGCTCTTCGATGAAGCATCTTCCAATCAAAGTGGAGGAGAGTTGGGTTGGAGGGGGAGAGGCAGGACTACGAGGAAATGCTTCCCTTTGCCTTTTAAATTAAAACCATCTGCTTTCTTCTGTGCATCTCCAGATGATATCATGGGCCTGAGTAGAAAACTCCCATGAAACTCAAACATCTGGAAGTCTGGTTAGAATTGTCTATAAGGTGCATTTGAAGAGGCTGTCTCATGAGTGTGCCCGGGCAGACACAGTACAGCAGATGAGGAAGTTTTTCCAACAGACCAGACATATTTTCCAGAAGTCTATTGAAAGCAGGAGAGAACTAAGTTTTGGAAGGTAACTTTGGTGTGGTTCTGTGGCAGAAGAACCAAAAGCACAGCTTTTGTGAGTCTTCTACCTTGATTTGCAGCATTAGGTGGTTAGAGTGAATGCAGCTCTCTGGGTTTGTGGATACTTCAAATTTGGATAAATACCTTCGTTTGGCTTCTATGTCTCTTGTTTAGCTCCATGAGAGCCTGAGCTAAGGCAAATGCAGGCTGGAGCTGAAAAGGAGGAGGGGAAAAAAAAAAGGCTGAGCTCTAAAGTATTTGTGCTGGAAAGTAGCCCAGAGAGAGTAAAGGAGAAGCTTTAATTAGAAGCAGCTGCATAGCTGATGCAGCCCACAGGACATTTTCCCATTTCAACCTCTCTCTAGCTTTCAGAAATCATGATTTGAATTAAGCTGTATGTGAAATTTGTTCTTAAAAGATTAAATTCCTGTTGAAGTAGGCTGAGAGACCTCATGTGCTTCCAGAAAGTGCCAGAACAAACTTCATCTTCCTGTTTCTTTTTCTGAGTGTTAAATGGAAAACTGAGGAGAAACAGTGGCTTTTATTTGGAAAAGATTTGGTTTCCTGTTCTGATCATGTCATTTGGAGCTGACACAAGCTGCTACAATTTTAAGCTGCTCTGTAGAAAAGTGGGGTTTTTTTTCCTCTCTAAAGAGAACTTGAAAGAGTAGGTTGGGATGAGAGCAGAGCAGGGGTGGTGGGAAGCTGGAGCTGCTGTTGGGTTTAATCATATCCTATAAAAAAGTCTGGACTTAGACTGCATGTTTTCAGTGTTTGCCTCTGTTCTTAGAGAAATTATGTGGTGCCCAACATGAATCAGGAGCAAATATTTGCAGTTTCGTCTACACCAACATTTAGAACTAAATTACTAGTATTTGTGCCTAGAAATGTTTTTGACAGGAGACATGGTCGAAAGTCTGCACTGTAGGTTTTTTGTTCTTTAACATTAAAAAAGGATTGCACTGAATTGCTGGAGGGCAAAGTTGCATCACTCTGTGACCAGGCACTTCTCCAGGAGGAGAACAAAATGGTGGGTACAAGGGCCATGGATACCTGACCTACCATCTTTCCATGGGCAGGCGTGTTCCTCCTTCCAGATGAAAAGAGCTGAAGTTAAAAGAGGTTTTGCTGTTCCCTGTCGGGAGCACTCCCCCATGTTTTTCTGATTAGCCTCAGAAGATACCAGAACAAGCCTGGTCTTGGAGTGCTCTTCAACTTTGTACCAGAACATTTGTGTACAAAATGCTGTTTGTTTGTGGGTGATGGTTGTCTCAGAGCACATATCTCAGCTTTCCTTTTAATTCATACCAGCAATGCTCTTAATCAGTGTTTAGGCTCCCTTCTCCCTCTTGTCTAGGGGCAACAGCCAAATGCACCTTCCAGTGTCCCTGAGTGTTAGGGGTTGGAGAGAAGATATGTTTTGGGGGTTTATTTACTTGTGGACAAAACATGAGAGGTTCCTCTAGACTTTCTGGTTCGCTTTACAGCTGTTCAATGAAAAAGCACTTTAGCACTTAAATTCTAGGTGTGTTTTGGTTTATTTTGTACTTGCTGGTGGAGTTGGAGGAGCTCTGATGAGATGGCCTGGGTGGGTTCTGTGTTGTTCTGGTTTGTTGCTCTTTTCTTCATGGTAAAGAGAGCTACAAGTGCGCGTGCTGTGCTGTCTGAGGAGCTTGGTGCAGGGATAAAACTGAGAGATAAAACGACTTGTGAGGCTCTGGGACTGAAGTTCCGCTTGTCCTGACACGGCCATGGGCTGCACAGGGATGTCCAGGGCCGTGGCTCAGCCGTGGCTGCCCAGGCAGGCTCTGAGCAGGGGCAGAGCTCTGTGAGAGCCGTGGGAGCTGAGCTGAGCCCCAGCTCCTGGCACAGCTGTCTCTGCTGCCTGCCAGAGCTTGGGGGATCCTGCAGAGCCGTGCTGCAGCCCGCTGGTGTTTGGCAGCGCAAGGAGAGATTTTGGATATTAAAGGAAGCCCATAGCCCGTGTGGTTAGGCCCAGAATAGCCCAGGACTGCCTCTCGTGTGATGTGGCTGTGGCTCATGCTGACCCACAGCCTTGGGCTGCTGCACCGAGCATGGCACAGGAGGCAGAGGATGTTCTGCATCGCTGCTGTCTCAGGATTTGCTTTCTGTGACTTTATTAATCCTGCCGTGCCCTGCAAAATCTCTCCTTTCATGTCTACTCTTGGGCATGGAGTTGAAAGTATTAAGGTATGGTGAAAGGAGCCTAATTTGGGTGTGGGCAATGCTAAATTACAATTGTGCACGTATGACTTTCCTGCTTTAGACAGATGGCTAAAGCTAGTTAATAAATTTTAACATGAGAAAAAACAGTTGTGGTCATCTAGTAATGGCCCCTTGCATAACTTGGATAATAACCTCTCTGAATAGCTTTGTTTGAACTAGCGTGCATACTCTCCCTGAAACAGCCAATCCTGGGGTTCTTTTAAACAAGCATGAGTGATGGAGAAATTCCACTGCAACCTTAAATGCGTTCTTCCAGTTGTTTGTCTCCGCTGCTCAGAGACTGTGTGCAAGTCTGTGTCTGAAAATAAAGATACTGCCCTATTTCTAAAGTGAATTCATCTAGCTTAAAGTTTTAAATGCTCAATTCTGTTATCCTGAGTCTTGTAGGTTGGGAATTATTGTTAAATCTGTGTTTCACAGTGGACACTTGGAGTTTTGATTAACTGTCTTGTTCCCTTTTCCCTTTGCTAAATAGACTGAGCCACCTGAGCTTTTCACTGTGGCCAGAGTTTTCTATTAATCATTACTATTGCCTTCTTTGAATTCATTTGAGCTCTTCCCTCTTAAAGAGCAAACACCAGAGCTGATGTAGTGGCAATGCCAAGCATTTATCAGGTGTAGCATAATCTCATTTATTCCTTCTTGATATTTGCCATTTGTACATGTAAAGTACCCCTGGCCAAACTGTCACGCTAGGAATTCACATTTATCTGGCTGTTAGGAATCCCCAGAAGCCAGTATGTTGTTCCCAGCTCAGTTTTCTGGTTTGGGGGGATGCCCTGTGTGTTTTGTTTCTAGATGTGTAACTTTGCAGTGCTAAAGTGCATTTTGGGTGCTGACTGCCTTGTTAAGCATGTTTCTACTCTCTGTCAACAACTTTCTTCTCTCCTACTTGCATATTTGACCAGCTTTGATGTTTTCCATTGTTAATAATCAATAGATATGTTGAATATCATAGGAACAAAGGCAGATTCCTGTAAGATTCTGTTAAACACAACTTCATGTCCATTCTTTGTTTTTTCAACTAATTTTTAGAGCCTGTCTGGTTAGTTGTGGGGTTTTGTTGTGATGTTTTTTGGTTGTGTTTCTTTTTTTTTTTTTTTTGATGGTGGGGGTTGTTGTTGTTGATGTGGTTTTGCTTTTTTCTTCCTCCAATCTACCATACACTTTTAAGTTTGTAAGGAAAAAAGCAGCCTCTTTACTGTTACATTCCTACTTGAGGACTGGAGACTTTGTGTGTTTCTAGCAGTTGGAATCTCCTCCCTTCAGATATGAGTAACTCACTGATTTAATAATTACCCCTTTCCTGATCTGGAACAAAAGCATATCTAATGTTCATCTCTGTTTTTTTTTTTTAATGAAATACACGTTCTCTTGGGCTGTCTCTTGGGTTACTCACCAGTTGCAGCAGGCAGCTGTGCACTACAGAAAGCTGCAAGGGGACAGTCCTGTGTGTTATTTTTATCCAGTGTGCCGCTTTCTGCTACCTGAGAGGAGCCAATGGACCTGGGGGGGCCACGGAGGTGGGCTTTGCAGGCTTGCTTGCCTGGATCCTCTGTCTCTGGAAGTTAAATGGTAAATCTGTAGCACAAAGGCCGGCTAAAAGATGGATTACAGCTGACAAGCGTAGTCAGACTGTATTGACATAAGTTTAGGTTAGAGAGAAGTAACTGCAATTATTCTGCAGTTGCAGATCTTTGTATAAAGTACTGCCCTGGCTGTAGATAGTGTGTGTGTACTCGTTTTTCTGTGGGAGACAGAGGAACAATGACCTTGTCGTCAGGGTGCTCGCCAGGGGCGTGGGAGACCTGCCTGCAGTGCTTGTGTTGCTATTTGAGTGCAGGCTGCAGGCAGTCCCAGTCCCAGATGCACTTATCAGCATGAGGATAACAGTGTATTCCTGTCTCACGGGAGCCTTGTGCAGAAAGAGCTGCTGCAGAGCTCCAGGTCCCCAGACACTGCATTTCTACAATGTTTATAAATGTTCTGGGAAGATGGATAATACCTGCTGTTAATGCCTTATTAAACTGCTTGGTTTTCTTCTAGAAAAGGGTGCTTGTTAGAATGGGAGTAGGTGCAAGGGATTGTTACTCAGCAGTTCTTTAACACTTAGGCTTTTACTGAAGCTTTGAAGGGAAGTGCAAAAACGAGGTTCTGCATTTGATACAGCCCTGATTGAATGTGGTGTTTATTTTGCAATGAGCGATTTCACCATTTGCACTTAAGTTTGGTCTCATTTGAGACAGTCCCACAGGAAGTCCCTGTTACACGTGTGACGTCAGCCTTTAGGTTTATTAGTGCCACCATCAATTATTGCCAACTTCAGGACTTTTGGTGGTCATGGGACTTCATTCTTGGAGTCTTCCCAGAGCAGCAGAGCTTCAGGTGGGACTGCTGCACTTTGTTTCTCCTCTCTTGCAGGTGTCGAGAAGGCTTCCTTGGAGACTACTGCCAGTACAGAAACCCCTGTGAGAGCAACACCTGCAAGAACGGGGGAACCTGTGAAGCTGCATCCCTGATAGGAAAACCAACCTGCAAGTGTGCTCCAGGATTCACGGGGGAGGAGTGTCAGTACTCAGAGTCTCACCTCTGCTACGTGTCCCAGCCCTGCCTGAACGGGGGCACTTGTCACCCCCACGGCCAGGACACGTACGAGTGCGTCTGCCTGCCAGGCTTCACAGGTGGGCTTCTGCATCTGTGCCTCCAGACCCCCTCCTTTGGGAACAGCTTCACCCTGGAATGTTCTGGGGCAGTTGTAATATGCTCTCAAGTTTTCTAGCTCCGGCACAGGAAATGAGAGGAAGTCTAAATGACTTCATGACCAAAAAAAGCAAAGGGGAATAGGGAATCAGACTCCCTACCCTTTACACGTAAGCAGAAAAATATTTGGATCTTGTGGGGTTGTCCACATGGGAAAACTGAATGCAGAAACTACTCTGGAGTGGCTGTTACACTTTGAATTCAGAGTCTAGTTTAAAAAAAAGGGCAGATTTGGCCAGCAAAATCTGTCTATGGGAAAACAATATTTTGATGCCTGAGGGGAAGCATGGAAATTTATTCCTTTGACTCTTGAGGGGGAGGTAGAAGAAGAGTGACTGTCAGTGTGTGTAGTATGACTTCAGGTTTTTATAAATCACAACATTCTGTATTTTGCTGCAACCCAGTAAATGGCTTCATACTGTAAATACAAATTCATTTCCATTTCAGATAGAACAGGGTAAAATGCAGACATCAGTTTTCCTGTAGTAATGCAAGGATTTAATTCAGTAAAAATTTTGAGGCAGTGTAAAAGAGATTCTGTTTTCTACAGAAATAATTTTTGTTAATCTGCCTTGATTCCCTAAAGGCAAGGAATGCCAGTGGATTGATGCCTGCACATCCCAACCTTGTGCCAATGGGAGTACATGCACCGTGTCTGGCAATAAGTTCTCCTGCACCTGCCCGGCGGGCTACACGGGCCAGAGGTGTGAGACGGACGTGAATGAGTGTGCCACGCCGGGGCTGTGCCAGCACGGGGGCACCTGCGTCAACCTGCCCGGCTCGCACCGCTGCCAGTGCCGGCCGGGCTACACCGGGCCCCGCTGCGAGAGCCTCTACGTGCCCTGCTCGCCCTCGCCCTGCCTCAACGGGGGCACCTGCCACCAGACCAGCGACTTCACCTTCGAGTGCAACTGCCTGCCCGGTGAGTCTCTGAGCTCAGTTGTTAACTGCAGCCCCGAGATGTGCAGGATGTCTCTGGTTTGGCTCGTGCGTCCAAAGAACGAGTCAGAGCTCTTCAGTTTTCGGTCTTGAAGTTTTTTATTAAATCTTATCTATAAAATTTTCTTTCTGCTCAGCAGGGCAGCCAGCGGCACTCTGACCGCCCCTGAGGCAGTGGTGTCTTTTTATACTACAAACTACGTATAACATATTTATATTTATTTGTTATTTATATTTATTAAAACAGTATTTATATTTATTAAATATTTATATTTACTTCATTTATATTTAGAAATATTTATGTTTATAAATATGCTATACATAGTTTGCAGTATAAATAAATATAACATACTACAAACTATGTATGTATATTATACATATTACTAGTATAAATAAATATACTATATGTGCTACAAACTACGTATATAATATATTTATTTATTATTTATATTTATTAGAATAGTATTTATATTTAGTAAATATTTATATTTACTTATATTTATAAATATGTTTATAAATATGCTATACATAGATTGTAGTATAAATAAATATATGTACTACAAACTACGTGCGTATATTATATGTACTACTAGTATAAATAAATATACTATATTATAAATATGTTATACGTAGTTTGTAGTATAAATAAATATATTATACGTACTACGAACTATGTGCGTATATTATACGTACTACTATTATAAATAAATATACTATACATGCTACAAGCTACGTATAACATATTATAAATATGTTATATGTAGTTTGTAGTATAAATAAATATATTTAATATATTTATATTTAACAATTATATATTTATATTTAAAAATTACTTTCCAATAGCTATCACTTATGTTAGACAGTGAACTTCTATTATAAACCAATCCCAAAGTGCCAGCATCACAGCAGAAGATGGGGGTAGAGAAGAACAAGAAGGAGGACTGGACACTCCCAAGTCCCTCCATCTTGTCCCCAAAATCCCCTTTCTAGAAATCCCAAAATCTACTTTTTCACCTGGTGATAATTTTTATTATTACATTGTTTAAACTTCTGTGACTTTCAGGTCCTCATACAAAGCTGGTAATTTGCTCCATGGGTCATAATCAAATCCACAGGTGCTCTGGGCTGCGTGCCAGGGTCTCTGAGCCCCTTGGCAGGGTCTCTGGCAACTCTGGACACCCAGAGGGATGTACTGAGTTGCGACAGGTGAGCTCCAGAGAGCTCCGTTTGCAGCCTTGGTTCTGCACTCCTGCCTGCTCCTACCCAGAGCTCCGTTTGCAGCCTTGGTTCTGCACTCCTGCCTGCTCCTACCCAGAGCTCCATTTGCAGCCTTGGTTCTGCACTCCTGCCTGCTCCAGAGCTCCTCTCGGGGTTTCTGTGCCCTGTCAGCTGGGAGGGACAAATCTCAGCAAGATGCGGAGCTCTGTAGTGCTCCTGCACTATTAATTCATTCCTGAGTGCTGGGATTTCAGGACACACAAAGCAAGGAAGGGGAAGACGGTCAGAAATTACAAATTTCTATGGAAACCAGTTAGAGTCAGAGAATCAAATAGGTAAAGGCTAGGAGGTGGATTCAAGGGGATTAGGGTGGTATCTCATAATGCCCATTTGGAATGTGAAATTCCATGAACATAAGCATCTACAAATACATAGTTTTGTGTCCGTGAAGGTCTCAGGTAACTTCAGTGTTTGAAGAATTCACACATGTCTTTTTCCTTCTCCATCTGTAGCCCTAAGACGCACAAAGTTCTCTTCTTTTTTTTCCTCCTCCAGTTCCTCCAAATCTAACAGGATACCAGTTCCAACTCACCACACCCTTTTTGTCTCCAGATGAATTTTGATTGCTTGTTTTCTGATGCTGTTAGCTGCCCTGAGTTCGTGCACAGCAGGGGTGACATGCTAGCTCAGGATCTGGGGCTGCTCTGTTCTGTGTCACCTCTACAAGCGGCCATGTACCACCTGGTTGGGATGCTGGTCTCATCCTGTCCTCCTCCCTATCCACTTGTCAGCCTTGACCACAGGGCCCTACCCGTTGTCTTTGCATATTCAGGGTATTTTTAGGCTGATATTTTTTTTACCGAGTAATTCAACTCCATGGGAAACTGAGTGTTTGGAAATGCTTTTGACTAGACTTCCTACTTGAGTGTATTGCAGTTTGGCACACACAGACTTGGTGTGTGGTAATCTAGAAAAGTAAACTCTGTTCCCCTAAGCATGTCTCTGTTGTTACTGATGTGAAAGATGAAGCTGCCCAGTACTTGGGATGAATATAGAGTGGCTGTGTTCTCATGAGGATCATCTGGAGTCACAGGTCTGTGTGGAAAGGGCATTTAGAACTTGGGAAAACGGTTCTCGTTTTGGAGACCCTTGTCTTGAGGTGTTGGCTCAAATGACCTTAAATGTGCATTGCCAACCTTAGTGTCTGCACCACCACTTTCTGGGTTGTCTGAGCAAGCATGTGACTTTGAAGAATTTAGCAAAGTCAGTCTAGAAGCAGAAGGATGGATCATTATTTTTGAAAGCAATTATTCTAACTTTGCTTGAAGGGAGAGTGCTTTGAAAGAGTCTTTGAAAATGGAGTAGTTTAGCTAACCATTGCCCTCGAGGAATTTATTGCTTTTCTGCTTTGCATCTTTTTAAAATTAAGTTATAAACCAAGTATCTCTGGATTAACAGTTTTGTCCATACATTCAGAATTTCCTTTAAAGTCAGATCTGTTTAGCCAGTTCAAGGACTTTAAGGCCTCATGCAGGAGCAGTGTGGTGGGAGGAAGAAGAGAGAAAGATGAAGTTGGAAGGACTTGATCCTGTCAAGCTGATGAGTTTGCTTTAGAGATTCTCTTACAGGGCACGAGACTGAGTAGGAGTAGATTTTCCCTTAGACAAGCATGTGGGCTGGCTGAAATACGGTCAGGAAATGGAAATGAGATTGCTATAGTAACAGTTGCACACCTACACTCCTCACACGTTTTGGATTATTAGCTGTCTTTTTTGACTTGTTACACTGTGTGTATGGTGGGGGTGAGTTAATGTGGCTCTGAGAGCCTTTACTTTTCTGTTTCCTGTATTTGTTTAAGTTGGCCATGCTGTTTTGCTAGCTTGATTTTTTTTTTTAAATAAACCAGTCATTTGAAAAACAGCAAAAAAGGGAGCTGTTGGAGAGACCCAAATGCTTACATTAAACTCTCTGATAAAGGCAGGGCACCCAGCCATTTCTCTCCCCCCTTAGTGCAGAGCATGCAGAGCAGAATTTCTGAAGTGTTGGAAAAGGTTCTGTCTGGAAAGGAAAGGTCAACAGAAAGAGAAGAGAAATGGTGGCCTGTCACGCCTGGGGAGGATGTGAACAAGGCCTGCTCCTCTGGAGGACAGTGCCAAGATTATGGAGGAGAAATTCCACTTCAGACTCGCTCTCTGAACTGGAGCAATGCCGACAATACTGTGACTATAAATGGAATTGCTCTGGCCCTTCTGGGCTGCCTTAAGATGCTGCCATTGCTGGGTGCTCTGGCCACAGAGGCAGGAGGCAGTTACATCTCACACTGCTCGACTGGCTTTTGGTAGGATTTTGCATCTTGTGACCTGCAAAAGTCACACTTTGAAGAAACTGTGCCCAAGCAGCATTTTAGGCACAATTAGGCTACTACTGCGCTGGCCTTGAAATGGGCTCTTGTTTCCTGTAGATGTTTCCTTCTTAGCTTTTCAGTGAGTTTAATCTATTTGTAAATACAGATAGGTGAGAATGAGAGCTTGAAAAAGTAGGAAGAACCGAGACCCTGGAGCTGTGTGTCACAGCAGCTTTTCCTACTGTCACACGAGTTCTGTTTATGTCCAGCTGCTATTTCAAATTCCCAGGTTCCCATGTCACTTGTGGATGTACACAAACAAATCCTGCATTAGGTAATCCATGAAGTCATGTGTGTTAAGTCAGCATTTGGTGGCAAGCACCAAGTGAAGTTACATATACACACTACTGGTATTGCATCTATCTGGAAGGTAACCTCATTTTTTTTATCCCTTTGGCTTAATCATTTTTCCTCTGGGCTTTGTTGATTTAGGTAGGAACAGGATTGTAGGCAAGTGAGCATGTTAGGTCAATCATAACAGTGTAGTAGTGAAAAAAAATTCCTTGTAGGAGACGTAACCTGAAGCATTACCAACTCCTTTGAATATAAGAATGAGCTAGTAGTTATAAATATTTGACAAAAAAGGACTTCATTTGGCAACTAACCTTTAATGGAATGTTAAACAAGTCAATAGAGGAAGTTCTTAGCTGGGAAAGTGATTATTCATTGTTATCCATCAAAATAATTACCCATTAACTAAGATAAGGACCCTAGGGAATTCCAAGGGCTTGTTCAGGAAGCGATCTGTCAGGCTGCAGCGAGTGTTTGTGAGAGCTGCAGCACTTCCCGGGAAGAGGAAGGAACCTCAGCTGTTTGTGAGAGCTGCAGCACTTCCCGGGAAGAGGAAGCAACCTCACACTGGTTCCTGGCTGAGTGTCACCACTGGGGACCCACACACACGGAGCTCCCCGGGCTGGGCAGCTGGGGTGGGGCATGAGCACCTTCCCTGGGCTCTGAGCTCCTCCCTGGCTGCATCCCTGGGGTTTGGGCATGAGCTCCTTCCCCTGAGCTCCTCCCTGGCTGCAGTGCTGGGATTTGACCATGAGCACCTTCCCCTGAGCTCCTCCCTGGCTGCAGTGCTGGGATTTGGGCATGAGCACCTTCCCCTGAGCTCCTCCCTGGCTGCAGCCCTGGGATTTGGGCATGAGCACCTTCCCTGAGCTCTGAGCTCCTCCCTGGCTGCAACCCTGGCATTTGGGCATGAACACCTTTCCCTGAGCTCCTCCTTGGCTGCAGTGCTGGGATTTGACCATGAGCACCTTCCCCTGAACTCCTCCCTGGCTGCAGCCCTGGGATTTGGGCGTGAGCACCTTCCCCTGAGCTCCTCCCTGGCTGCAGCCCTGGGGTTCCAGCTCAGGTGTGTGCCCCTCTGCTCTGGATGAGTAGCCCAGCTTGGTTTTAGCTCTCTGCATCCCTGATTTCCTGTCAGCAGGCCCCAAGTCTGGAAATAATGTGACATTTTTCAGGCATAATTTCCTGTCCCCAGTACTAACTGGGCCTGAAAACAGCCTAGAAAGTCTGAGGTGTAACTGATAGGTTGAAATAAGGCTAAAGGACTAAGATTTGGAGGGAATTGGATCGGATGCTCAGCAACGGGGTGGAGATTTCAGATGACATAGGAATAAAGTTATCTGCTTGTGTCAGTCTGTACGAGGGGAAGAACAACATGCTGTTAGCAGTGGGAACACTTTTCCCCCTGAGGTTCTCATTCCTTAGTTTGGTGTGCTTTGAGATATGGAGCAAAAGTCAGGATGTGGATTGCAAAGTGCTCTCGTGCAGGGAGAAAACACAGGACAACATGTGAGTCCCAGCACAGGGGGGAGCAGGAAACAGTGTCAGGTGTCCAAATACATTAAAACAGCGAGCTCAGTGGCTTTCTGGAAGAGAGTCAGGTTATATAACTGCAAAATTAGAGCCTGGGACCCAGCTAGAGAAAAGCTCACACATCTCAGAGCAGCTCTTTGGTAGTGTAACTGGTTAAAACGTGAAAATATAGAGTGGCTTGGTGAGATTTTAGTAATGGAGTGACTTCCATGCTTTATTCTGGAAAGAATTGAGCCTCTTTAAATTTGTGTGAAGTACAGTGAGGATGTTTAAATGCCTGCTGTCAGAAATTTGTTTACTAGAAAGTAGGGCTGGTCTTCATATTATACAAACTGAAGAGATAAGAACTTAAACCTTTTGTCTTTGTGGTTGTGGGTGTATTTCCATGCTGATCACGTGCTGGCATGAGTGCAATGTGTGGTCAGTGGGATGATTCCTCCCAAGCTGAAACACAAGCTGATAGGACACCCCTGTGTTTTACAGCTGAGCCTTTGCTCAAGCTTGGTAGCTTTATACACTTTTAAACATGGGGATCTAAAGCTAATTGTGTTCCCTGGTGGTGGTTCCTCAGCAGCTTTTGCCAGGAATGTGCTGCTGTGATGATTGGGACTCTGGGAAAGCATGTTATACTTCCTCTTTGTTTTAAAATTCCCTGCTATCATAAAATTTCTAGGATCTTGGGTGGAGGCTGGAAGGGCTTTGAAGGGATGGAGTAATATTGAAGGTCTTGTAGTTTTGGGGTTTGTTTTGGTTTGTTTGTTTGTTTTGTAAAGTTGAGTGTTGTTCCTTGCTGATGTTAATGCACTTGATACAGCTTGGAACCTCCCAGCTCTTCTGTAGAGAAGTTCAAGAGATGGGAATGCACATGAATCACCTCAGGTCTCCTGAGAGCAGCAGCAGTCTGGAGAAGCTGGCTCAGAGCTTTATAGTTTCTGTCTCATGTGCCACACAGCGCGATGTGTGTTGGACCAGATGTTACTGAGAGGGGCTGTGTGACTTGACACAGATGCTATGGAAGTGTCTGGAACAGGGCATCAAAAGTAGAGGGGTTAAAGCCTGATTTTGGATGAGAGAACTGTGTCATGTTAATGTAGCATTCCAAAGCAGTGAAGAGGCAGGGCTGGTGTTTTAAATTAACATGTGTGTTCTGGAATCATTTACTTCATCCACATTAGCATGCATTCCACTTGTGCTTTGATAAATAGCTCTCTCATCCAGCAGAAATGGCAGGTTTATTTAATGAAGCATGAAATAAATCAGCAGGGGAAATCAAGGGGAAGACACTTCACTGACAGCTCCCTTCCCTAATGTCCCCACTTCTCCTTCTTTGAAAAGGAGAGGGAACTGTAGCAAGAATATTTTGTCAGTGTGTTCATTAGGAGCCTGGATTTTCATTGGGGAAGGGTATCTGATTTCTTCTGCTTTTCAGGCATGGCTTAGTGTTGTAAGCATCACTTGGGTGGTGGCTGATTTGTTGATTGACTGACTTGTCTGACACTGAAGAGAGCCAGACCAGGACTTTAGAAACTCCTTTTCAAAGGAAAGACTTTTCTTTGACGTATCCAAGGCAGGCTGTGCTGAGGTATCCATGAAATGCATGCCAGCACTTTTTTTTGCCATGGGAAAAACTTGTCCTGGCTGATGCTTGGTGCGCAGTGACAAGTTTATCTCATGGTAATCGAAATGTCTTGGTCTTCACTTTGTTTGCTGTGAATGACAGTGCTCCTCAGTCACTGAAAGAGAAACTCCTCATGTCTTTTGGGTTATGGAAGCACAGTTGGCCATCTACCCATGGTGGAAGTGTTTTGACTGTGTTACCTGACCCACGTGCTATTGGCAAAGGCATTCAGCAAAGTCGTGCTGCGTGGGGATGTGTCACTATAGAGCGTGACACAGTGCAGAGCACCAAGACTCCATCAGGAGGGTGCATAACAGAGCTTTATTACAGCAACATGTTGCCTTTATAGTTTTTCAAGATATTTACTTAGCAGACACGTTCACTGCCCATTGGTCATAAGAAAGAAACAAAGTTCTCAGTAGGTGACCAAGGAGCCACATCACTCTGTGAGCCAGCTCGAGTCTGTATCTTTTAACTTTCTCTCTTCCATCGCGCTGTCATGGGGACAGCCTTGGTGTCTTCCTCGAGAGAGATACGGGGCTTTCCTTATCTTCAGGAAGCCTTCCATGGCTCACAAGAGCAGCACAAAATGCCTTTCCTACAGGGATTCATCAGGATTAGGTGAACAGGGCAAATCTTTAAGAAAAGAGAAGGAGAGGAAGCTGCGTGAGGGGTGAATTCTCCTCAAAAGAGACTGGAAACCCTTTTCACCCTGCTGTTGTTTCTGCTTTGTCCAGGTTTCGAGGGCAGCGTCTGCGGACACAACGTGGACGACTGCCCGAACCACAAGTGCCTGAACGGGGGCGTGTGCGTGGACGGGGTGAACACCTACAACTGCCGCTGCCCGCCCCAGTGGACAGGTAGGAAGCCTCAGGAAAGAAATGCAAACAATAATTATCTGATTGCTTGGAATGTGCTCTGGAGGTTGCTCACCGACAGGTGCATCTTTGATTGGTTCCATGTGAATTGTTTTTAATTAATGACCAATCACAGCCAGCTGTGTCGGGCTCGCTGAGTCTGTCACGGGTTTTTATTATCATTCTTTTCTAGCCTCCTGATGTATCCTTTTTCTTTCTTTACTATAGTTATAGTATACCATTTTCATAGACTAGAATAGAATAGAATATATAATATAATATATAAAATATAATATAAAAATATAATATATAAACTATAAAATAGCAAAAATAGAATATATAATATAATATAATATAAAAATATAATATAAAAATCATATATAAACTATAAAATAGAGAAAAATATAATATATAATATAATATATAAAATATAATAGGATAAAAATATAATATATAAAATATAATAGGATAAAAATATAATATATATACTATATAATAATATACTACATAAAATATAATATAATGTCAGCCTTCTGAGAAGTTGAAGTCAATTCTCATCTCTCACCTTGTCCTGGGGACCCTCACAACAACACCACAACAATTGATAACCATGCTGGGGCACCCACAGGGATGTGGCCCTGGCCCCGTGCCCACAGTCAGGGCAGATGCCAGTGCACCCCTTAAAAGAAAAGCTGTTAGCATCAGAACCACCACAACAAGGGAGAATTTCCCCATGAGTTGCGCTTCTCGTGTGGATTTGCACTTTGTAAATGGAGAAATGTTTTCCAAAAGCACAGAACGTGGCTTTGCTGTTACAGCTGTGGGCATTTGCTGATACATGCAGGGGTATTTCTAAGTTGGGATAATGATCCTGTTGGTTATAGCAATGCTGCTGAGAAACAGGGCAAATCTGAAAGGCAGGGGAAAAAGGAGGGAAGAGCAGTGTATATATGGGAAGCTTATGGTTTTGCTACTGTTGTTTTCCTGCTGGGCTTATTTTTATGTAGAGTTCTCCAACTAGCAAAGCTCCTTTTGCTTCATAAATGAGTCTGGTTTTACTTAGAGTCTGAAGGGGAAAACACCATGAGTTTCAAGAAACTGTTATGCACAATATAAGGAAGCAGCTTACAGGAAACTCAGTGTCATATTTAGTTGCAAAATGTCTCCATACCTCAAAAATAAACAAACACCTCCGGTTATGGGCTGAGTTTTTTTGAGTCATACTAGTCTTAGCTGACGCACTTTTTCAGCTGAGTATGGTTTTGCCCTTATTTGAAAATCGTAGGAGAAAAAAAAAAAAACCTAAAACCAGTTTAAAAAACGCCTTTTTCCTCAGAGAACATTAATTCTGGTTGTAAAATGTTTGTCATTAAATGCAAAGGAGGCTGCCAGTTAAGAACCTTCATTAACTTAAAAGAATTATATATTCTTAAATGAAGTGAAAACCACATAAGAGTGAAGCGCACCACAGCTTGCATATCTCTTTGAAACTATGTGCAAATAGGAGAAAATGAGTCCTCCCCTCAATGAGCAAGTGTCCCTGCTTCTGTGCTACTTCTCCATGTCCTGAAAGCCTGCAGAAAGTGAAACCTATAAAGGAAAACATGAGAGCTTGGGTGTGGAGACAGCAAACCCTTAGTGACCCCCATAGTCTTGCTCCATCCCACAGAAATTATAACCCTTGTTGTGATTTCTGGCGCCTGTCAGTAGCAAATTAATCTGTCTTGCTCCCAAGCACAGAGGGTGTAATGACCATGAGCATACAGTCTCCAAGGGATTATCCTGGCATCATAAATTTAGCTTGGCTTACAGGATTCAGGTGGATGTCTGCTGTCAGCCAGGGATGACTTCTGCAACTCCCCTGGAAGAGACCTTGGTCTCTCTATCACAAGCCATAGGCTGTGATTCTGTTTGGTTTTTTGGTAGATTTTCTCCCCAGTCGACTCTTTGCAATGCAGTTGTGGTGGTTCTCTCTCTGAACCTCTCTTGGGCTCTGAGTAGCAATGGGAAAAGTGGTGAGGCAGTGTTGTGGCCTCTCTTGTGCCGTGTTTCTCCTGTGTGGATGGCACTTGCAGAAAACCCTGTGTGTGTGAAGGATGCTTCCCTCCAGGGAAACCCTGGGAAGAGAGAGGAGCTCCCCCAGCACGAGGCTCCTGTGGCTCTCTAGCACAGTTTAATGGAATGGCCTTTCTGAGAATGTCCTTGTTTATGGTGCAGCTGAGGTTATCAGTGCCGCAGTGGTTTGAGGTGACGCCTTCTCAAGGCCGTTGTCTTTCTAGGATTAGGTCAGTGTGGAAATAAAAATGAGCTCACAATTTAGGAAGCAGCAGCTTGGCTGTTTGAACAATGAAGGTGAGAACCTTTATGGAACTCAACTGTCTGAAATGCACAGTGCAAGTTTCTGTGACTCCTCTCTGTCAACTCAGTAACATTTTTTGTGAAAAAAGCTTTTTTTTTTTTTTTCTGAATGGACTTCAATCCCTTCCCTGCATCTTCAATTAGAGACCAAGGAAGTGAGGAAAACACTGAACATCCAGCTTGGAGACATGAGAGGTGACACCGAGGCAGGGCACAAACCAGGGAGGATGGATAGAGAACTTCTGCAGTAGTTTGGAGAGAAAGATGGTGTTTTTTTCAAGGTTAAACTGCAGTTGGTGCTGACAGGAGTAAATAAAACATCAGTTATTCAGCAGTAAGGAAATGCATAACTGCAGGTCCATCCTTTACACACAGGGGCTTTATAGCATTTTAAATCATCTCTAAGGTAAGTAAAGAGGGGAGAGCTGAGCAGGCAGCTCTTTCGGAGTCTGTCCTGATAAATGTTATAGCTCAGCAGGGCTAAACGGTGAGAATGAACACCTCAGGAAAACAAAAGCTTCCAATGAGATCATGAGGTTAGGGGATATTGTGTGCTGCTTAAAAAAAACCCCAAATACCCATATCTATAAGGAAACATCCGCCAAAAATGGAAGGATGTTAAATTTTCTAAGAACACCTGACAGTGTAGATGTGCTGTCTTCATAACAGACTCTGCTTTCAAGTACTTGTCAACTATTTTTGGGGAAGATTAAGTTTCTCTGCAGTTTTAGTCTTTATTTAATCTTTGTGCTGTGGGTGATGCTCTCTGGTGTGTGTTAATATGGTTTGTGCTTCATGGCACAGAGAAAGCAGTGCCATTCCTTGCTAAAAAAATCAAGAAGTTGTACTGCACGTGATCAAGACAAGTTTTATGTAAAGTAATATTGGAGCAACCTTTACTGAAACAGAATCTTTCCCAGTTCCTTTTGGTAACCATCTGCCTCTTGTAATTCCCTGACAGGTGGTTGGCTGGGCTACATAACTATGCATTAAAAAAAAAACAACTCCTTTATTTAGCTGCTTGCTCCTACCTTTTGTGATGCTGTTTGCCTTCAGTCTTATTTCCTGCTCCTCAAACAGAGCTCACTGCTCCTTTTCTGCTGAGGTGCCTGCCTTCTCATTCTTATTTTGCTGTTTTTTTCCGGAAAGATAAAATCTTGTCTTTCAAAAACAATGATGAGAAATTCCTGCTGTCACCAGTGGTTTTGTCACCTTCAAAGTTCTTGTATTTTAGATGTTTACAGTGATTATCAATCTCACAAATTTGTAACTGGCAAGGCAGTCTCCGGTGTGCTTGGGTGAAACTGCCCCAGATCTTTCCTGTTGCTGAATGTTAACTGATTGCTGGTTTGTTTGAAGATGACTTTATCTTGTCCCAGGATGGGGCCTTTGTTAGAACCTCTGTGTGTTGGGTCCTTTCAAAGCACAGTGGTGCAGATGTGTGATGAAGCTGCTCCTTTCCTTGGAGACAGTCCTGGGTGCTTTGTCAAAGTGTGAAGTCTGTTCTCTGTGCATGAGGGGCCAGAGAATTTGGTGTAAGTGTGGTTTGAGTCAGTTAGCCAACAATCCTGGCTAACATCAGATAAAGTGCCATGTGAGGACTGTTTTATGCTGCTGTTCTTCAGCCTCATTGTGGTCTGAGGAGGAATGTCATTACCTTCTCTCCCTGCTCACACTCTTCCCTTTCCCTTGAGCTGGCTCTGGGATTTGTTGGAGTGTGCCACTTTAACTCACTAATCTAGTAAAAAATCCTTTCCATCTGCCTTTTTTTCCCCCTTTCTTGCCTCTTTTCTTTCTTTTTTTTTTTTTCCCTGGGATCAGGAATTCAAATTCACAGAGCAGTTTCACAGTGAGTGGGTGCAGAGGGAAGTGATGGCAGTCCAGGGCTGAAAGCCATATGAAGATTAGAGTGTCCTTCCACACACATGGGGAAACCATCTGAGAATTTAAAGGCTGCTCAGTCATTCTAGCTACAGTTCATCTAAAGAAACAAAGCTTGGTTTAAAATGCACCTGTTGATTCTGTTGACCTGACCTGTGCAGCTTTGGGTCTAGAAAGATGCCTTGGGTGCCTAAGAGATTACCAATGCTAAATGCTGTAAATGATTATGTTTTTCTTGTATGTCTAAGAAAGACTCCTGCTCCCCTGGAAAGTCTGCAGTGTTTTAGAGGCTCACCATGAATCTGTTTTTGGCCCAAATCATGTTTCAGGAGCAGCGCACAGCACAGATAAAGATTTGTGCCCTCCATGGAGTTAAATCTTTTGCACAGTTTGCTGCATCAGAAGCTGTGGGGTGAGTCTCTGGGTTTGGGGGACCCTGTGCCACTCTCAAGTGGGTTTTGGAAGACTCACATTATAGTGCTTCAGATGCAGGCTTGGCCTGCTCACTCCCTTTCATTATTTCTGCCCTGTGGCTGGGAAGGCGAGACTCCCATGGCAGTTGTATTTATTTAGGCTTTGTTTTCCCCTGAAAAGAGGGCTCCAGTGAGCTGTATATTTTAAAATCTAGGCGACCTTTGTCTCTAAGGGAAGCACAGTGTGCTAACAGCTGACTCCACCAAAGAACTCCAGCACTGGGAGCTAGCTTCAGCAGCAAATGTTTGTCTTGAGCAGAAAAGCTCTTCAGGCAGCAGGGCTGTGCTTTTTAATTAAAATTGCTGTTAGCTTGGTCATATGCTCTTAAACACTAGCACAAGGGTTACTTTTTCTGCAGAGCTTTAGGCAGGAATTTTCAAAGTGGAGTGTTAAGGGTTCAATTCCTATTTAATTCGAGTAATATTTGCTCCCTGGTTTTCTTTGAAAATCCCAGTCTTCAACTCTGGGCAGACGTGACTTTTCTTTTCTAAGAAGGGGGATAAACATCAAAAGGCTAATATGTAACATTTTAATTTAAGATCATACGCTCAGGTATTTTGTTTCTTAAAACTCTTTGCCTGATACCACTTTCCTCAGCTTCTGTGTCACCAAAGCACACAGTGACAAGTCATGTTAGTTTAGTGTTCCAAAAAATGCTGCCCTCTTTCCAAAAATGCTGCCCTCTTGGTGTACTTAGAGGGCCAAAATGTAGGGGCGCTAACTCTGACAATAGGTGACGTGGATGATAAATATTGAACATGCCAGTCTCCTAAATCATTAGATATACATCCTTGCTATTTGACAGAGAGTCCTGTCAGGGCTGTTCTCCTGTCCCTCCTGGTGATCCCAAATGATGTCCCAAGACCTTTGTGTGAGCTCAGGGAGGCTGGGTCATGCCTCCATGAGAAGAGCACTCATCTTCCCCAGCAGTGCAGCAGTGATCAGCATCCTGGTGCTTTTCCAGGCTTTATTAAAAAGCAGAGTGGCCTCTTTGGTACTGGCTGGGATCTGTCTATGCCAAGCTTGATGGGTTGGCTGGTGTCACTGCAGTGGCATCTCCAAGAGCAGCTCTGACAGAGGCCAAGAGCAATCATGGGTCGTTCTTTTCCGTCATGTTTGAGCTGGCAGATACAAAGGGAGCAGGGAGCACGTGGCAGCCTCCAGAGCTGGCAGCTCCAAGCTTGAGTGTACAAATGATTTGAAGTGCTGGACACAAACAGACTTTATCCTGGACGTTGTTTGTTTCTCTTGTGGCCCTTGATCTCGGTGTCGTGCGGAGGGGACGGATTCCAGAGGCATTAGAAGTTACACCCTTGGTCCTTCATCCAGCGTGGATTCTGGAACACCTACCACAGCCTCCTGTTTGCTTGGTGCTGCTTCTCATTCCCAAGCCTTGGGTGGGAGGCAGCAGTAATAAAACACCTGAGGTGTGAACAGCTGAGCTGATCTGATGACAGCGGCCGTGTCCAGCCGCTGCCGCCTTCCCTCACGCCCTTGGTGCCTTTCCAGCTGGGGAAGTACTCTTAGCAGTCAGGTGTGCCAAATGAGCTCCTATGGAGCTGTCCTTGGGTTTTCAGTACCTCTTTTATGTGCTTGGCACTAAAACAAGATGGGCCAGACCCCTCTGGTGAGGCTGGGTTGGTGGATGTCTGCTGGAGACCAGACTAATAGGGAGCAGTTGTTACATCTCCAGCTGACTCGTTTCTGGCAGTTCCTGTCCCTTCCCTTGTACTTAAAATGAGGTGATTTGTCTTTGGGTAATTACTGAAGATGGGTTGCTGAGATAGCTTGAGAATATGAAGCTTTCATTGTAAGTTTTGGCTCCTGCTGTCAGTTTTTTTTGCCTTGCAGATCTTTTCACTTGTTTGGTATTTCCCTGATTCACTGGATTTTCCAGAGGAGGTAAAGAGAAGGACAGAGCAGAGAGTAGCTTGGTGATGTGTATTTCCTGTGGGTTACCTCTCTGTCCTGCTGCTGTCCCTGGTCACTTCACCTGCCCCCACCATATTAAACCAGTCTGTCATCAGTGCATCAGTTTTAATGCATTTTTAATGAATCCTGTTCTGATCATTTGTATTGCTGCCTCTGAAGAGCTTGGTCAGGACTGCTCTTCTCTACCCAGCAGTCTGTGGGGAGTGATTTAGGGCAGTATTTAATGGATCAGGCCGTGCATAAGTCTCTTAAAGCCCAGAGTTTTGTATTTGGGGCTTGTAAAATCCCTTGTAAAAGCCCATTAGTTCCACTGCATGCTTCCCAGTGTGGTTATGAAATTAAACTCTTTTCTCTACCATATTAGCCTAAAATAAACACAGATGCTTGCTCTGCTCATTACAATCATAGATTTGTCTTCAAGTGTTCAAATTCTATATTAAGCTCTTAAATTTTATGATTTCTTTGGTATTTGACATCTATTTGAGATCAAATGAAAATAAAACCACAACCTGAGCACCTGAGGTTTGGGAATGGCTGCTACTGCTTTGCTGCTCTGGAAGAAAGATGCTGTGAGATCCTGGGGAAGGAGCACATTTCTGAAAGCCGTGATGCTTGTTCTTTGGAAAACTCCTGAAAGGGAAAACAGTTGGCTTCAGCCCTTTTTTCTGAGGGAACTACTGTAAAACTTAAGCAGGGAAGACCTTTTCTAAACTCACACGCAACTCTGGCAGGTGCAAACAGTGCAGTGCATGAATTCTGCGTGCCCCTGCAGCCATCCTTGGAGATGAGAGGATCAGTCTCATTTGCTGCATTGCCTGCAGGGAGCTGTGGGGGTGGCTTTGTTCAAGGGTCTAGAATTTGGATGTGATCTGGGCATCACACCTGAGGTCCCTTTCAGTATTGCCTGTTTATTGTTCAGGACATTTTGGTCTGGATGAAGACTCTCTCCTTCAGAAAAGTTTGCAGTTCTCTGCTTTGAGATACCCAGTGTCAATAAAGCAAATTATGTAAACAATCAAATATTTTCTTTTGTAGACTTTGCCATGTGCTGCATCTTCCCTGCAATAACTGGATGTATTGCACTCTTTATTAGCTCTCTTTGTGGGTAGCAATTCCTTTATAAGTCTCCTAGGAAGTTCTTTCTCCGGTGGTCTGTCAGGCTGTGAACTCTGTCTCTCTTTTATTCAGAGGTGGTGGCTCCAGTACTGCAAAATGTGTTCCTGACAGAGGCTGTGCCATCCGCATTGCACAAGCAGTGTTTGCATTAGTTATTGTTCCTTGCAGTCAAATGTCTGCTCAGTGGTGTTTGTTTTGCTGATTAAAGCTGTGATTGAGCACAGGTCCCTGCTGAGCCCTTCCAGGGAAGCTGCTGTTTCCTCAAGGAGTGCCTAACCCAAACCTTCTGCAGCCAGGCTGTTTGCCTTTGTGTTTTGCTTGGCTTTTGTGCCTCCAGCCTTGCCTGCTGTTGCACTGCCCAGCAGCCTCACTTGGTTGAACCTGTCTGAAATCCCTGGCTTCCCCTTGGAAAAGAGAAATGTTATTTTGTTAAAGCCACCCCTGCCTACTCTTTCATCACCCTCTAGGTCATTAATTAGACGCTCCAGTGCCTGTGTGCATTAAATGTTGCTGAACTGTTTCAAGGAGCATGGATGGTTCTGTGGGTTAAAGATTGAACTGAATGCTTTTACAAATACACAATTCAAAAACGTGGGAGCTGGAGTATTTTTCATAGATACCATTTTCCTGGAAGGCTCGATGGTTCAAAATGCAATTTTTCCCTTTCTGTTTGCTAAGGAGGCTCGCACAGGAGCATGAGGAAACTGAGCTTTGAGCTACTGGGTGCGTGTTGGGTCACACTGTCAATGCAGGCATTTTTCTTGTGTTTCAAGCCAGAACTGGACAGAGGAGTGTCCTTCTCTCAGCCTGCCAGCTGGCATCCTGAACATGCACACGTGTGGTTAGAGAGGAGAAGAAAGTGCAGGGTCCTTTGGAGTGTGGCACTGATGCCCTTCTGCCACGGTTAGATTTGGGCATGTATACAAATACTGTTCCTTATCTCTTAGCCCCTTCTTGAGTCTTGATAAGATGCTGTTCACCTTCTCACTTAGGAGTCCTTTGAAACTTGGATTAAAAATGCAAACAGTTCTAATGAGCCATGCTTTTTTGAGCTACACTGGTTGTATTCAAAACCCATACAGCAATCTTTGGAATGTTTTATGAATTAAGCTACTCTTTGAAAGAGTTTTTGTCTAGAACTGGTTTATAGTTCCTATGTAGCCCTTTCAGGAGAGCTAGTGACCTCTTCCCTGTGTGCTGTGTCTGAGATAAGTGACAAACTTCTTCAGCTACTGAGTGGATGATGGCATAAAAGCTTCTTGAGACCTGATGCTCCCTTTCCAGTGGGTCTCTTAAGACCCCGAGGACCAGTTTGTGATTCTCACAAGTTGCCTTTCCAGTATCACTAAACTTGTAAGATATTCTGACTTCCAGTTCAGTCTGAGCCCGGTGCTGGGGTGGTTGTGATTTTGGGAGAAATGGGATATTGCCATCTCCTCCCAGCTCAGTTTTCAAGGAGCTGGTTTTGTTTTTTTTTCAAGGCACAGGAAAGTATTTGCACCCTTTGCCCTACAAAATGTTTTTAGTGATTAAACTGCATTAGATCTGCTGTCAGGAGCTTTAGCCTCTGATACTCCAGCTGTGCATCAGCAGACTTTCCTGCTGTTAAGAGGCCAAGAAAATGTTCTCCTTTTTGGAAAGTCTGTTCTGCCAAAGATGAAGTTCCTCTGCTTGAACTGTCTGAGGGTCCTGCAGGATCAATGCAGCTGGAATTGAGGTCAATGCAAGCCCTCTAAGGTTTGGTAGGATCAGCTCTTTGGAGATGTCTGGTGCTGCTTTCCAGGGTGGCTGTTTCACTGACTGCTTTGTTCAAGCTAATGCTGCTCACTTTTGGTGTAGCATTGTTCTAATTTTATGTGCTGCTTTACCTGTATAAATCAGGCTTTGTTTTCTTTCCGACGTAAAGAAGGAGAAGGGCTGGCTGTTTCTCATCAATGAGATCTGGTACAATGACTTGAGGGAGGCCTTGAATCCTGTGTCTGCCAAAAGAGAAGCTCCTGGAGTCCCTTGCAGTTCCTGAGGCTCTGAAAATGGGAGCAATCAAAGCAGCAAGCATGTCTGGCTTATTCCCTATGGCTTTTCTGAGGGAGGGGAAATATGCAGGAAGTAACTTAGTTTCATAGTGGGCAAAAAGTGCTAAGAGTTGAATGCTGTTCCCTTTTTCTACTTCTAGTTTTCAATTTTGAAATACCACATGGACTAGCTGTTTACTTTGTACAAGGTCACTCAGAACCTGAGTCGGCATTTTACTCATTTCCCAGTCTCTGCAAATATCAAGGTCAGGCTAGGTTTTCATTACCTTCTTGGAGTAAGTTGTGTTTCCTTTCTTGTTGTCTTTTATGTGTATGTTTCCACATTTCCATCAAATTATTGTGCTGTAAGTATATTCACACTTCACTAGCTCAGCCTGTGTTTACTGTGTGTCTTTTGGAAATGTAATTGAAACTAGTGAGAGCACAAGGAAAGAAATACCTACACAAACGTGCAGCTAGATGAACTGACATTGAGTAATTGTAGCATTCAGAAGTGACTTGGGTTGTGGACACGTGCATCGCACTGTGCAGTTTGTACAATCCATCATGGACTTTGCCCTTGGAAGTTGAATTTCTGTTCTGAGGATGAAAGACTTGATTCTTCCTAAAACTCTTAAGAAGCAGAAAACAAGCTTGCCAACTACATGGCTACAAATAAATGTATTTATTTTGTAACAGTTAAGTCAAAGCAGCATCCCATAAGTAAATTGTTTCAGAAACGAGACATCATCTCATTTGGTTTTAAATCTAACTAACCTGGCAGAGAGAAGTCTTCAATTAGGAACAAGGTCTTTTCATTAAAGTACTCAATAGTAAAATGCAATAGTTAATTGTTCATTTATGCCTCTTAATATGTTGAATTGGATTTCCTTTGTTTTTAAAACAAATTGCATTAAGGTGCAGCTCTAATTCATATTCATAATTAAACACAAATACAATTGTGTTGCAAAAGGGGCATTAGAAATTGGAGAAGCCAAGTGAGGACCAGATTCAAGGAGCTCAAATGTGGTATGTGTCTTTAAAATACAGTTCAAGTGCTTGAAGAAGTTTAAGCTCTGTATTCTTTTCTTATGAAGGCACTGATTGACCTTTTAAAAGTTTGGTTTAGTTTAGGGCTGCAGAAAAATGGAATAGCCAAGAACATAGGGTTATTGAAGGGACATCAATGATGTCTCTTGGTGCTGTCCTTTCTAGAAGTGGAGAGTGAGTACTAGTAAAAAAATACTAAAAAAAGGCCTAAGTGTTGGTATTACACTCAAAATGGGAAGTCAGAACCAAGCCCTGATGGTTTATATGGGCGATTAGTTAGCCCATCTTTGCTTAACAAAACACCACAGACAACTATAAAAAACATCCCCCAGCAGCAAAAAAGATACAAATTAAAAGCATGTACTCCCATGCTCAATCACCCTCGCCAAAAGCCCAGAGAATGTTGCATTTTGTGCGCGGAGCTGTGTTGCGTTTTGTCTGCGGGGCTGTGTTGCGTCCTGTGCGCGGAGCTGTGTTCAGCCAGTCAAAAGGCAAATGATTTTTTTGAGGCACCACACTGGGGAGTGCTGTGGCTGAAACCTCTCCGTGCTCTGGTGGCAGCAGCTCAGGCTGGCTGAGCCAAAAGGATGTGAGCTCTGCAAGGGTTCCTCAGAGAGGGAGTCCTTTGATCTGGGCTGGGCCCCCTCCAGGAACAGAAGGAAAATCACTTTTATAATAAGCAAATAAGGTCTTGATTATTTTTTCCTGGAGGGAGTGGGTTGTGTTGGGCTGCGAGATATGTGTGACTGCTCAGAGCCAGCCCCAGCTCTCTGGCTCTTGCCAGGGTGGCCGCTGATAAGGCAGCACTGAAAGCTCCTGAACAAACCACTGCTAGTGTGACAAATGCATGGTTTGTGTGTTCATAATGCACAGAGGTGTTTCACAGATAACAATGGCAAGGGATCGAGTTCTCCCCAACTCTTTCACTGAGCAAACCGGGGATTGAAGATTAATTCTGAAAATTCTACTGTAATTATCATTGCTGTCAAAATTTTGTTATGGTTTTCCAAGTGATAAAATTATTGTTGTGAAGTAGTCCTACCAGAGAATGGAACATACTCACAGAACACAGTTGTGCAACTTATTCAACTTATTCTTTTAATAATAATTTCATTTCTTTGCCCCTAAGTGGGAAAAAAAATCCAAGTCTCATGGGATCAAAGGCTAGGATTTATCCAAGTACTTTGAAAACAAAAGGAATCATGAGTATAGTAGATGGAGATGGTTACGTTTGGATGTTTTTAGATTCCTGCTCAGGATAAATGTTTCAGTTTGGTGTATTGGAGGAGGGTGTGTCTGTGCTCTTGCATCATTATTTCTGAGCCATTAATAAACAATGTGACTTATCAACATCTGATAAGTATTTTTAATTTGGCAAGCCTGAATAAACTGGAGCCCAGGTGCATTGGCAGAGAAGACCTGTGGCCTGCTCTTGAATTTCTTATTCTTGGAATATGGGGGGAATTCCATGCAAATGTAAATGTGCAGCAGATAGAGTGGCTGGGGAAGAGAAATCTTGTGGGAGAAGATATTTACTGAAGAGCTTTGACCCAAATAACAGAAAGCTGCTGGAAGCCAGTGAGAGAGGAGGTGGTGTCAGCTGGGCAAGAGGGGAAGGTCACATCAGACAAATCAAATCTCACTCTCTGATAAAGGGCCATCTTCTGATGCTGTGTGCATCCTATCAACATTTTAGTAAGGCTGGCAAAAGCAAGTTACCAAGAAGTGTTAAAATAAAAAAAGTTAAGCTTTCAGTGCTTAGAGAGTTTTTAATGTAACTGAAAGGAGAGAATAGTTATTCAATATCAAGAAGAAGATTGTGGACTGTGACCAGTACTCTGTGGTTGCACATGTGTACCCGTATGCCAGCCTGGGAAGAAATGGGCTGGTGCTCAGGAGGTTTTGTCTGTTCAGGAAACTCAAAATTACTTGAAACTTCAGCTAAACAATTTTGGCTTAAAAGTAAACTGTGCAACTTTAATGGGGAAGATGAATAACTGTTGAAGCAAAATATTATTGCAAGTGGAAGGTTCTCCAGATTTTGATGTCAAAGCAAGATGGATTTCAGCAAAAAAAAACTTCACTAAATGTGACTGTAAAGTTCAGCATCCTTTGAAAATTATTTCATTCTTACTGGTCCTTTGGTCTTTTTCCTTAAATCTCCCTAAGAGTGTACACTTGTTTTCTTCTCTTTAATATCTCTGGTCGTAAGAACATTTTTAGATTACTTATTTTGTTACTGAAAAGAAAGAAAAAATGTCTCAACAACCAAGAAACCCCCAAGTATTTATGGTTGTCTGTACAATACCTGGGGCAAGGCCAATTAATATTTCAGGTGGAAGAGTTTTAAGAATTCTATTCTTCCTCACTGGGTAATCATCATTGAATAATTATACAGGAAAGAATTAAGTTCTCCTGACAAGTGTGACCTTGCTGCTGACCTGTTGATACTCCTTTGGCCAAGATTTTCTTGTCAAACCATCTTTCCTTAGTCCCTTTGGCTGCTCTGCAGGCAGCCCTTCGTTCTTTTTGCTTCTCAGCTCCTTGCAGATGTATCTCCAGTGTGCTGCAGGCTGCCTGCTGGCTCTTGCACTGTGCCTTTTTAAAGTAATTATTTTTAAAAGTAATTCTTTTAAAGTAATTTGCAGTCCAGCTCCTGCTTTGGGGCTGTTTAGGGATGCTGGTTGTCTTTGCCTGATTTGGTGACAGTGCTGTGGAAGTTCTAGCACTGGAGCATGCTGGAATTGAGGAGCATCAACTGGGGGACTACAGCATTCCCTTTGGTCATGTTGTCTGTGCAAGAACCCCCTTGAGTCCGAGCACCTGAGGTGCATTAAACCTGCTCCTTTCTGTGCCCCAGTGTAGGAGCAATGCGGGTGGGACGGACAGACACCAGAGATCTCTGCAGCCAGGTCGTGGAACTTGTGGTTTATTGCAAAGGGCCTGGGTGCAGGGCCCTGCTGGGAGCTGCCAGCCACAGCTCAGAGCAGGCCCCAAAGAGGGAGAGAGAAATAAAGAGAGAGAAGGCAAGAGTGTGGTAAAGAGGATGAGAGAGCGAGGTTCCCATTACAATACCATAAGTCTTCTGTGCTGAATATTCTAATTCTCACTAACCAATCTAATACAAGATACAAATCCTGTAGCATTTACATACAGCCTATAAGAATCACTACATTACCATACTGTGTTACATTTTAAACCCTAAAGCCTCATTTTTAGATCCCTTCTACCAAGCTAGTAGGGTCTGCTCTGACCCTTGGGCCTGCCTGCAGGCAGAGGGTGTTGTTCC
Source organism: Camarhynchus parvulus (assembly GCF_901933205.1). Taxonomy (NCBI): domain Eukaryota; kingdom Metazoa; phylum Chordata; class Aves; order Passeriformes; family Thraupidae; genus Camarhynchus; species Camarhynchus parvulus. The sequence continues at coordinate 29,731,601 of NC_044578.1, read as the reverse complement.
ATCAAAAGGGGATTATCTTCAGCTGGCCACACCATTGTTTTCCCGTTGTTCAGTAACTGAGGTATCTCAAAGCTTGCTTTCATTTCAATCTCACTTATGGTTTCTAAATTCTCAAAATCTTTTGCCAGGCAATCATATTTCTAAGGCTTTCCTGTTTTATCTTCCCCAACACCCCAGGCCAGTTTTGCACCGAGGATGTGGATGAGTGCCAGCTCCAGCCCAATGCCTGCCAGAACGGGGGCACCTGCACCAACCACAACGGGGGCTACGCCTGCGTCTGCGTCAACGGCTGGAGCGGGGACGACTGCAGCAAGAACATCGACGACTGCTTCACTGCCTCCTGCGCCAACGGCTCCACCTGCATCGACAGGGTGGCTTCCTTCTCCTGCATTTGTCCAGAGGGGAAGGCAGGTGAGGGCGCACCACTTGCACAAGTCTGGCACTTGCACGGAAGGTGCTCCCTGGGGTTTATGCACTTGTTTAAAGTGGGGTGTTTATTCCACGCACTTCGCCACCGGGAGGAAAAGCACTGTCCGTGAGCAAGGAGCTGTTAAACCCCTCTAGCCTGGGACAAAGAAGTATTTGTGCCAGGCTAGAAGACAAACTTAGTACAGTTTAGGTTGCAAGGAAAGATCTTTTTCTAGCTGTCCTTAAAAGCAGCTCTGGTCCATGTGCAGTGGTGAGAGCACTGGGCATGGAAGGAAGATGTCAGGTTGGCAAATGATCTCCAAGCGGTGCCACGAGTGACATGGAAACACAAGAGGTCTCAGCTGTGTTTCCAGGGGAAGCCTATGGTACAAGAGAGACTCCTCTCTCCTTGATGAACCGAGAATTGATTATCTAAAGGGTGTTGATGGACTGAGAGTTGGTGATCTGAGGAATGGATGTATTGGGAATTTGGTGGGGGGAGGACGAATGTTTTTGGAAGGTTTTCATTCTGAGTTCTGTGTGTGTTTCTTTCTATATATAGTTGTAGGTTAATAAAGTTTTTTTCTTCTTTATTCCTAAGCTGGAGCCTGCTTTGCTCTATTCCTGGTCACAGCAGACACCAGGGAGCATATATTTTCATGGGGGCACTGGCATTGTGCCAACATCAAACTGTGACACCAGCCCTTAGCAGAATCTGTATTTGCTTGAGAAGTTGCCCATGAGTGTGACTTGCTCTATGCCCTTCATAATAATTATATGAATCCAGAAAGCAAATTTAGATATTTTTGTGTGATTGTGTTAGGACCTGGGCATCCTCACTGGTATAGTGGAAGATTTCCTGGTTTAGGTTAGGTGGAAGTGTATCTCCTAACTACATGGAAATAAAAATGATCTGCATATCTGAATTAAAGCGAGCTTCATGTGCACCTTTTCAGATGTCAGAAAAATTATCATGCTGGCTTGAGAGAAGAGTTAGTTAACTGCTCCAAGGATGAGATTTTGATAATGGTCAGCCGTTTTCCTGCTTCAGAAGTGCTGGAAACACACCTCTAAAGTAACAGAATTTGTATTTAAATATGATATTCTATAAGTGTGTGATGAATTCCCTGTGGTAGTTCAGGGCTCAAGCCTGCTCAAGTTTCTTGCTATGGGAGTCTCTATCTGAAATACCAGAACACAGAATTTGTGTACAATACAGTCTGACTGCTTCATCTCTCTATTTTAATAAACTCTTGGACGCTTCTTTAGGTCTTCTGTGCCACTTGGATGATGCCTGTGTTAGCAATCCGTGCCAGAAAGGTGCTCTCTGTGACACCAACCCTGTGAATGGAAACTACATCTGCACCTGTCCCCAGGGCCACAAGGGAGCAGACTGCACTGAGGATGTGGATGAATGTGCAATGGGTGAGTTTCTGTTTGCTCTCTGTGAGTGCAAGAATGCACATTTTGTCACAGCTTCCCCACATACTTGGGACTCCTTTTGTGGCCTCCCCCTTCCATTTCAGTGTCTTCAGATGCATTTTAAACTTGTGCGAGACCTGGGGCAAAGGGCTGAGCTGGAATAGCTGTCCATGTTTGAGCTGGAATATGAAAAGCAGGGCAATGCTTAGCCATTCTTCCTTGTGCTGAGCTGGAATAGCTTTCCATGTTTGAGCTGGAATATGAAAAGCAGGGCAATGCTTAGCCATTCTTCCTTGTGCAAGAGGGCTTTGGCACTGTGTGGGGAGTGCCTGCAAACAGATGTGATAATGAAGCTGTCCCTTAGAACTGCAGGGTGCAATGAGAGCACTGCAGTTTGTGTGGGAGCTGTTGCAGCTACAGCCTCAGTAGAAATATATCAAGGCTGTTTGACAGCCAGAATATGGCTGGATCTTTTGAGTGCCTTCCAAGACTGGTGACCACGTGGGCTTTTAAAGCTGTAGTTCTCTGATAGCATGCTGTTGTGTTGTTTTGGGGATTAACTGCACTCTTACAGACTTACTTACAGTTTTGTGAGTGCTCGTTCATGCTTCTAGAGAGAGTGATGCGTGAAGGTAATGCCTAACCAGCACATGGAAGGGTTGGAAAGAAGCACTTCTTTGAATTTCATTCCTCAGTCTGCCTTGGACAAGAGTGCTGTTCCTTTTTGAAAACACAGAAAGGACAAGTTTGGCTGTTTTGTGGCTCTGGCGGCATCTTGTCGGCCTCAGGAATGAAGTAAATGTAAAATGTGATCTGGAAATAAAGCCTTGAAAACATAATTAGTTCTCTAATCCCTGCTAGCTGATACTTTTCTCTTAAGAACTGTCGTTAGTAATATGGAGCAGGGTTACTCCTCTGGTCCCTGATGGTGACAGCAATCCTTCTTTTTGCCCCTGACAGGCAAGAAACTGCCACTGTTTTCTTCCGTGGCCTTTCCCCAGCAGGATGAACAATCTTTCCCCAATATTACTTGCCAGAAAGGAATGCCCATGAAAAGACCACGACTAATAAAGAATGCTGTGGCTTTCCTGCTCTGGGGAGAGGTTTTCACAGAATCACAGAATAATGAGGTTGGAAGAGACCTCTAAGATCATCGACTCCACCCTATGCCCTAACACCTCAACCAGACTATAGCACCCAGTGCCATGTCCAGTCTTTTATTAAACACATCCAGAGATGGTGATTCTGCCACCTCCCTGGGAAGAGCATTAGAGTACTTTATTATTCTTTTGGTGAAGAATTTTTTCCTAATATCCAACCTGTAGCTTCCCTGCCGTAGCTTGAGACTGTGTTCTCTTGTTCTGTCGGTGCTGCCCTGTGGAAGAGACCCCCACCTGTCCACAACATCTCCTCAGGAAGCTGTAGAGAGCAATAAGAGAGAGAGCAGTAATTTTGACGCGCACACTTGTGTCTTTCCTGTCCTTGCAGCAAACAGCAATCCGTGTGAGCACGCTGGGAAATGCGTCAACACCGAGGGCTCTTTCCACTGTGAGTGCCTGAAGGGCTACACAGGGCCTCGCTGTGAGATGGACATCAATGAGTGCCACTCCAACCCGTGCCAGAACGATGCCACCTGCCTGGACAAAATTGGAGGGTTCACGTGTCTCTGCATGCCAGGTGAGGGGAGGCTCTGACAAGGATGGAAGAGGCAAGGAGGCAGAGCTGAGGGAGGGCTGCCAGCTCTGCTCAGGTGGAACACAAAGCTGCAAAGGGCTGAATGCTGAGAGAGAGCCTGCTGTGGTGGCACCAGCCAGGGGGACCTGGCATTGGTCTGTGGGAGGGAGAAAGCCAATTAGAGGGCTGAGAAAGAAACCAGTCTCTGCATCAGCAAGGAAGTTAGCCTGCTGAGCTGGCTATGTGTGAAAGTATTTGTTACTATAGCTGGTAAAGTGCATGTGCAGAGTTATCTATCTCTCTGGGAAAGCAAAGCAAGGGCAACCTTTACAAGAGTGACTGTGTTTTGAGGTATGCATATGGTGATTTCAGGTAATGAATGGTGTTTGGGGTTTTTCTGTGCCTAAAATACCCCAAATAATGCAAGCTCCCTTTGAACTGAGGAAGTCATTGTAAAAAAAGCTACTTGAATGAAATTGTGCTTGTAAAATTTGCATGGCCAATGTAACCAAGGACCAATGTTAGTCTTGTATTTTGCACTTTGATAGAAAGGGGTGAAAAAAGAAAAGGATGCAAGCTGTCAGTTGCACAGACTTATAAAGTACTAGAATCATAAATATAAATAAAGAATTGTGACCCCTGCAGGAGATCAGATGATACCCTGACAATTACAATGAGTTTTTATTAATATAGTATTTATTAATATATAATATGTTTTGAAAGGTGGAACAGGAAAGGCTAGTCCCAAGTATTTCACCCTTCTTAATGTTTTTCTTGTACTCTGCCATTAGCTATAAGCCCTTGAGCTAAAACTATCTGTTGTGTTTGTTTATATAGCTTTTACAAAGTAATTAACCCCTTCTCAAGTGGAAGAAAACATTAGATGTGAATTCAGCATTGACTTCTGCTGTTGCTGGTTAGGTGAGCATCTTCAGCAACAGTGAAACCTACACAATCAACATCCCTTTTTAGCCTCTGGTGTATATTCTTACCTCATAGTTTCTGACCAGACTGCAAACTTGCAATGAAACTCTGCTTAGACTTTCAACCCTGGTATAAGAGGCAGCTACACTCTCAAGGGCACTTTCTGCAGCCTTCTTATTTATTTATTTATTTACATCTTCTTATTTATTTTTACTTTTTAACAGGTTTTAAAGGAGTTCACTGTGAAGAAGATATTGATGAATGCCTGAGTAATCCCTGTGTGAACAATGGAGTGTGTCTTGATAAAGTCAACCGCTTCCTCTGTGTCTGTCCTCCTGGTGAGTTCTGATTTCTGGAAGCTTTTCCTGCTTCACCTTACCAAGAGCTGCGCAGCTGTTGTGGGTGAAATGTTTCTTGTGAGTTTCTGTTGTTCTTATGGCAGCACCTGTTTGAGTGAGTGAGTTGCAATCACTATTAAATCAGAATAGTTTCATGTTGGTTGCAATAATATTGTGCCTGTAACTGAGTGAGCATTGACAAACACACAGTTGGACACCTCATCTGAAAGGGCAGCTGGCAACAAGAGCTTCTGTTGTTGTGGAAACTACAGAGAGATTCTCAGTACATTTTAACGATCAGACCCTCTGCACACTTTTTGTCTTTTTTCTGAGGTTTTTAGGCAGAAGCTGGCTTTGCATCAGTATAGTTTATGATGCTTGCATGAGGAGTGAGATGAATTGGGCTCCACTAGAAAAGAAAAAGAGCTGAGCTGAGGGATCAATGTTAGCTGTAGAGCGAACATCCTTATTTTCTTCATGGGTTACAAAAAATTTTGAATTCAGAATTTACGACAAAAGTGTGCTCTGCAGCCCTTCTTATTGACTAATGATGTTCAGCTTTGGTTCCTTCCTCCAAGAAGAATTCCTCATGTTTTTTTTTTCCTGAAACTGCCCAAGGATCTGCATCACCTGACATCACCTGTCAATACTTTGTTAACTATTTCAAGAACTGTTTTCAAAGTTCCAGTGCTATTTTGCAGCACATTCCATACTGCTGTAGTAATTCTAGGCTGAAGGCTCTGGTGATGTATGCACTGTTATTTTATTTTTAGCTGCTTGCTTTGATTGCCCCTTAAAGATTTTTATTAGTGGGCTCTCAGCTTTACAGGCAAGCATTACTGTCCAGTGGTGGACACTGCTTTATTTCTCTGTGACTTGGCCATCTCAGTTTTCAAGCTGACCTGGAGGACAGAACCTTTGGAGGGTGGGTTGGACGAGGACCGAAGGTTCTGTGGTGTGTGTGCTTCATGATGCCACTGGATGTAGATTGGCTGGGCTTAGTTTGGGTGGGCTTGTGGGTTTGTTAGAGGTAATTCCTGACAGTGCAGCTGTCCTGGTGCAGTCCTTCAGTGACTCCTGGTTTCCCTGTGTTTGTGTGCCTCTCAGGGTTCAGTGGGGCCGTGTGCCAGATTGACATAGACGACTGTTCCAGCACGCCGTGCCTCAACGGAGCCAAGTGCATTGACCACCCCAATGGCTACGAGTGCCAGTGTGCCACAGGTCAGTCTGCTCTTCTGAGCCCCTGGGGGCAGAGAACATGGAACCTAAGTACATGAAAGGCTGGTCTCAAAGATGTCACTGTTTTTTCTTTCTTTCTCTGAAATGCTGCTTGCTCGTTGCAGAGCTTTGTCCGATCCTTTGTGCAGGGAATAGTATTTAAGTAGAGAAAGCCTTTCACTTGTGGCAGTTAAGTTCACAGTTGATGGGAGTTCTGCCTCCCTCTTTCAGCACCATCCTTTGCTTCCCAGCAGATGACAGCTTCTTCTGTACTAGCTATGGAATCCACATAAGGGAAAACATCAGTGTGAAGGCTCTTATCTGGGGTTTACCTCCCTCTCTCCCAAGTCAGATTATATCGTGTGCACTTGAAAAACAAGAGATGGGCAGAGCAGTGCTGCTGTGCATTCTGATTTCTGTTGCATCAGAAGGCTAAGTTGCATTTTATGTCACAAGTTGCATTTTATGTCAGAAGGCTAAGACTGAAATGCAGTAACAGTTGTGGAAGAAATTCCACTCAGAATTTGAGTGGGAATGATTTGAAATTATTTGTCACAGAAATGTTGGCAGAGCTGTGGCCAGAACTCAGGTGGTTTTTTAATGCCTGGTGAGTTACATATTCAGAAGCGTCAGGTTTAATGATAGGATTTTCTTATCTTCAGACCTCCAGGGGTGATGTAGATATGGCTTTATCTTCATTTTTACATCTGGTCAAATAAGAGTGTTCAGAGCTGTTATGTTCTAATTCTCAGTAAGGAGCTACACTTGGTTGCTTTCAGTTCAAGGTCCCTGATACACTGCTCATGCTACAGATTCAGGTATGAAATGCCTTGGCTTTAGCTCTTCCATTAGGAAAGAAGCTGAACAATTCCTGGAGCTGTATTAGTCCCAGTAATGTGCAGTAAGGTTGGTTAGATTTATGTGCAAATGTTCTCATTTTGAATCATTCCAGTAATCAAATTATTAAGGCAAATTTGACTTCACTGCACAGAATGTAGCAGAGATTAGCCTAAAAATAGCCTAGTTTTTTTCTCACACGTGGTCTCCACCATTTCCAAAGTTCCTGAAGAGGCATTGAATTTGTTGGAAGAAGGAGAATGCAGTAGTTCTGACGGGGAGAGGAATAATTACTGTGGTCAGAATTTTCCTTTTGACTACTTCATGTGACAAACTAAGCAGACACTTGCAAAAAGAAGGAAGAGCTCAAATCTTCTCCAAACTTGGAAACTGTTTTAGTCTTTCTCAGGCCTGGGGTGTGTTCTGGTTGCTTTCACTCACTGAGACTGCAGAGCTTATGAGGCCTGGGGTGGGTTTGGGTAGTGTGGGGGAGGACAATGTGGAGAGCTGTGCCTTGAAAAGCAAGTTCTGAATTTGGCACCAAAACTGCATAAATCAATACAGAAACTGCAGGTATCCCACCTGAGGAGGGAAGGCAATTGCTTCCATGATGGCAAATGATGTAAAGGAGCATCTTCAGGCTGAAAGCAACCAAATGCATGCTGCTGAAGCAGCAATTCTTAGTAAAATCCTTGGTTAAATATTTGACTGAAAATGGAAGAGGGATGCTGTTTTCCATCCTGTCAGAAGGATTCTCATATTCAACATTAAAATGGTTTTTTCCTAGTCTAACTCTTGTCTGCAAAGAGAGAAATCATGTTTTGGTGAGGTATGTCCAGTTAGGAGATCCAGAAACTTTCCTGATCTCTGAGTGGCTCACTTGAGCTACAATAGCAGGCCAGGTAATGACTGTTGAATGAATGTGTGCTAAGTATTATATTTAATATTGACAGCCTTCTGTAAGACTGAAATGTGGAGTTCTTCCTGGGGGCAGGTCAGTTACTGGACAATGAGTTTGAGTATGTTCTTGCTCTGGTCCTCTCATGGTGTGAGTGATGTGTTTGTGTTGTTCCCTGAGCGGTAATCGCCGGCTGCCAACGTGATTGAAAACTGCAAAATGTTTGGCCAAATGCTGTACAGATAGCTCTATTTACTGCTTGCTTTTTGTCTTTTCTTTCCCTTCTGGCATTATTCCACTTCTCCTTCCCAGTGGTAGATCATGGCTTTTCTTTTCTTGGGTTGTTTCAGGTCTTTCCTCTTTTATTTGTCTCTGCCCTCTTTTTTTTTTCCCCCTCTGCCACCATTTCTCCCCTTGTCAGTTTGTTTTTCCTCCTTCCTAACATCTTTTTATATCCATCTCTCTAACTAGCTTCCCTTCCCTCTCCCCACCCACTTCCACACCCATTCATCCAAGCATACGTTCGCAGAACTTGGAAATGTTAGCCGTCACCTGGTATGTTTGACCACAGAAATAACCACAAACCTGTATGAAAAATGGGGAGCCTCTTATCCACTTATAATACTCAGGTGAGAACCACTCTTCAGCTGTTGAAATTCCCTGCAGCTTGGTTTGTATCAGTCTACAGTTGGTGTCTTGAAATTTCAAGTTCTGCCTTCCTGATCTTCAGCTGCTGGAAGGCAATGTGAGCTGTTGCTCCAAAACCTCAGCTCTGAAAACCATTTATTTGAAATTGTCCCAGTCTTATATAGCTCTGCTCCATCACGGAGAGCAGGGCTCTTGAGGAGGGACTTGTTTGCTGCTCCTAGCTTCCTGAACCCTCTAGCCCTTTTTGTGGATAGATTCTGCCCCTCTCTGTTGCTCAGGATGTTTCCCAGCTGAAGCAGAATGAAACAGGCCAAACTGCTGCTTGTTTCATTGCTCCTGACCAAGAGGTTGCATGCAGCCTTCAATAAGTTTGCAGTTGGTGCTTGATTGCAGTTACTGAAAAGTTTCCCAGTGAAGGAGGCAAGAAACTTTCTAATAAGCAGAGCTGCAGAAGCTTTGACATGAGCCAAGGGAGTTCCCCTGGGAAGGTTTCAGCAACATCTTTGCAGTAGTTGCTCATTTTAACAAGGTCAGCCCCACTCTGTCCCCCTGTTACTGTGCAGAGGAAATAACAGCAGGACTGTGCCTGCAGACAGTTTGTACTGATGCAAGTAAATATTTCTGATGGAGATTTATATGTTTCCTCTCATGGCTACTGTTCCAAATAACCTGAAGGTGACCACTTCCAGTGCCAGGGTTCTCCGTGCATGCTGCTGTTCTGTAATGCTGTGAACAGTGGAGAGTGTTGTGTTCCAGGGCTGGAAATGCAGTTGAGGTGCCCAGTTACCCTTTGTGCTCTCTGCCACTTTGCTGATTCTTGATACAATTCTTTCTGCGCCTGCGTTATATTCACTGCAGCATCCTACCAGTGGACTCCTTCCTTACTCGTGACTTTTCCTCAGGTTTTACTGGCACTCTGTGTGAGGAGAACATCAACAACTGTGACCCTGATCCCTGCCACCACGGGGAATGCCAGGATGGCATAGATTCATACACGTGCATCTGCAACCCTGGCTACATGGGTGGCATATGCAGTGAGCAGATTGATGAGTGCCACAGCAATCCTTGCCTCAACCAAGGGCGCTGCATCGACCTGGTCAATGGCTACCAGTGCAACTGCCTGCTGGGCACCTCAGGTATGGAAAACACCACTGGAAGGCTGGGATTCAAGCAGAATTCAAGCATGTGATTATTTCTTACCCGTGCTCTGGTGTGTGCTAAGTTGAGAGTATCATTTTCACATTGCTTTGCCCTGCTGAACTTTGGTGTGTTTGTGTGGATTGCCTAACGCTCAGTGGTGCTGCAACTGATTTTGGGAGAATTTGCCTCCTCTGTACTCCAGAAAAAATCAGGCCTGCAGAAAAATTAGGCAAAGTGTTCAAAATGTTTATTGCTCTGTTTAAATATTTAGTACAAGTTCAGGGTCATATTCAGTCAGCACCCAGTGGCTCGGGTGGCATTCCTTGCTGTTGCAGTGCTTCTGCATCATCACCTGTTCAAGTTGCCCCCAACGTGACTTTGAAGCAGGTGGGATTCTTAATTAGGCTATTTTGGGAAAATAGTTTTGTTGCCTTCTTTGTAAGATTTACCCTCCTTATTCCTCTAACTCCTTTTTTTTAATCCAGGAATAAACTGTGAGAATAACTTTGACGACTGTGCCAGTAACCCGTGCATTCATGGGACCTGTATCGATGGCATCAATCGCTACAACTGTGCCTGTGAACCTGGATTTACAGGTAAAGTCAGCTACCCAGGGGCTCTCAGTTGTTTGGAAGATGGTTATCCGAGTAGCCAGGGAAGTGTTCTTTCCACACTCACTGCAAGGGATTCAGTTGGTGTCTCAGAAAATCCTTCTAATCTTTGGATCTTAGCATCTTACATTACAGCCAGTTCTACCAAACAGAAAAATGGCCTAATCTGTGCTGTGAAATGCCATTCTTGTTAGGTAATTAAGTCCAATTCATGGTTCTTGGGTTTAAAACAAATAAACCCACGTGACTTTGATTTATTATTTACAGCCTCCTTCCAGGGACAGAGAGATTGTGGACAATATGGAGAGGTGTTTGATTAGACTCTGCCTAGAGCTTTGACCATGAACAGTATTTCTATTTCTGTGAAATCAGAGCATTAACTTGGTGTTCTCATGAATTGTTTCCCACTCTGAAGTCTTCAGATGAATAACCTGATTTTTTCAGTACTTCTCTGTCATAGCATGGTCTGTTCTGTTTTCTTTTTACACTACAAAATTTCTCTGGTACAGTCAAAGTGGGGCTGAAAAAAGAAGTGGTTAGACACCTCTGGATCCATGTTTAGAGCTCTGAGTCAACATCAGGACTATTTCTGCTGACTAAAGCACATCTCACCACTGTTTGTAAGGGCATTTGTGTTTTGAGTCATGTAGGGTGATACAAAATAATCATTGTGAGGCAGCTGGTAGTTTATTACAGCTTTCTCATCACGTTTGTTGCTGTTTATTACTGAATGATTCTAGTTAGAATAGATCTGAAATGCATTAGAGCACTAAAATGTTTTGTGTGTCTTGTGCTTTTCTCTTGGGGTCTTTCTAAACTCCTGATGCTCCTTCCTTCCCTCCTATGGCTCTGGCATGGTGGAACTCTCCAGTTCCCAGAATAAGATGGGGGATGATGCTGATCACTCGTGCCTACCACTCTCCTAAGTTGCTGGCATTCCATATTTGTTATCCTGCTGGGTCTCTTACTGTTATACTGTTAAAATAATTCAGTAATGTGAGGAATTGGCATATTCCAGTCTTTAAGGAGCTGGCTTGCATGGGGTCTTGGTACTTTGTCATTTCCTTCTGTTAAAAATGCTTTCAGCTTACTGCATCATTCACTCTGTTTAGCTTTCCAGCCTCACAAGTCCTTTTGGTCACTGCTTCAAGGATCTTGCAGTCGTAATCAGAGGCAGGCAAAACAGGAAATGGTGCTTTTTAGAGCCCCCTTTGCGCAATAAACCACAAGAACTGTATTTACTGCAGACATTTGGGCACTATTGGTTGTTCAAAGGGTAGGTACTTCAAAGCAGAGGAGCAGGGCTACGACAAGTGCAGCTCAAGAGGTTTGTTGCAAGCATGATACAGCTGAGTGGTTTTTGCTTTCCTAATCAGTATTAACGGGTGATTTTAATGGAGATTCTGGAATGGTTTGTAAATACTTGCTGAGTGTAAGTGCTGTTCTCCAGGCACAGCAAAGTGCTGCATCTCTCAGAAACGCTTCTCTTGGCTTGAGTTAAAGCACGGAGGCATGTGAGCTCCATGCTGCTGCCTTGGCTTCCCTGAGCTGTGTCTCAGCGTGTGCTCTTGCAGAGGTGCAAAGCGAGCGGTGTTTTAAGAAGCGCAGCTCAGGAAGCGTTGTTCTCCCCTGCAGGGCCCCGGTGCAACGTGGACATCGACGAGTGCACGTCCAGCCCGTGCCACAACGGGGGCACGTGCATCAACGAGGTGAACGGGTTCCGCTGCGTGTGCCCCGAGGGCTTCCACCACCCGCACTGCCAGCCGCAGGCCGACGGCTGCCTCAGCAGCCCCTGTGTGCACGGCAACTGCACGCACACCGCCACGGGGTGAGCGCCGCCCAGCCGCCTGCTGCTGCCTTCTGCACTGGTGTCTTGCTCTCTCCAGACTTCCAGCTCACGGTTTTTCCCTTATTTCTCACAGTAGGGTCCCAGTTTATCTGTTGCCTATAACATAATCACAGTCAGGTGAGAATCTCACCTGAGCCCCTGCCTGTCTCACGTGCCCTGCGGTGCCTTCCAGGGGCCCTTCCCAACACTGGCCAGCTGAACCCATGGTCAGCAACAGCAGTGGGTTATTTATGCACCATCTGCAGCCAGAGCTACATCTGCCCCTGCTTGTGTGGGAGCAAGCCACAGCTCCTGCCTTCAAAGCAGAGCCAGGCTGCCAAGTTTCAGCACAGCTCCTCATGTCCACTCAGTCTGGAGAGGGTTCTCTTCTGCTGCTACACCCCCTCCAAATCCTTTTGATTACAGCTGCCTTTCCCACAAATCTGCCACGGCAAACAAACAGCCATAGGTAAGGTGTAGACCTTCATTCACCAGCTGGTGTTCCAACATAGGTTTTTCTGTCCTGCCTTGTTTGCTGGTTTTGCATGGACAAGTGGTGCAGGGTGGACTGCCACCATCTAGAGGGAGGGTTTGGTGATTCTAGTGTGTTGTGGTGTTGTGGGTCCCATGATGAGGTGAGAGATGAGAATTTGACTCCAAGTTCTCAGAATGCTGATTTATTATTTTATTGTATTATATTATATTAAAAGAAATTATATACTAAAACTATACTAAAGAAAGAGAAAGGAGACCATCAGAAGGCTAGACAAGAATGAATAATAAAAACTTGTGACTGACCAGAGTGTCTGACACAGCTGGACTGGGATTGGTCATTAATTAAAAACAATTCACATGGAACCAATCAAAGATGCACCTGTTGGTGAGCAACCTCCAGAGCACATTCCAAGCAAGCAGATAATTATTGTTTATGTTTCTTTTCTGAGGCTTCTCAGCTTCTCAGGAGAAAAATCCTGGTGAAGGGATTTTCCAGAAAATATCACGGTGACACTAGTGAGCTGAGTGAATGCAATTAAAATAAAGAAATGGTTCCAAATTAAATCTTTGGGGATCAGCAGCAACCTATTCTCTCAAAACCTAAAGCATTGAGCGTGGGGACTGTCTTTATTGGCTAGTGCTGTTCTTCCTAACCACACACTGTGTCAAGGAACAGGCTGACAACTTTTGCTCTAGGGATGGATATTTCACCCAGGACACTTTGTCCACTGCTGAGATTTTGTCAGCTTAACACATATTATTGTATGTCTGAGAAAAGAAAGGAAAATTCTCTCTGGGTCTTTTGATAGCAGTAGTTGCTTCTGAATCTTCCCATGCAGGAAGACCAAATGCTGATTTTGGGAGCCCTAAATCAGATTTCCTTTTGGTAATGGTAGTTCTGAGGTGGTTTTGTTTGTGAAAGTTCTCAGCTATACATGGAATAGCCTCCAAAATATGTGCTGTATCCTGGGAAGTGTTGTCAGCACTTGGGCAGGGAAGTGATTTGCTGCTGCAGGTAGCTCTGTAGGGCAGGATGCAGCACTTTCCCTGGAGCTGGCAGGAAGGCTACTTTTCATTGCTAATTCAGCCTCCTTGAACGCTTGGAAAACAGATTTTTGTTCATCTTGTCTGTCATGTGTCACTTTGCGTGTGTACACCGCACGCTGTGCCGGGGGAAGAAGCTGTGTTGGCAGGGCAGGGACAGAGGCCAGTGTGTGCTCTGTGCCCTGAGTCCAGGCTGATCCACCAAATCCTTCCTTCTACATCATGTGGCTGGGGTGTGCTCTACTGCAGGTTCTGAAACCTGATGGAGGAGATTGCTCCTGCTCCCAGCCAGCTGTTTTCATTTGAAACCACTGTTTGGTATTAAATCAGTCTAGTTATCTTTGGAACCTATTGTTCCCCTCCACTTCTTTTTTTCTAAATTTTTTTTTGTTTCTGTCTTTGAATGCGTTGAGATGGTCTTATCAAAGCAGAAACATGTTGCTGGTTGACTGAACACTTTGTGAAAACTGTAATGAGGGAAGTGTGGTTTTAAGGGAGGGTTTATTTTCAGTATTTTCAAAACTATACAGCTGGGGTAAGCAATCTAAAGTAACTTAGGGCTCTTCTCAAGAGGGTTCCTCTGGTTTTCTCTCCAAAACTAATCTGCAGGAGAAACTAGTAGAGGAGTTACTTCAAAATGTCCTAAATTAATGCTGTTTTGCCTTTCAAGGTACAAGTGTGTCTGTGACCCAGGCTGGATAGGAGATTACTGTTCAACAGAAGGGAATGAATGTAAATCAAACCCATGCCAGAATGGAGGAACATGTGAGGATCTGCTGAATGCATACAGATGTACCTGTAGGAAGGGATTCAAAGGTGAAAATTCAGAAAAAATTTGTTATCTTTTCCCTTTTTACTTCATTGCACCTTAAGGGTAATTTCTTTTCATTAAACCTTGTGGAAATAATAATCAAGATGGGAAATGCCACGGCTCTATGAAGTTAAATTAGTCAGTTCCTGTAGACATGATACAGTAATAGAATACTTGGCAAGGGCTTGTCTAAGCCTTGCTTGGAATTAGTAAAAAATGACCTGTTGGAAGCTTAGCTTAATTTTCTTTGTAAATTATGAAATTTACATAAATACCCTGGAAATTAGAGGGGCATTAAACTCAAAATGACCATGGCTGCTTCTACACTGAGCCCATGAGGAGTGCTTTGCTCTCCTTTTCCTTCTGCTGAGATTTTTCAAAATGTGGCAGTGCTGTCCACTGCAGTGTGGGATAATCACACAATGTGAGTTACGACCTCTTTGTTCATTCTTCCAAGAAGCACCAAGCTCTTAGCAGCACATTCTTCAGCTTTTTCCCATTCTGTTCTCCAGGTGTGAACTGCCAGGTAGTGGTTTCTCCTTGTTCCCCTAATCCTTGTGAGAACTCGGGAATCTGCCAAGAATCTTCTGACTCCGAAGGCTACACCTGCCAGTGTGCCCCTGGCTGGGAAGGTAACTGGGTGGGGAACCAGGTGCGCCTGCAGTGCTGGCTCTGAGCCTCCTGCCATTGCCTGGGAGGGGTCTCACCCTCGGCCTCTGCACCTTTCAGGGGAAAGATGCACAGTGGATATTGATGAGTGTCTCTCCAAGCCCTGCAAGAACCATGCCCTGTGCCACAACATCCAGGGCAGTTACCTGTGCGAGTGCCGGCCCGGCTTCACCGGCGGCGACTGCGACACCAACATCGACGACTGCCTGGCCAGTGGGTATCAGCGCCTTGCTCTGTGTTCCCCAAAAATCAATTTGCTGACTGCTGTTTGACAGATTTGGAAGGGTCTTTTATGATCTCTTGCCAAAAGGGAAAAAAAAAACCCCAAACTTCAGCTTGGTAATGTTTGAGGCAGTCAAAATCCATCGTGTTCGGCTGCTAGAATGGACCACGGTGTCCTAACTGATGGCAACTCTTGTTCCCAGGTCCTTAACTTGAAAAGGCCCTTAGAGTTTACATACCTTAATAAGAAGCACTGTTAAATGCAAAATTGTATTTGCCTAAAATTTTAATCCATCAAGTTAAAGTGCCACTGCAGGGCTTACCTGTAATTCGACGTTCAGTTTGATTGAGGTGTGGTGGGAATCCGTCCTTCCTGAAATGTCTGTCTGGCATTAATATTCTGGGAAGAGTGGGTCCTGTTGCAGTTCCAGTTAATCCATATCTGAAAGCAAATTAAGCAGCAGGAAGGCCCTCTGCTCTGGAATAGGAATCAGTTGCAGGAGGGGAGGAGGCCATACCCTGATGAGTACTGGAACGGCTCAAATTGCAAGAAAACAAGTATTAATTTCATGTCCTTGATACTGCTGTTTATAAGGGAAACCAAATACATAGTAGCTTCTTTTTCTTACTGGGCGTATTTTATATCATCATCAGATAAAATCAGTCTCCTGAGAAATGTCACGTGTTTAAAAGTTCATCTGTTACTATTTGAAAAGTGCTTTATCAAATCTTGGAGGAGTTCACAATGCTGTAATTCTTAGATTGGTCAGGTCTTTAAAAAAACCCAACCAATTGAACAGAAAAACCCAAAACAACCACCCCAAAACAAAACAAAACAAAAAAACCAATCCCCTGTTTTTTACTATCAGCTTCAAACCAAAATGGAGTTTTGAAGATTTAAGGCGTGAACTTAACAAATTGTGTTTTGCATTGGAAAAAAAATGTAAATTCATGACTGCTGTAGAGAAGGATCCAAAGAAGTCTATTAGCAAAAGTTACCGTGGGAGCCCCCAGAGCAGCACTCAAAGAACTTCTGAGGTGTCTGGCTCAGGCTGAGCTCTTAATTCCCTCTTTCTGAGCAGACAGGTACAGTACAAAAAGTGTCACGGTGCAGTGAGCCAGAGCTTTGCTTACTGAAGCCAACAAAATCATTGCCTGTCCTGTTAGTTTTTATGTGGGTGCCTGAAGATAAAAACGTCCTCCAAGTGTTCATCTTTTCCCTCTGGAACAGCTGGGACATCTCTCTCCCTCCTCCTGAGTGTTCTGAGAGCTGTGGGATTCACCCCGTGTTGTCTTAGGCAGCACACCCATGAGGCTGAAGAAGCATTTCACATTGCTGCCACAGCTGATTTCATTTAGCATAACAAAAACCTTCCATGCCTTGAGCCAAATGTCTTTAATCTATGAAGCAAACAAACCCTCCAACAACAGGAACTTATTGAAAAGTTGATACCCGAGTCTCCTTCTTCTGTCAGTAAATGTGTGGCACAGAGAATTAATGCACAGCTTTTGGCTTCACTCATACATGGCTCACTGCCACAGACACAACATTTTATAGCTGCCAGGGGTCTTGCTTTGAATGTGCTTTTTCTCTGCAGTAGTCAAATGACCTTTAAATGGATGCAGGTGTGTCTCATAATACAAATTCTTAACATGTGAGCAGATTTCTCAGTCAATAAATGAGCTTTAATTACTTTTCACATTTCTTTTCTTCATTTCCCAGTAAACAGAATTAGTTTATGATACTTACGATAAACTGCAAATTTTTGGTGGAGTCTATTTGCATTTTCAAGTTCATATTTTAGTAGTACTTAAAGGTAGTCCTAAATCCAAAAAAGGCTCAGTAACCTATTTTTCAACCCCTTTGCTTTCTCCCTTTTTCCTCCCCCCCTCCCAGTTTCCCTCTCTGCCTTCATATATTAGGCTTTTGCTCTGTGGAATGCAGAGTAGAAAAGGAATCTGGCTTCAGGAATGTGGGTCTTAAATCCAAAAGTGGAAGGAGAAAAGCAGGAAGAAATTACTGAATGGCAGAAGTCTTTCAGGCAGATTGGTGCTTGTGGAAGCAGAAGGAATACAGTAGTAGGAGGTGGCTTAGACCAAAAAAGAGTGGCATGCAAGTAGCAAGAGCATGGCAGAGATAAGGAAAATATCAAGAAATGCAATATTGAGGAGAATCCTTGGTGATGTAGGAGTTTGTGAGCTTTTCTGGCAGCCTTTCCCCAACCAGTCTGTGATGCTGGAAAAAATGTCAAGTGCTCAGTCGTGCATAAGTGCTCATATATGTGCTAATGTACACATACAGGTTTGATTTGACTGCGCTGCTTTCATGCTGAAAATTAAGCACACAAGTTCTCTCTTGTGTTAAGAGAGAATGTGCTGAGTTCTCTGATGAATAAAACTTGGTAAGGGAGAAGAAACAGTTGCTGCTCTGTTTTTATTGTATCAGTAGGGATCTGTCACAAAAGCAGCATTTGAATTTTAAACCAAGAGGCTTTGGGTTTTGGTTGAACAAATTCCAGCAGAGAAACCTTTAGGCCCTGAAGGTTGGCCTTGATCCATAGCTGCTTGTAAATTTCTAATTGATAATGCTTTGCACTTACCTGTTCCATAAAGTGGCTGAGAAAAACCTGTCAGTACTCTGTCCAGCTCTGGGCTGTGTGGCCTCTTTTTTTCATACAAACAGCTGCTCTAGGCCTGGCCCTTCACTGTTCTTGGCTTTTGTGTTGCTGAAATGGCTCTCAAGGTATTAAAGAGTCTTTTTTTCCCATCCCTGCAACCAAGGTTCCTCAGTTCTGCTTTTCAAGGTTGTTTATTTTCTCTGATCTGTTCCATTCTTTCTCTGACCTGCTGAGATCTGTCCAGCAGGTCGGGTTGTGGCGCAGTCCCTGCCCTTGGGGTGGTGTTAACTTTTTATACTAAGAACTACATTTACTTTATTTACAATAATTTTCCAATACCTATCACCTATGTTAGACAGTCTGTCTCTAAACCAATCCAACAGTATCACCATCACAGCAGAAGATGGAGGGCAAGAGGAAGAAGGAGGGCAGGACATGCCCAGATTCCTCCATCTTGCTTCTTCAACCCCCATTCTAAATCCCCAAAATTCTACTTTTTCACCCTGTGACAAATTAACTATCATTCTACTCAAACCCTTGTGGCTTGTAACTCCTCACACAAAGTTGGTAATTGTTTCCATGGGCTAAAATCAAAGGCACAGGTGTCTTTGACTCCGTGCCAAGGTCTCTGAGCCCCTTGCCAGGGTCTCCAGCCATCCAGGGCAGGCAGAGGGACGTCCTGGGTTCTGACACACTGTCACCCATTCTAACACTCACTGTGGTGCTTCTGTCCCAGATCCCTGCCAGAACGGGGCCTCGTGTGTGGATGGGATCAACTCCTTCTCGTGCATCTGCCTGCCCGGATTTCACGGGGACAAGTGTCAGACAGACACCAACGAGTGCCTGAGTGAGCCCTGCAGGAACGGGGGCACCTGCACCCACTATGTCAACAGCTACACCTGCAGGTGCCCGCCGGGCTTCGAGGGCACCAACTGCGAGAGCAACATCGACGAGTGCACGGACAGGTGAGCCACTGCCCCCAGCCCATTGCTGCCACTGCCCCAGCCTGCTGCTCCTGCCCCCAGCCCATTGCTGCTCCTGCCCCCAGCCTGCTGCTCCTGCCCCCAGCCCATTGCTGCTCCTGCCCCCAGCCCATTGCTGCTCCTGCCCCCAGCCCATTGCTGCCACTGCCCCAGCCTGCTGCTGCTGCCCCCAGCCCATTGCTGCTCTGCCCCCAGCCCATTGCTGCCACTGCCCCCAGCCCATTGCTGCCACTGCCCCCAGCCTGCTGCTCCTGCCCCCAGCCCATTGCTGCCACTGCCCCAGCCTGCTGCTCTGCCCCCAGCCCATTGCTGCTCCTGCCCCCCGCCTGCTGCTGCCCGCCCCATTGCTGCCACTGCCCCAGCCTGCTGCTGCTGCCCCCAGCCTGCTGCTCCTGCCCCCAGCCCATTGCTGCCACTGCCCCAGCCTGCTGCTCCTGCCCCCAGCCCATTGCTGCTCCTGCCCCCAGCCTGCTGCTGCCCCCAGCCCATTGCTGCCACTGCCCCAGCCTGCTGCTCCTGCCCCCAGCCCATTGCTGCTCCTGCCCCCAGCCTGCTGCTCCTGCCCCCAGCCCATTGCTGCCACTGCCCCAGCCTGCTGCTCCTGCCCCCAGCCCATTGCTGCTCCTGCCCCCAGCCCATTGCTGCTCCTGCCCCCAGCCCATTGCTGCCACTGCCCCAGCCTGCTGCTGCTGCCCCCAGCCCATTGCTGCTCTGCCCCCAGCCCATTGCTGCTCCTGCCCCCAGCCCATTGCTGCTCCTGCCCCCAGCCCATTGCTGCTCCCGCCCCCAGCCCATTGCTGCTCTGCACCCAGCCCATTGCTGCTCCTGCCCCCAGCCCATTGCTGCTCCTGCCCCCAGCCCATTGCTGCTCCTGCCCCCAGCCCATTGCTGCTCCTGCACCCAGCCAGTCTCTCAGACCCTCTGTGGTCAGGATGATCCTGAGGTGTTTGAAAGTCTCTTTTTCCCAGCCCTGAGACTGAAGGAGTCAGGATTCCTCAGCTGGGGTTTTCAAGGTTGTTTATTCTCTGTTATCTATTACATTCTCTTTCTGACCTGCTGAGATCTGTGCAGCAGGTCGGGTTGTGGCACACTGTGAGCACACCAGAGGTGGTGTTACCTTTTTATACTAAAAACTACGTGTACATTATTTACAATAATTTTCCAGTACCTATTACCTATGTTAGACAGTCTGTCTGTACTCTAAACCAATCCAAAAGTGCCACCATCACCCAGAAGATAGAGGCCAAGAAGAAGAAAGACGAAGGACAAGGCATGCCCAAATCCCTCCATCTTGGCTGCTGAACCCCCATTCTAAATCCCCAAAATTCTACTTTTTCACCCTCTGACAAACTAATAATTCTACTTAAACTCTCAGGGCTTGTAACTCTTCACACAAAGTTGGTAATTGTTTCCATGGGCTAAAATCAAAGGCACAGGTGTTTGTGACTCCGTGCCAAGGTCTCTGAACCCATTGCCAGGGTCTCGAGCCATCCAGGGCAGCCAGAGGAATGTCCTGGGTTCTGACACCAGTCCTGCTCAGGAGCAGCTTCTAACCAGGGCAATTCTCCTTTCCTGCCATTTGTCACAGGCATACTTGTGATTCTTGCAAGGAAAGCTGGCTTAGCTGAAGCACAGTTGCCTGGTCCTCAGTTTCTCCTAACATTCTTCCAACAGTTCCATTACAGCATAAATGGGATAGTGTTTAACAGAAGTTAAAACAGTTAGGGATGCTAGCTTATTGAAATATAAATAATTCATATTTTTACAAAACCCCTATCACATAGAGGAGGGGAAATAATTGGTTATGAATGGTTACTCTGCTGAGAAATAACAAAAGCTGCAAAAATGGAAGCAATGGCCAACTTAGAAAAGCAGCAAAAATAAATTAGTTCCGAGTTGTTGACAAATAATATGAAGAAGAAACCAGGAGAAACACTAAATCCTGTATTGGAAAAGATTTAATCACTGGAGATTTTTTAATGCTTGCAAAAAAAAAATGGGATGTGGTTTAGTAGTACTGAGATAAAACCTGAGGTCATTCTAAAGGGGGAGGTGTGGAACTGAGTTAAAATGCTCAACAGCTGGTCCTCATATAAATGGTTCATGTGGTAGCTTTAAGAGCTCTTTGAGAGTTAAACATGTGATTCCATCATCTGCCTGCATATTTATTTTAAGCTTCGTTAGGATTGATGTATGTAACTTCAGATTCTCAAATGGGAAAAAATTCTAACAATTTCTTTAAAACTTGCAGTGGTTAAAAAAATAATTAGAAGTACTCTGTTCTAGTCTAGTTAGCAGAGACAAATGATGCAAAACTCTTGGTTTTCTCAAGTATTTTCCACACAAATAGAAAAGATCTTTTCTACCTTTCATAAAATTGCATTTGAGGAGGAGGTATTTTAATATCTTTTTCTTAAGAGCAGGATTGTGTCACTGATGAGGGTGTGTTTACTTTGCACAACAGTTGTTGAATCAAGTGGAGTATGCTGGGTGTTGTAGCAGAACTCCTGGCTCTTCCTTGGGGTTCATCCTGTTTTTGTTTTTGTTATCAGTCAGGACAGGAACCAGTCTTGCAGGTATGAATTAAGGATGTAGCAATTTTCAACGCTCTGCCAAGCTAAACCAGTCACACCTTCTCAAGCAAAATTACCGAGCTGTGCTTAAGAGCTCTGTGGTGGTTGGCTAATTTGAATTTGGGTCAAATGACTCTTCCTTGTGCTGTGTGAGAAGCTGCCTGTGAGAGAGTGCCCTCTCCTTTTGGGACCTGGTTTCAGTGAAACACACCGGGAGATTGGCAGTTCCTCTGTCTCCCCTGCTTTGCCAGGAGTGGAAATGGCATTTTTCTCTCCCTCTAGAAGAGAATTCAGCCCCCAAGACAGAGGAGTTCTCTGATGAGCAGTTTAGTGTTTGATGAGTAGGGTAATGCTGGCATCTCTGCCGCCATCGCAGTTGGAATTTCGATATTTAAAACTTCCTTCCCTGCAGTGGGAGTTCAGGGAGCTGAGTCAGGGGCTCCTCTGGTGGAAATACCCTTTGACAGGGCACAAAGCAGGTAGCAGGCGTGAATTTGGGTTGTGTACTTTATCAAGCTGATTATCTCAAGTCTGATCTAGCATTACTCTCAGAGGAGCAGGAGTTCCTTTACAAGGAAAACGGAGTCAATTTTGCATGAGTCAATTCCCCAAACTTTCCCAGTCCTTCTCCTTAGGACACCTAATCTGGCAGAATTTCATATGATCAGAAGACTGGGGGGGAGGGGGGTAATTCCTTTGATCTGAATTCTGCCAGGGCATGTATGAGCAGTTTTACAAATCAGGACTTAAGATTCTCATGAGAAGAGAAGAAAGGGATTTAGCAATACCAATACTTTCACATAATTTCAGTGAGGAACATGCTTGTGTTTTGCATGTTGTATGAACTTTTTCCTTGAGAAACCATACCCCTGATTCCTCTGAAGATTAAAAAAAAAAAGGCAAATTGTTTTGTTTCTCATAATTTGTAATACAATTGTAATTTGTAATAAAATGTATCAGTTTGAGCAAGCCACATGAGGTGGTGTTTGTGGTCACATTGAAGCTGGGAAGATTACATTAAATTAGTTGCCTCCATCACTAATGACTCATTAAAACCTTGCTTTACCTTCTTGGTCTGCTGAGGTAGAAGTGAGCTGGAGGCTGAGCTGGAATTCCCTAGGATTGTTGTTTCTGCTTGATGCTTCTTCAGCCAGAAGTTAGCAGGGATCAAAAGATCTGTTATCTGCTTTTCTCCTTATTTCAGTCATGTTTTGTTGCTATAGGACACGAAAGAACACAAGCTCACACCGCTGCTCTCAAGGTGAAGGAAAAAAAGAAGTTTATTTTCTGACTCTAACATTTATAGTTTTCTAAAAGTGACAGTGGGTTGGAGGGTGACAGTGCTGCCTCTCCAATGACACTGGACAAACCAACAGTCCATCAAATTTCTCCTCCTCCATAAAGGAATGCAAAACAATGAGTTATTTACAGAAAGCGTGTGAGAGAGGTTCGTTACAAGAATGTCAACATCAGAAGGCTTAGAAAACCTTAAAAAACCAGGGCAACAATGTTTATGTTCCCTTTTGTATGTGAGCTAATTGCTTTTTGTCTCAGCTTACCTTTGTTGCTCCTCCCTTGCAGCTCCTGTTTCAATGGAGGCACTTGTTTGGATGGAATCAATTCCTTCACCTGCCAGTGCCCCCTGGGCTTCACGGGCCCCTTCTGCCTGACAGAAATCAACGAGTGTGACTCCCACCCCTGCCTCAACAGGGGCACCTGTGTGGACAGCCTGGGCACATACAGGTGTATCTGTCCCCTGGGCTACACTGGCAAGAACTGCAAGGTGGGTGACTTCTGGTGGCGTTGTGTTTTGAGCTGTCCAGCAGCAGAGGTGACACGGGAGAGGTGTGATGTGCCAAACGTGGCTGAGCTGTTCCTCCTTCAGTCCTGCTTGGCCCATTAGGTGCCTCTGTTCAAAACTGGAAATCATAGAATGGGCTGGAAGAAACCTTAAAGATCATCTAGTTCCACGCCCTGTCTATGTGCAAGGAGGAGAAGAGTGGTTATTTATGAGAACAGGTGTCGCTGGAACTTTCTAGATTAGTTTTCTTGAATGAAAACCAGCTGTTACCCTGGAAAATGGCTCCATTTCATTCAAAGCATAAAATTGTCCTGATTGAAGACAGAGTCCTGTATTTAAAAAAAAAAAAACAACTAAACAAACCAGCAAACAAGCACAAAACAAAAACCGAATATCAGTCTGATTAGCAGGATTTAGATTTAATGGTTTAAATTGTCCTGATTGAAGACAGAGTCCTGTATTTTAAAAAAAAAACAACTAAACAAACCAGCAAACAAGCACAAAACAAAACCAATATCAGTCTGATTAGCAGGATTTAGATTCAATGGTTCATTTTTTACAGGGAGGTTAATTTTATTCAGGGTTGATTGTAAATTTTTTTTCATGAAAAGCCAGAAGATGTTTTGGGGCAGTAAATGACATGCCTGTCCTATTCACAACCTCAATAACAATCTCCATCCTTACTTGCACATTTAAGTTCAGGCAGTTTCCAGTTTTCCACAGGAGCTGCAAACCCTCTATGCTGTAAATGACTGACTAGTGCCTATTAAAAACTCTAACTTGGCATGGCACACTGGAAACAGAATGACGTTTTTCAAATCTGAATTCTTTTTGATTCTGTTCTTATCAAAACGGCAAGAATGACTTGAGACTATTTCTGCTTTTGGAATGGTAAACTCTGTATTGGCTTCCTTTACCAGCAGGCTTGAGTGCTGCCATTAAAAAAAAAAGTGAATTTCTTAAATTGCTGGAAAACACTACAATTTTGTAAGAATTTTGCAGCTCTCTTTCGTGCCAACATGTCTTTGTAAAGCAGGGAGTGTTGTAAAGCAGGGAGTGTTGGAAAGAAGCATTTTAGTGGCACTGGGGGAGGTGCTTTTTCAGAAGTATGTTGCTAGACATTAAATTGTCAGGTCTGCTTCTAGGTATTGCTAATGGAGGAAGTGAATGCAAAGTAATGAAGTGGTAGAAAAAAGCAACCCCTCTGCTACCCTCATTATGCATTCTGGGCACACCACTTCAACCTCATTGGGAGAATTAGCATTGAGAGGGATCCTGAAGTACTGTGAAGTTCAGTAGTTCCTCTTCTGTTATGTTTGCTTTGTTTTTACTGGAGAAAAGGATTAATGTTCCTTTCCCCAAATTAAATGCTGTGGATTCTCAGAAGGTCTGCTTTATGTTCAGAGAAGCCTGATTGTAATGTATTACCCATTTTATACAAGGAACCAGAACTTTCTAAATTTAGATAAGTACTGCTCAAAGCTCTATTGAAGAGATTTATAGATTACAGCTACACTGTAGTTCTTGTCTTAGTAGTAAACTGGCTTGACCTAATTAGCAAAGCTAAATAAGCAGGACAAAATCAGACAATGATTCATAAGTTTTAGAATTTGCATGTAAAACAGTCAGCTACTCATTACAAATGCAGAAGCAAGAGGCTCGGTGTTTTTCTTCTTCACGCTCAACTACATGTGATAAAACTTAATTCCAAGTTTCCTTTTGGTTGCCTGTGAAAGCACAGATTTATTTGTTTTTTTTACTTTAATCTTTGTGAGGAGAAAGTTTGCATCTGAAAAGCAGAACTTTCTGCAATTGAAATTGCATTTTACAGCCAAAATTCTGTGCTACTCACTTTAAAAACCTCACTCTTCCTCAAGTCAGCTTGAAATCAATCAAATAGCTGTATTAATTTGAAGATAAATGCTTAAAAAAGAAATTATGGTTAGTGGCTGGTTTATATTACGTCAGAGAGTTATTTTGGGTCTTCACTTTCATATGATGATTTACTGAGTTTTAGACTCTTTGTTTCTATATGAGAAATCAAGAAAAGCAATATGCTTTGGCCCATCTTCAGGTCATGAAACGGTTGTGGGGTTTCAGTTGAATCTTGGAAGACACAAGAAGTCAGAGAGACCACAGTGCAGCAGGTGGGGCCAGAAGGAGGCATGGTGAGCTAATGATAGAAAGGAAAAGTATGGCTCAAAATGTGGAGCACATCTGTCATCCTCAGCAAGCAGTGAAGATGGGGGAGTGTGGGGGAATAGCTGGAAGCCTCCTGCTACCATGGAGCTAGAAAGCTAGTCTGAGATAAAACCCAGTTTTCTCAAACTGAGCCAGTCAAAGATCCAGCTTCATGGTGAGGTGTGAGGATTGTGAAATAATGCTGCCATCTGGGGTTTATTCCTCTGTTCACTTGCTCTTTCCCAGGCATATGAGACTGTCAGTAGAGTACCTGGCTTAGCTTGGGAAGGACTCTCCTGCCCTTTGCAGTGCCACAGGGATCCTGTATTGCAGAGCTCCCTTTCCTTGCATCTGAACTTCTTCTCTGAGTGCTGTTTCTCCTGCCTGTGCCATGTCTCACGTGGGTTGTTTGCCCTGCAGACCCTGGTGGATCTGTGCAGCAAGTCTCCCTGCAAGAACAAGGGCACATGCGTGCAGACCCTGGCCCAGACGCGCTGCGTGTGCCCGCCCAGCTGGACCGGCGCCTACTGCGACGTGCCCAGCGTCTCGTGCCAGGTGGCAGCTTCACAGAGAGGTAAATCAGCATCCTCTGGCCTTCAGCAGCTCTGTGCCCAGGCACCTCCTTCCCCGCTGCCCCTGTGCACAGCCCAGAGAGCTTTGCCTCTAGCCGATCACTTCTCGAGTAAAAATACTCTCTGCAGCGGTGTGTTTGGGAGTCAAGGCTTCCTTGGTTCTCCCCGTCACAAAAAATATCAGACAGGAAGAATTAAATGCTTCATGGGGTCTCAGTTTCAGTAGTGCTGTTTTACATGGACTGTCTTTTTGGAAAATGCATCAGCTCTTCATGCTAAACCCCAGGCAGGCTAAACCCCAGGTTTCTGCTAAACCCCAGGCAGGCCAGGGGTTAAGGCCACATCCTTCTACAAGAAAGGCATCTTGAACTCATGGTAAGTATTTTTGCAGAGTACTGATTACTGAGTGCACTATTTAGCCTTATAGGTTATACCATGGCCCCTCAAAGTAGTAATTTGCTACTTCAAATGATGTATGTGTCAAAGATTTAATTTTTACGTGAATTTTGTATGGCAACATGGCTTGTAGCCCAGGCAGATGGACACTGTCATGCCACTTTTGTCCAGGAAAGCCAGACAAGCAGGTTCAGTGTCAAAGGAGAAAGGTGTAAAGCTCCCATACTTTTTGGGGATGTTCTAGGTACAAACCTGGACCTTTGTAGAGCAGCAGTAGTAGTTCAGATATGAGCTCACCAGCCAGTGCTAAAGTAACACAGCAGCACAAATACTTCATGTCAGTATTGAATCCAGCAATGCAAAGAGGACAGAGCCTGACTTCATTTGTAAGCCAGTTTTGGTTCTGATCTACTGTAATTTAAGGAGTAACTCTTCAATTTTAAAGTTACAACTTTTCAGTTTGTTGGGCCTACCCATATCCATTTCTGTCTGAGCCACCAGCACTGGCAGCAATTGCGTTTTGTGTGTTTGCTCACTTGTTTGTTTTAACTCCGCTCCAGGAGTCCCCGTGGACCAGCTGTGCCAGCACTCTGGTCACTGCCTCAACGTGGGGAACAGCCACCACTGCCAGTGCCAGGTGGGCTACACGGGCAGCTACTGCGAGGTGCAGCTGGATGAGTGCGAGTCCAGCCCCTGCCAGAACGGAGCCACCTGCAGGGACCACCTGGGCGGATACCACTGCCAGGTACCTGGGGGCACAGGGGAACAAAGGCACCAGCAGCAATCACAAACACCTGCAAGTGCTGGGGACTACCTTCAAATAGGGGCATAAAAAGCAGCCTGCACCTGGGAGGAATTTTTAATTTGGCTGTAGCAAAACCAGTGCTCCTGAGAGGTTTTTAAGAGTGAATTAAGAGGTGTGGGTTGGAAGGAGCTGTGGTTGATGAGCGTTTGAACTCTTTGTGACATTGGAGAGGGGATTCTAATCTGGAAAGGCTTTTTGCCTGAGGGGTGGTTTGTATTAAAATATTTGTAAAATGTATTAAAGGAATATTGTATTTTCCCTGTTGGATGGCCAAAGTATCCCTTGCCTCCCAGGGTGGGAAATGCTTTCTGTTTCCTAACACTGATGCAGAGAGCAGTGTAGGCCATGAGATTGGTGTATATCAACCTCCCTAAAGCTTTTTGGAATGGTAGAACACCTTGGAAGCCCATGTCCAGAGGGAAAGGATGAGTTTTATGTAAACCTTAAGCCAAAACTACTAAGCCAGCTTTGGTGCTGGAGGGTATCAGGATTTGATCTGCTGTGTTTTGCAGCAATCCAATCACTTGAATTCAAATTTGCAGTGCCCTGTTACGTTGTGTGTTTAAGCTGCTTTTCCAGCTACAAAGGCAGTCCTGATGTGCCCCACTGAGGGCTCCTGTGTCGGTGCTGGCCTTTCTGAGCTGCCTGCTCATGTGTGTGCCAGAAGCCATTGACACTCATTTCCGTGCCGGCAGTGCGTGGCTGGATACCAGGGGGTCAACTGCGAGTACGAGGTGGATGAGTGCCAGTTCCAGCCCTGCCAGAATGGAGGGACCTGCATCGACCTGGTCAATCACTTCAAGTGCTCCTGCCCGCCAGGAACCCGCGGTAGGATGCTCAGCAATTAAGTGAATGTTACAAAGGGGAATTTTCCTCTCTGGCTGCTGGTTTCACGAGACACAGTTTAAAGGGAATGCATTCTGTTCTTTGAAGAATGTTCCCAAAGTACACTGGATCCCTTGGGATACATATTTTCTCTTTAAAAATAAATGCTGCTTTTTTCCCCTCCCTTTTAATTTTTTTTCTTTTAAAGGAATAGGTCGTGGCAGTGTCCCTTGGGAATGTAGAGCCATCTTTGGCAATGTGGATGCAGGAGATTGCTGTTAAGATCTCTCCCAAACCTATCTTTTTTGATACAGTAAATCCAAGGTTTCTTTTTGGCTAAGGTGCTATGAAATAAGTGGGAAACTTTCTTAGTTTTTGTATAACTTCCAATATCCTATACTTGCTTAAATTTTTGCCCTTCATTTTCCTCTGTCCTGGAGTCTTTTGTGGAAAAGAAGCTGAGTGACTCTAGGCTACCCTAAACTATTTCATCATATTGGAGCTCTTTTATTAAAAGTTCCTTCAGGGGAAAAAAGTTGAAAAAGAAAAGAAAATAAAAGTAGTCCACAGTTTATATCAGTAGTTTTCAGTAAGCATGATTCCACAGGCTGTTTATTGTCAGGTTTCTTAAAACCTAGCCTTCCCTTTTATATCTTACCTATGAACCTGGCTTCTGCCTTTGAAAATATTCAGGTTTTAACATTTTAACCCATCAGTAAATGCTTTCTCACTTTATGTTCTTTTTTTAAGCTTATTCCTCAAGTCAGAGCAATGTAAAATTTTTAACTGAACTCTTTCTTTCTGAAGTGTGTCATCTCAATTGTTGGCAAAATCTTCAGATGTCAGAGAGAACTAAATTCTTGTTTCATAAGGAAATTTAAGTACAATTATAAAATAATATATTTGCCTCTTGCCCACTCATATCACCAGTTCATTCACTTCAGTGTGGTTCTCCCCACTCTGGATAAGTGTTTATTTCATTGTAAATCATTGCACTACCAATTCTTCATGTATTGTTCTTAATATTATTCTTCAATAAAAAAAACAGGCAAAAAAGTGCAATAAAACAAAAGCAGAAACAAACCTGCTTTTTAGGTCTCTACATCCAAGAGTGTATTTAGGTACCAGTATCTGCATTGCCAGAATTTCTGTATTCCACTCAATTCCCCACCATCCTTTGAGATGTTCTGGGTGTGCTGCTTTTAATCCTTCAGTCTTTCTTTGTTGTGATTAATTACTTTCTGGATGTAACAGTTTTGTTGGTTTTTTGGGGGGGTTGGCTTTTTTTGTTGTTTTTCTTTGTTTTTGTTTTTGGGTTTTTTTGGGTTTTTTTTGTTTGTTTTGTTGGTTTTTTAATTTTTTTGTAAATGAAAGGAATTGGAGGAGACTTGATACAATTATTTAGAATAGTAAAACTTAGCTTTTGTCCCTGGCCCAGTTTGTAGTTAGTACTTTACTGATGCCAGTATAAGCATCCTCCCTATTTAGGTGAAGGATTTTACTTGCTCTGGGTGGAACAACAGCAATCAACTTGCTCAGCTTCCCCTCTCTGCCCTTGTGCAGTGAAAGCAGAACCAGCACCTGCCCTTGTCCCTTGAAAGGAAATCCCACAGGGAGGAGAAGAAATTGCCCTCCCTGGCTGCTGGTGGGGGTTTGCTGTAAGTCCCCAGCAGCCAGGCTGGAGGAATCCGTGTTTTATCACAGCTGCTTTTTTTGTTGGTGTGCTGCTGCTTGTTTTAATGCTGCAAATGCTCTTTGCCCAGGTCCAGGGTAGCCTGGTGGCAGCTTGTGGCTGTCAAGGCCAGCACGGGGCTCCCAGGCTCTGCTCAGTCTCAGGGCTGAATCAAGTGCATCTTTTTTGGGCTTGGTTTGGTTTTGTGTTTTTAATTATGCCCTTAAATTAAGTCAAGTGTGAAAGCTGCCAAATACCAGGACAGCTTAGCACTGAGGACAGCCTGGATGTAAAACACATGTACCCTAAGCCTGGCCTGAAGCTGGCTGTCTGCAGAGGGTGTGGAATGTGTTAAACTGGGATCTTTACCTGCTTATTTCAAGGTCTGTGCGTGACATGGCCTTAAAACTTGATGAGCAGTGTAGGTGATGCCTTGAAAGGCTAATGGAACAGAGGCTGGGCAGAGTTAAAGGAATAAAGTAGGGATTTATTAAAGGAATTAAAGTAGGGATTTATTAAAGGAATAAAATAGGGATTTATTAAAGGAATGAAGTAGGGATTTATTAAAGGCCTTCACAGGATACACCCTGGGCAGTACCAGAGCCTGGCCATGGCTACACCCAAGATAGACCCTGGGTTGAGTTCTCACACTTTTATAAGTTTTGGTCCATTTCCATCTTGGGGTTCATTGTCCAATTCCAGCTCCAGGTGATGCAGTCCCACCCTCCCAGTTTGCTCTCCTCAATTCCCTGTTGTTTGCACTTTTTGGGCCTGAAGCTGCAGTGGTGCCCTTGGTTCTGGGGCTGGAAAAGGATTGTTCTGTGGGACTGAGCTGTGAGGAGAACTGCCAGCACTTTATATGAAGTTCAGAGTTATAAACGAATGCAGTACAGAATCTGAAGCCATCCCAGGGAAGGCAGGCGTGGCACTGTGTCCCCAAGCTGTCCCTCTCTCCTGGCAGGCCGGCTGTGTGAGGAGAACGTGGATGACTGCATCTCAGACTCAGGGGCTCCGCGCTGCTTCAACGGGGGGCAGTGCATCGACCAGATCGGGGGGTTCAGCTGCCTGTGCCCCCAGGGCTTCGCGGGGGAGCGCTGCGAGGGCGACATCAACGAGTGCCTCTCCAACCCCTGCAACCCGCGCGGGAGCCTGGACTGCGTGCAGCTCACCAACGACTACAGGTGCATCTGCAGAAGCGCTTTCACTGGTGAGTAGTCATCAACAAGCATCCCATTTCATGGCAGCATCTTGAGAAATGGTGGCTCTGTCCCTTCCTGGCAGTGCTGTTATCTGCCCACTTCTCTTCACAGTGTCTGGTTGTTTCCCTACTGTCACAGACATCTTTTATGAAAAATCCTTTCCTTAGGATTTTTCCTCCTGAGAAGCTGAGAGGCCTCAGGAACAAAATGTAAACAATGATTATCTGCTGCTGTGGAATGCAGCAGGTGCCTCTGTGATTGGCCCATGCTGATTGTTTCTAATTAATGGCCAATCACAGCCCAGCTGGCTCAGACTCTCTGTCCGAGACACAAGCCTTTGTATGATTCCTTCTTCTTCTATTCTTAGCTAGCCTTCTGATGAAATCCTTTCTTCTATTCTTTTAGTATAGTTTTAATATAATATATATCATAAAATAATAAATCAAGCCTTCTGAAACATGGAGTCAGATCCTCGTTTCCTCCCTCATCCTTGGACCCCTGTGACACTGTCACACCCTACAGCATGTTTGTTTTTAAACCGGTCTTTCTTTTAAAATTTCTAAGAAATTTGGCTTCCAGAGCTGTCTCAGATGAAGGAATCTCCTGAGACATTTGGCTTCCAGGACTTCTCTTTCCTTGTGGTACTTTTGTCGCCTTCATAATGTCACATTTCTAATATTGAAAGTGTAACAGTTCATGTGTCAGCTTAGCTGTGACTTCTCCTTTTGCAAAGCAGCCATGTGCATTTTCTCTATAAATCAGCATCATGGTGTCATAATTAGCTTTTGGCCTCCTTTTCTACTCCTAGCTGCCTTTCCTCCTTGCATTGGTGATGTGGTCAGGATGGAGTATTCTATGCATAGACAGGCTTTACATTCCTAGCTTGGTGAGCCTTCCACAATCCAACTTTGAATCACAACTTTGCAAGAATTTCACACTGTGCAGACTTATGTCTCACTCTCTCTAGACCTCCTCTTTGTTAGTATTGCTGCTATTCTGCTTTCTGCCTCCCACTGGGCTTAAGTTTGGTCTAATAGTCTCCAGATGTGTCTTAACTTTCAGCTTTCCATTTTCCATGTCAGTTTAACTTCTTATGCATTCAGTTTTCCTCCATTAAAACCTTTCACTTTCCCTGCTTACCAGTCACCTTTCCTGCATGCTTTACCAGCAGTTTTTACTCTTATTTTTTCTTAACGATGCTGTGTTTTTCCACTGAATTTGTGAGTTTCAGATGCAAAGAAATCACAAAATGTATGTTCGAAGAATTCATGTTGTAGCTTTTGAATGCATTACTTATCCTGCCAAAAGAAGTTCCTGGAAGAATGATGTATGAGGGAAGTGGAGCTGGTGGGACACTGGTGCAGGCCACCAGATGGGTTTATTTTAAGCCTATCTGTCAAGGCTGCTTTTATGAATTATGTCTCATGTGGCTTCTGACCCTCGTGGAAGGGTTGCTGGATCCTGTGCTGTGGGGAGTGCAGGCCTGCTGCACCCCAGGAGGAGCCGGGAGAGCTGCTGTGTCTCAGACATGGAGTCTGTCTGGAAATGTTAGGCACAAAGGGAAAACATGTTTCCTCCTCTAGCTGTCTGTGTTCTGCACATTCCCCACTGACCCTTCTGACTGGGAGGGGACAGGGTGGCTTTGCTGTGGTCTGTGACTGGTGGGATGCCAGAACTCTGTGGGCCATCCTGCCCTGTCTGCTCCTGTCTGCAGAGTCCTGGCTGCACATGTCTGGAGACTTCTATTAATGTTTTCCTAGGGGGTCTAAGTCATGCTGAGATCATCCCCAACTTTTAGAAGTTTGGTGTCAGCCTGACTCTGGGAGCTGCTGCAAAGCTGGTCAGTGCAGTAAGATCTCTGTCTGGCTGATCAGTCTGAGGAGACTCTGCTTGGTTCTCCTGTTCACTCGTGGTGCATCTGGTTCTGAGGGTTACAGTGTGAGTTGCCATTGGACTCATTGAGCATCTCCCAAATAGTAAAGAAGTCTTAGAAACCCCCAAACTGGTGTGGTACATCACTTCCAGCCTCTGTGCCTGGCTGACTTGGGGATGACAGCAGCACCCTCTGTCTCTGTGCTGTGTTGTGTGTGTTCTTGAGGAGGCAGGCACTGCCAGCTGTCTCCAAATGCACCTTGTGGATCTGGGGCTGTGCCTCCCTCTTTACTGCTTAGGCAGCCACGTGGAGACCACACCTCATCCAAAGGGATGCTCCCTCCAAAAGGACTGCTCAGCTCGCTGTTTATTGACAGTGTGTGTTGTGGTGTGATGGCTTTGGGGTGGTCACACACACGTTTCTCTGCTCTGTGTCTCTCTGTGCCCTGTCCCAGGCCGTCACTGTGAGAGTGTCATTGACGTGTGTCCGCGGAAGCCGTGCCAGAACGGCGGCACCTGCGCGGTGGCCAGCAACATGCCCGAGGGCTTCATCTGCCAGTGCCCCCCGGTAAGCACCCACCCCTGCTCCCACTGCCCTGCCTGCCCCAGCCCCAGAGCCCTCTGCCCGGCCTCTCACTGCTTACTGCAGGTGATTTACCCACATCCCTTCGTTTATCTGCTCAGCAGGGAGGCCCAGGGCTTCCAGCTGCCCCAGGAGAGTGATGCTGCCTGTTGCTACCCCAAACGTGTATGGTCTTCAAGTATCACAGCTGGCTTTTTTGTCTTAAATCTACCGTTAAATTACATTAACTTAATTTAATTAACTTGTTTTTTTTGCAGTCCTGTGTTTTCTGTGCTTGCTGCAAGCTTCCCCTTGTTTGTGGCCCTTTTAGGCTGTTTTCAAAATGTAACAGAGCCTTGTGATTTCCTTCTTTATCCATAAGGTTAGGTCCACAAAGTCACAGCTCCTGCAGTGAGGCTAGAGGAGTTACAGGGGAGAAAGGATTTGCACGACACCTTCCCTCCAGCCCTCAGAGTGCTGAAGAATAGGTTTGTGACACTGATTGTTTTGCCTTTTTTTCCACCCCACAGGGTTATTCTGGAGCAAAATGTGAGTTCAACAGCCACAGTACCTGTGGACAAGTGAAATGCAAGAAGGGGGAACAGTGCATCCAAACGTCTTCTGGTCCTCGGTGCTATTGCCCTAAGCTGTCTGTGGGAGAGGAATGCCAGACACACCCAGGCTGTGCCAGTGCCCCCTGCCAGAATGGGGGCAGCTGCCACCCTCATTCTCAGCCCCCTTACTATTACTGCCAGTGCCCTGCTCACACGCAGGGCAGCCACTGTGAGCAGCCCGTCACGTTCAGCCCGGAGCCCCGAAGATGCCTGGATTCCCAGTGTGCAGAGAAAGCCAGGGATGGCTACTGTGATGAGGACTGTAACACCCACGCCTGCCAGTGGGATGGAGGCGACTGCTCCCTGACTGTGGAGGATCCTTGGGCCAACTGCTCCTCCTCCCTGCCCTGCTGGATGCTTTTCAATGGACAGTGTGACGAGTTCTGCAACACGCCCGAGTGCCTGTTTGACAACTTTGAGTGTCAGCAAAATAGCAGGACATGCAAGTAAGGCTCAATGCTGAGAACATTTTCTGTGTGACTAACATAGCTCCTGCCTGTGGCTCCCTTCTCTCCCATTGTTTCTCTTGCTGTCCTTGCTGAAAGCTTGGCATCCAGCAATTTCTGCTGCTTTGTCTATTTTTGGAGTTTGTGTGCTGTGCACTAAGTCGATAACCTGAACAATGGTAATGTGTTAACCTGCTTGATGGATGTGCCCTGCTTTCCCTGGAAATGTTAATAGGAGGCATTTTGTCTTGTACTAGATTTTAAGTGTGCTGCCTGCTATCCTGAATTTTTTTCCATACCAGCAATACCTGTCTTTTAATCCCAGCTGTGCTTGCTGCCTCTGAACATGTTTTCTAGCTTGTTTGTAGGGGCACTTCTTTCTCTTCAGTTATTTTTGAGCAATGCCACAGCTTTGCAGTGATGATTCTCCCTCAGTGAGGCAGGAGGTGTTAGTATCTTAGTAAACAGAATAAGCAGTTCTCTTACACCGTTACCAGAATGAAATAATGGCTTCTTGGGGTGTGCTGTGCTTCCTATTTTCACCCTCTCAGGCTGCAAGCTTATCCTGGGGTTGTATTTCTTCTCCTGCCACCCTGATTATGGGTGTTGTTTTACCTCAAACGATGCTGAAGAGTGTAAGACCCAGTCCCCCAGAGCGCAGATGTGCTGTGCAGAGCACAGATGTGCTGTCCCTGCTGCAGGTATGACAAGTACTGTGCGGATCACTACGCGGACGGGCGCTGCGACCAGGGCTGCAACAGCGAGGAGTGCGGCTGGGACGGGCTGGACTGCGCCGGCGACAAGGCCGAGAAGCTGGCGGAGGGCACCCTCATCATCGTGGTCCTGATGCCCCCCGACGAGCTGCTGGAGGACGTCCGCAGCTTCCTGCGCACCCTGGGCACGCTGCTGCACACCAACCTGAGGATTAAGCTGGACTCCCAGGGGAACCCCATGGTGTTCCCCTACTATGGGGAGAAATCAGCGGCGCGGAGCCGTCGGTCGCTCGTGGTGGTTCGCAAGCACAGAGAGCTGGAGCAAGAGGTCATTGGGTGAGTGGATGCCTCTGTCTCCCTCTGGCCTGGTTGTCTGGTAACTCTTGCTTGTAGTATTTCTAGATTTTCTAGGGCTGTAGGCTGTTTTATTGTAACTGTGTTCACAGGGTCTGAGGATGAGGGAAGAGACGAGGATCTGACTTCATGTTTCAGAGGGCTGATTTATTATTTTATTATATATATTATATTAAAACTGTACTAAAAGAATAGAAGAAAGGATTTCATCAGAAGGCTAGCTAAGAATAGAAAAAGAAGGAATGATAACAAAAGCTTGTGTTTCAGAAAGAGAGTCTGAGCCAGCTGACTGTGACTGGCCATTAATTAGAAACAACCCACATAAGACCAATCACAGAGGCACCTGTTGCATTCCACAGCAGCAGATAATCATTGTTTACATTTTGTTCTTGAGGCCTCTCAGCTTCTTAGGAGGAAAAATTCTAAGGAAAGGATTTTTCATAAAACATGTCTGTGACATTTTATAAATGGGAAAGTGCAACGCTATTGCAACTGCCCAGTTTGGCGTTGGGGTAGGAAGATTAACGTAAAGCACTGCTGCAGTTTGACCTAGTGCTTTGGCATAAGTTTCTGTCCCTGACTGCTGTGCCCTCTTACTGTGTCTCTGCAGCACCAAGGTGTTCCTGGAGATCGACAACCGCCAGTGTGCAGAGGACTCAGAGCAATGCTTTCACAACACAGAAGCTGCTGCAGCTCTCTTAGCTGCTCAGGCCATCAAGGGCATGCTGCCCTATCCTTTTGTGTCTGTCCAGAGTGAGTAATTGGAGAGGAAAAATTGCTTATTGAGGGAGGCAGTCATCAAACTTGGGCTTGCAAAATACTCAGATTATTGATCATCTTGTTCTTGTGTCTCACTGTTCAGCATGGTTTCTGGGAGGTAACTTGTTTGTCCCCAGTCATAGGAGTGTGTTTGTGCAAAGTGCAGAGGGCACGTCTGGTTAGTAAGACAGGACATTTAATTTAGAGCCCAGTCACTTGTAGAATCAGTAATCACTCATGCTACAGCACTGCAGTGGTGATCTCCACACTAAAACCACTGATGTGCTTTAAGCCATGAATTCAGTGGAAAAGGTGCCATTTAGAGAGAAAGGCTGGGAGGCATTCCTCAGTCCAGTCTGCCAGATGTTTTCTCCTCCGGCAATATGTAATCTCTTTGATTTCTGCTCCATCTCCCTCAGTCTGAGGCTCAGCTGCAAACCTGTTCTAGGCTGGCATTATTGCTTTTCCTAGTTGGGTCGTGCTTGTATCTTCTTCCCAGAGAGGTGGTGGAATCACATTATTAAACACATCTGTGGATGTGTTTAATAAAAGACTGGACATGGCACTTGGTGCTATAGTCTAGGTGAGGTGTTAGGGCACAAGTTGGACTTGATGATCTTAGAGGTCTCTTCCAACCTCATTATTCCGTGATTCATGTAGATCAGCTCTCTCTATGCCAAGTGAGCATGGCTGGAGGAAGGGGCAAGATCTTTGATTCAGCAGCCATGTGCTCTGAAAAATACTTTGAGAAACCAGACCAAGGGAAGTCAAAAAGAAGGGATGTGTACTTACAGCAGTCTCGGTGGCACCTCAACTCTGTAGAGACAATATGCCCCCTGTGGGAAGGGCTGTGCTGAGAAAAGAGAGTCTGTAGGTTGAAGATTGTTGTCTCCACTTTGTTAATCCCACTGTGTTTTAACTGGCACTTTCAGGTGAGCCCTTGTTACCACCAAAGACCCAGCTGCTTTACCTGCTTGCTGTGGCAGCTTTGATCATCCTGCTGATCCTGCTGCTGGGGGTGATGATGGCCAAGCGCAAGCGCAAGCATGGCTCCCTGTGGCTCCCCGAGGGCTTCATCCTGCGCAGGGACCCCAGCAACCACAAACGCAGAGAGCCCGTCGGGGAGGACGCTGTGGGACTCAAGTGAGTTTGCATCTAGGCCACTGCCACTCTGTTTATTACTGGCTTGAGGATTTTGAGAATGTGGCTGAAATATGTTTCATCAGAGGCACTTAACTCCTTAGAGAAAGCTTCCTTTTAAACTAGAACGTCTTAGGCTATTCCTCTAAATTTAAAAACATCTGGTTTGGACGGAAGAATTTTAATTAACTGTAATGTATAAATGCCAGCAGGAATCTGATGTCCTGGCTTTGTTTGGTTTTCTGACACTGAGCAGTATATATCAGCAGCTGGGCACTGTTTGCCTAATTTTCTCCTGGAATAGGTGAGACATTTTAGGTTGATAGATGACAGCAAACTTCTAATATCTCTAGATCAATGCATCAAAAATGTGACTGAGAAGTAATGGCAAGTTTCAAAAGTTTTATGCAGTTTTGGCTTTCTACTGAATTAAACTGCTTTTCAGTTCTAAGTGCATTTAATGCCACCATTGGTTGCCTGAAATTTGTGATTTCTTGGTTCCTCTGTTTGCAAGCTACCAAACTTACAAGCACCCCTTTGTTAGTCTCTGCAGGGTAGTGTAAGTAGCAGCAGTAGCACCTGCTCAGGCTGCAAAGTGATATCTTCTCCTTGTTTGTCAGAAATCTGTCAGTCCAGATACCAGAGGGTAACCTGGCCGACCCTGGGACGACTGAGCACTGGGCAGGAGATGGTGGACCTCAGCCCAAGAGAGCTAAGGTGAGGAGCTCCAACACTTAAATACCATCTGAAACTGCTGGTGAGACAAGCATCTGCATTACCTTCCCTTGCTCAAAACATCCCTTGGCCTAGGGATTGGTAAAATATTATTAATGTTATCTGAGGAGCAAATCCTCAGGTTAACACTGCCACCACAGGCTGGTGGAGAAAGTCAGTACCTTCTGTCTCAGTGTCCCCTCCCTACAGCAGCAGGAGGGACAAGAAGGTTAATGACATGTCTGGCAGCTCAGGCCTGGTAATGTATGGTGAGAGTATGAAAGCAGAAGTAAATGCAGACCACCATTAGCTTAAAATAAAACAACCCCCCCTAAAACACCAAGAAAGCAAACAAAAAACCAAAACGCAACAAAAATCCCCACCAAAACGAAGAGCTTTGAGTGTCTTTGGCCGCTTGCTGGGCGTTTTGAAGCAGCTGCTTGTGTGTGTGCCCAGGCTGAGGACCAGGCCCTGCTGCCCGAGGGGGACGAGCAGATTGACCAGCGCCAGTGGACGCAGCAGCACCTGGAGGCGGCCGACGTCTGCGGCAGCACCTCCCTGGCCCTCACCCCGCCCCAGGCTGATCAGGAGGTGGATGTGCTGGATGTCAACGTCAGGGGGCCAGGTCAGTACTCAGAGTGTCTGTGTGTCCTGCCAGCCCGCCCTGTGCCCCGTGGCTGGGGCTGCTGGTGGTACAAATGGAATGGAGTATGCAGGATCACCAGCATGGTGCCCAAGGGAAGCACATGTGTGCACTGCTGGAAAGGTGAAACCATGGTCTGTAGCACGTGGAATATCATGGAGCCAGCAGGAAAATTCACTTAGCAAGCACCTGTAGAATCTCACTTGTAACAGTGTGTGCCTAAGTGATACTGTCAGAAATTCTGAATGCATAATCGTGCTGGAAATAACCCCCAGTTTCTCCAGCTGGTTCACTGCAGATATCCATGCCAGACTTTTCTAAGGACAGCTTAGCAGATTTTATACCTGAGGTGTCTGTTATCAGCTGAGCAAGCAAGGATGGCCTTTTCCTGAATAAGATGACTTTTTGGCAGATAGTTGACCCTCATTAGCAGTGTGTGAGGTGTCTGTCCTGAACAGAGCAGCAATGCAGCAAGATTGTTCTTGATTTTTTTTATTCCCTGATTTATATCTTCAGCTTATGATGATCAAGTCATTGAATTCATAACAGAACTGTGGACGTGGGAGGTTTCTTTCACATGCAGGCATGTTTGCTGTCTCTCAGTCCCAAATGAGTAGATGCCCTGGGAACCCTCTTCTGCTTTTATGACTGTGGTGCTGAAGCTGTATAAGTTGGTGAGGGGCTGGGTGGGTCACCTGGTAAGAACTGATCTCTGGGCTCTGAGAGGAGCCAGTTGATCAAGGACTTTATTCTGCTTGGAAGAGCTGCAAGCATGGCTCTTGTTCATATGCAGAGAGGCGATGCTGATGATATTGCTGCAATGCCTTTTTCTGCTGTGTTTTGTGGGAATATTTCCATGCAATTTAAGGATGAATGGACCCATTCTCTCAGTTCCTTCCTATTGTCTTTTCTGCTCATTGACCCGTTGGCTCTCCTAAATGCAAAGGGAAGGAGGGATTTTTGTGTAATGAGTGTGAGAACATAAACCATCACTTTCTGCCAAATTTAAGCTTTTCTTTATTTCCCCAATTGAAACTTCTAGCTGTGTGGCAGGCTAGAAGCTTTCCAAGTGCAGGCAATAATGTTCTTAAGGCTCCAGTTTATTTCCACGTTCACCCAAAGCTTTGTCCAACAACAGCAATGAAATAATACTGACCTGTGAGTTGTTTTCCTGCCATCCAGATACAATTGTCAAGCTTGCAGCAAGCTGCTCTAAGTTATTTCTCTCTGTGGCATCAGAAGCAAGCAGCTGTCAGGGGCAGAAATAATTTTAAAAGTCTGAGAGGTGTTGGAACAAGGGGTTAGTAAGGAGGGGTAGGATTTCTCACAGTTAATGTGGCTGTTTCTCTGCCCTGGCCACCCTCACTTTCCCAGGCACTTGGAAAAAATGGGCCCTTCTGAGAGGTAGTTGCCCTCTGTCCCGAGAAGTCTGAAAAGTGGATTTCACACCCCAGTAATGCTTTGCTGCCCCTCACTAATTACAAAGGGTGTTCAGGCTGACTGCCTTGAGTGCAGGTGTCTGGGCTGGAGCCACCTGAGGCTGGGTGAGCTAGATCCTGGCTGCAGGTGCAGGTTGAGCAGCAGAGATCTCTTCCTGAGAGGGGAGAAACAGCTCAGTGTACCAAGGGTTTGTGCCCTCTCTTAACCCACACCTTCTGCAGTCTCTCAAATCTGGGGGGAGCCAAGACCTCCAGTGTTCTCCAGAAGCATTGCCTGGAGATTTTCCCTGTGGGTTCCTTATATCCCAGCTTTGAGTACCTTGTGCCTGACCTTCAGGAGTACCTGTCTGGTGAACTCCTGGCTTTACTATCTCACTCTGCATTTTCACGTGTACTCAGGGGCTGTCCTACTGAAAGACAGCAAACAGAAGAGTTTTTGTAAAATGCTGCCACCACCTTTGTCTCCCCATGCTATTCTTTTGCTGTGTCCCCCAGAGCAGGGAGGACATTCTTTTCACTGCAGTTATTGTGAGTGTGTAACCAGGGTAATGTGATTATAGCATAACTGGTAACACCACCTATAATTAAAATTGATGAACTGTCTCTATTCTATGCCCCTCTTTCTTTCAGTTACTGAAACTTCAGTGGTTTAGACTGGAATTTTCCATGCTGGATGTCTGCCTCCAGCTGGATGCTTTTGGGTTCTTTTCCAGCTCTTTGAGAGAACAAGCTGGAAGGGGGAAAAAAGACATTGTGTCCACAGCTTTTTTTTTTTTCCTCTAGTAGTCCATCAAGCACTTAATTGTGACTGTCTAGCTGGATGTGCTTTTGCTAGCCTCATAAAACCAACCGTGTGTGGCCAACTTGCAAGGCTCTGAAAAGAGCTGCATGTACCTGAGAAACTCTGTGGAGGGTGGCAGCTAATCATTCCAGGGATTTAATGCTGTGCTGTCCCTGGGGAGAAGCTAGGCACGAACATCCAGGATAGCTGCAGTGATTGAGCAAGGCAGACCCAGCCTGTGAGTGGTTTTTCCCAGAGCTGGGGTGCT
The DNA here is from genome assembly GCF_901933205.1 of Camarhynchus parvulus. Taxonomy (NCBI): domain Eukaryota; kingdom Metazoa; phylum Chordata; class Aves; order Passeriformes; family Thraupidae; genus Camarhynchus; species Camarhynchus parvulus. The sequence continues at coordinate 29,690,484 of NC_044578.1, read as the reverse complement.
GGGGGAAAGGAAAGCTCCTTCCTGTGCTCTGTGTCTCTGCTCTTTGTGTTGTGGCAGTACGGAGGAGAGCCCAGCCTGACTGGAATACTGAGGAGAGTTCATTTGGGACAAGGGAGCAGAGCCAGCAGCGGGAGGGAGCAGCACAAAGGGAGGTACAGCTTTGGAGAGCAGCAGAGAGGGTCTGCAGACAGGGCTGGATCTTGGAACTGAACCCAGCACTTGGCTGCTGTCTGTGCAAAGCCTGGGGAAGGAAGGGAGGCTGTGTGTCCTGTGGTGGGGAGCCACTAGGAGGAGCGTGCAGGCTGCTGGAGCTGGGCAGAGCCTGCTCCTCCAGTGCCCCTGCTGGAAACGCAGATTTCTAGAAAGTTTTGGGACTGTCCTAAAGCAGAGAGCCAGGAAGGCTCAGTGATCAGAAGCTGGGAAGGGGAGCAGGGCATTAGAGCTGTGTGTGTTACTTCCAGTAGGAGATATCACCTTGTTTATGTGCCCAGTATGGCTTTGTGCTCTGTGACTGAGTGCTGTGCAAGCAGAGCAGCTGTTGTTTGTCCCCTGCTTGCCCATGAGATAAATCAGGTACTTGCTGAAAAAATGCTCCTGTATTTCTGCTGGTGGGCTCCAGTGGAGCAATCAGCAGAGTGAGGTTCCCCTCTGCTGCCATCTCAGTCCCTCTTGCTTTCCAGGTGCCTCTGAAGGATGTGCAGGAACACAGTAAAATCAGCAGGGAAGCATCAGTGACTACAGCTGCAGTTTTGGGGCTTTAGGGAATTCACATAATGTTCAGAAGCTGCTGGAACTCAAGCACTCACAACTTTTATGGGTTGCTGAAAATACGTGGACATGTTTTAAATCTTAATTATCTTGCATCAAGGAGGGTATAACAAGGGTGAAAAATCAGCAGCATGAGGTGGTCTTCCTGCACTGTCCTCTCTGACTGGCAGAGAGGGAGATTCATCAGAGGGGGAGCTAAGTTAAATTAGAGGTTTGGAGGAGCCTTTCTCTTTCCACTGGCAATGCAGGGATCCTGGTTGGATGAGTGTGACTTTAGTCTTTGTGGACATCCCATCACTGGAGGCTTGAGGAGAGTAAGACCAGTATCTCCCAAAGTACTCAGAGTGTGTGAGAGTTCATCCTGGGGCATTTGTCAGCTTTGAGTGCTCGACTGTCACAACTTCAGGATCCTTCTTGTGATAACCTGGATGTAGATTTGAAGGCTTTTGTCTGTGTTTCACTTCAGGTTAATATCTGAAGTGAATGTCACCTATGTCACCAGTTGTCACCAGTAATCAATGGCTAGTTGTTGAATAATTTTTCCTTCAACTGTTTCTTTTCCCCAGGGATGTGATTAGAACATCCATAGTTACATTGAGTTGTCAGATCACTTTGATTTTTATAGCCCTTGCTTCTCTCAGCTAGCCTTTACTTTTTGTGGAAGTTTTACACTTCAGCAGCAAAGTTTTTTTGTTTTATGATGATCTTAGTTTTTACAGGAATATCTTAAGTTCTCTTGGGTTTACAGTAGGTTTGCATCCCATCACTGGAGGCTTGAGGAGAGTAAGACCAGTATCTCCCAAAGTACTCAGACTATGTGAGAATATTCATCCTGGAGCATTTGTCACCTTTGAGTGCTCGACTGTCACAACTTCAGGATCCTTCTTGTGATAACCTGGATGTAGATTTGAAGGCTTTAACTTCAGGTTAATATTTGAAGGAAATGTCACCTATGTCACCAGTAATCAGTGGCTAGTTGTTGAATAATTTTTCCTTCAGCTGTTTCTTTTCCCCAGGGATGTGATTAGAACATCTGTACAAACAGTTACACTGAGTTATCAGATCACTTTGATTTTTATAGCCCTTGCTTCTCTCAGCTAGCCTTTACTTTTTGTGGAAGTTTTACACTTCAGCAGCAAAGTTTTTTTGTTTTATTATCTTAGTCTTTAGAGGAATATGTTAAGTTCTGTTGAGTTTGCAGTAGGTTACTCGTGCTTGGAAGGAAGACAACTCGCTAACTGTGGGGCTTTAAGAAGAGGTCTGTGTTAAAGCAACTGGAGGCACTGTGTGTAGCTCAAGGGGAAGGCTTGTAGGAAGGTTTCCATGCCTCTGCCAGGTTCCTGTATCCCCATCTCCCCCTCTGCAGACGGCTGCACCCCACTGATGCTGGCATCTCTGCGTGCGGGCGGCTCCGACATCAGCGAGGATGATGAGGACGGGGAGGATTCCTCAGCAAACATCATCACAGATCTGATCTACCAGGGGGCCAACCTGCAGGCGCAGACAGACCGCACTGGGGAGATGGCCCTGCACCTGGCAGCCCGCTACTCCCGAGCCGACGCCGCCAAGCGGCTCCTGGATGCCGGGGCCGATGCCAATGCCCGGGACAACATGGGACGGACCCCTCTGCATGCGGCCGTGGCTGCTGACGCCCAGGGCGTCTTCCAGGTATGGCTGCTGGAGAGCTCTGTGCTTATATGAGCCTGTCCAAGCTGTGCTCTGCTCAGTCACAACCCTGCTCTCGTGCCTTCCACAGTGTGGTGGTGAGGCAGAGCTGTCTACACCCAGTTTCCTTGGGTATTCACTGCTTGAAGAGCTCAGCATGCATAAATCATCTGGCGTGTATTTATTTGGTCTGTTTGCCTGTCACCTGCTTTCTGGGTCCTTGGATTTCAGTGCTCAGGCTGCTTTGTCATGGTAAAATTTCTCCTCAGTTTTGGTCTGTAGTGGTATTGAAAAAAATCCATCTTCCCCTGTTGTCCAGATCCTGATCCGTAACAGAGTGACAGACCTGGACGCTCGGATGAACGACGGGACGACCCCGTTGATTCTGGCTGCACGTCTGGCTGTGGAAGGGATGGTGGCCGAGCTCATCAATTGCCAGGCTGATGTCAACGCCGTGGATGACCACGGTAATGGGAACACCGTGTGCCAGGCTGGGCAAATGTTTGCTGTGGTGTGAGCAGGGAGGGGTGGGTTGTGCTCTCCCAAAGTGGGAGCTCTGCATGAATTCTGTAGCTAAATCACACACTGGGCTCTCCTGCAAAGTCCTCCAGTGGTAATAAACTACAGGCTGCTGCACAGTGGCTTGGCTAAATAATCCTGGAGGAGAAGCAAAATAGCTCCTTGGTTTGTTACTGATGTTGTTGTGTTTCCCTGCAGGTAAATCTGCTCTTCACTGGGCTGCTGCTGTCAACAATGTGGAAGCAACACTAGTACTGCTGAAAAATGGGGCCAACAGAGACATGCAGGACAACAAGGTACAGTGTGGCAGTGCTCAGCAAGCCTGTGCTTCCTATCTCAAAGCATCTCTTTGCTGTTGGTAGTGAGCTAAGTTCAGATTTTCTGAACTGGGTGCTCAGTGCAGGTCTTCCAAACCCAGACTGTGACTGGAGCTCTCCCCAGGTGCTGGGTGTCTGACAGGGTTCCTGATATGGGAGAGCAGTTCTCTTCCTTGTTTGGCCAGGTGCTGGGCATCAATGCTGTCCTGCTTTCCTTGCAGGGAAGGAATGCAAGACACAGTCACTGCTGTGTGAGAGCAGCAGGTGAAGTGCTGCTGGTGTCAAACAGCTGGATTCCAGTTAGCAGTTAGAAAAATACCTGGTGGCACAGCAGCAGTGATGTCCTGTGATGTTTCCAGGGATCTCAGTGCAGGGTGGAGATGGGGGACAAGCTCCTCTGTTTGACAGACTGCACTGTGCAGATGTTCTGTAGCTTCACTGTTAGTTTTTGCAGTGTCTCAGTCCTTGATTTATCTCCTCTGCCTAAAGCATCTCTTTTGGATTATTATCACTCAGTAGATTTTAGAGCTACCAACAAGTTCTAGTTCCTTACTGGGCTGTTTTAGCCTTTTGTACCTTCTCCCTCATAGGAGGCAATAGGAGAAAGGCACCAGGTGCTTTCATGGTTCCTCCAAGGTTCCAGGGCACAATAGCATCCTTCCTGGTGGGAAAGTTCAGCCTGTGCTCCACCGCTGTGTATGAAATTATCTGCAATCTGCCTTTTTCAGTGGGCAACTCCCAGGATGGGTGGCTCTTGGGCACTGTTAACATGACACTGCATGATACAGTGCTTGCCAGTCTGCCACACCATAAGGGACTATGAGTTGTAAGTCAGTCCCCCCACACTGGAGCTGCTAAAATATTTATTCTGTGTTTCCAGGAGGAGACTCCACTCTTCCTCGCTGCTCGGGAAGGCAGCTTTGAAGCAGCAAAAATCCTGCTGGACCATTTTGCCAACCGAGACATCACGGACCACATGGACCGGCTGCCGCGGGACGTGGCCCAGGACCGGATGCACCACGACATCGTGCAGCTCCTCAACGAGTACAACGTGGCCCACAGCCCTGCCGGGCACCCCGGGGCCATGCTGAACTCTGCCCTCTCCCCTGTCATCTGTGGCCCCAACAGGTCCTTCCTCAACCTGAAACACGCATCACTAAGCAAGAAGTCACGGAAACCGAATGCCAAAGGCATGCCCACTAGCCTCACCAAAGATGCAAAGAGGAGGAGGAAGAAGTCCCTCAGCGAGGGCAAAGGGCAGTTTTCCGAGAGCTCCGTGACCCTGTCACCGGTGGATTCCCTGGAGTCTCCCCATGCTTTTGCATCTGAACCAACCCCCTCTCCTGTGATGCCGTCACCAGGGGTGCTGCACTCATCGCCCAGCTCGCTGCTGACGGCTGCGTCGGTGCAGGCCGCGCACACCATGTCCTTCTCCAACCTGCACGAGATGCAGCCCCTGGGCCGTGGCTCCAGCACGGTGCTGCCCTCCGTCAGCCAGCTGCTGTCTCAGCACAGAACCACCCCTCCCAACAGCGGGCTGGGCAGGCTGCGGCCAGGCAACGTCTCCAGCGAGTGGATGAACCGCATGGAGGTGAACGAGTCCCAGTACAACGAGATGTTCGGCATGGTGCCCCAGGTGATGCATTCCCACCCCAGCGTTTCGCAGCAGAGCGGCTTGGTTCAAGCGGACGCGAAGCACCTGGGGGTGTCCAGGGAGTCTCTGCCCCCCATCATGACTTTCCAGCTGGTTCCCAAGGGCAGCATAAACCAGCAAGCACTGCCACAGCAGGCCCAGTCCAACTGCGCTCAGAACATGGCTGGCCCTCTTAGCAACATGTACCAGATCCCAGATCTAGCCCAGCTGCCCAGCGCCTCGTTCTCCATGGCTGCCATCCCTCAGCAGGATGGGCAGGTGGCTCAGACGGTCCTCCCGGCCTACCACCAGTTCCAGAGCTCGATGGGGAAGTACCCCACGCCTCCCTCCCAGCACAGCTGCTACTCCTCGGCCACAGAACGGACTCCTAGCCACAACCGGCACTTACAAGGGGAGCACCCGTACCTGACTCCGTCGCCCGAATCTCCGGACCAGTGGTCGAGCTCTTCCCCCCACTCTGCCTCTGACTGGTCTGACGTGGCCACCAGTCCCAGCAACAACCAGCGCGGGCCCGCGGCCGCCCACATGCCGGAGCAGCAGCGGAACAACATGCAGGTGTACGCCTGACGGCTGCCCACAGAGCAGCCCCACTAAAGCGGACTCCAGAACTCATGAAGGTCTTCCAGGATGGAAATGAAGAACCATTTTAGTATCCAAGAGTCTTAATGAGCCCAGGATGTTCTTTCGTTGGAGGGACTGTGGTCGCTGTAGACTTGTATGCTTTCATGCTAAATGGAGAACTGTAGAAGCTGGTGATGGAGAAGACCAGCTGGGTCACTTCTGACCAACTGGATGTGACTGCTGTCTGCACTGGATTCTCCAGTCTGCTTTTAAACACGTTCCACCATTGCTTTGGGGAGACAGCTCTTCAGCTTAATACATCTGTGGTCATTTCTCCAGAAATTTAGCCAAAACCAGCTTTGTATCCTTATTTTGTTACTCCTCCTGTTACCCACGTAACCTCTCTCTGAAGCACCTTCTACTAGTTCTCCTCGAGTTCAAGTTGCCTTGTCTTGACACAGCTCAGAGCTGCACCCACATTCCTAGCCCTGCTCCTTCCCTCGTCCACTCTTGCTCAGCAAGCGAGCTGGACCTCCCAAAACACCTGCAGGTCAAGTGACACCTCCTGTCACGCAGCTTCACCCCTTCCTCTTCAGGAGTCTTTGCCTTGTAGAGACCCACTAACATCCCTTAGCGTTCTCACTGCCTGCTCCCCAGGTATTATGAGATTATATATACATATAGTCTTTTTAGATTGTTTGTTTTGTTATTTTCCCTCCCAAAAACGCTGGTCCGACCTGGTCTTCCCACCACAGTGGCCCATGGGCCCATCTCTTCCCTGAGACACCCCTGACCATTTTGACACACTACCCTCCCCGTGCCCCCATCCTGCCAGGAGCATCCATGACTGCCTCCATGGGCTCCCATGCCAGAAGAGATGCACTGCAACTGATACAGGCCTTTTGGGATGAGCACGAGTGTTTCAAAAACTGCTAACACAAGCTCCCAGCGTTCTTGCACAGTAGTCCCCTCCCCTCCATCCAAGGGTGGCTGTGTGTCCTGTCCTCCAGATACCATATGCTGCCTCTTTATGGTATTATCAACAAGTGCCAAACATGTGGTTACATGTTTGCGGTGTGTGTCCTTCTGCATCAGGAACGACACCCAGCCCTTTGAGAAGTGTCCCTTTTGCTGCAGCCCTGGGTCACAGCGGCCTGTGCTCCCCTCGCAGCGCACGGAGGCCGCAGCACTGACTGCCCCGCAGGCCTCCAGGAGCTGGGCTGTGGCAGCCGACCAAATAGCTCAGAAACCATTGCCTCCTGCAGCCTGGTGCACAGCTCTGGGGCTGTCCTCTGCCCTCAGCTCCAGCCTGAGCAGAGCTCTCCCAGCCCAGGGGGCCCCTGTGCTCTGTGGGACAGTAGGGCCGCTCGTGGTGCGGCTGCTCCATCGTTTGGAGCTGTGGCAGCCAGTTGGCACTGACCTTGGCACACAGCCGCCCCTTCTGCTTTGTCCACAAGAGCAGCGCTTCTCCGAAGGGCTCCAGACCAGCCAGCAGCCGAAGTGAACATTGTGGGGATGGTTTGCTCCTACCTCTTCAGGGGAGTGCTGCAGACACGTCTTCCAAAGAGCTCGGGGTGCCAGCTGCTGCCAAAGGACTGAAGGCCGCTGCCCTGCGAGCCGCCATCCAACACCCTACCGTGTACAGTATTGCCTCTGCTCTTCCCTCCCATTCTAATCAAGAGTCAAAGTTGCTTTGCTTGTTTTTGTTTTGTTTTGTTTTCCAATTCCACCCCATGGTACATGAAGGCAGGGCCTCAGGAGGAGCTGGTTCCCGGGGCCGTCGCTTTGGGCTGACGTTTTTAGTTTTTAGCTGTGTGTGGAGCTGCCGCTTTTCCCGGCGCACACAGCATTCCCGGCACGCTGGCTGCAGCGGGGCAGCTGACTCAGACCTCCAGGGGTCTGTCCAGGTACACCTTTCACTGCAAATAATGAAGTGTTGCTACAACCATGCTAAAGAAACAAAGGGCTTTTGCTCGTTAGCTCCAAATAACCAAGTGCCTTTTTATATATGTGGCTACCTTTTACAAGATGAGTGCTTTCTGTGGAATGAAGCCGGTTCCGTGCCTGGCTGTTAATACGATGGCCCTCTGCCTTTCTTCTCTATTTTTTTTTAACTACTTGTAAAGATAATATCTCCTTAAGGTGGTATTTTATCTCGTAAGTTGTAGAGTAACCATTCACACAGCATCATTTTCCTATATTAATAATGGAAAATATTTGCTTATTTTTACATTTTTTATAAAAGTCTTTTATGAAAATAGTTGCTGCCAAATGTATAAGCAATTTTTATCCCCAGAATAAAAAGTATGTGCCCATTTTCTGTGTGCTGCTGTTTTCATTTTGTTTTCCTGGCTACTGTGGCACAGCCACCGGTTTATAAATGAATCAGGGGTGCTCTGTCTCATCACCACGTGAACCTCACCATGTAGCTCCACCCAAGGGAGCTGGAAGCAGCCTGGAGTGGGTGTAGCAGGTGGATTTTGGGTCTCTTGGTTAGCTGGGAAGGGGGCAGTGAGCAGCAGCCAAGCAGCTGGGCATACTGGGAAGGATGGGGAGGGACTGGGATGGGTCCTTTCCTGGGCACTTTGGGTGAGAGCTCTCACTTGCCTGTGGGAGCCAGGGAAGGCTTTTAGGAAGGTGCTGAGTGAGTGTGGGCTGGGCAGTGGGCAGTGGGGCTGTGGATTCACTCACTCTCTCAGGTCCTGCTTGCTGCCCTTGGTTGTTTCCTGTCCTTTCAGTAGAGAAGAGGACTCTCATCCCTGGAGCTGGGGCTGCCTCCCTGGCTTTGTCTCAGCAGCTGATGCATGGAATCCTTAAGGCTGAAACTGGAACAGACCCCTAAGATCATCGAGTCCAACCTTTACCCTGGCACTGTTTTGTTCACCGCTTAACCATGTCCCCACATGCCACATGCCACATTTTGGAGCATTCCAGGGATGGTGATTCCACCTCTTTCTGGGCAGCCTGATCCAATGCCTGACTGCCCTTTCATTGACAAAATTTTCCCTCATATCCTGTCTAAATCTCCCCTGGTGCAACCTGAAGCCATTTCCTCTCATCCTATTGCTTCTTACCTGCGAGAAGAGACCAACCCCCACCTGCCTACTGCCTCCTCAGGTTGTTGTAGTGATAAGGTCTCCCCTGAGCCTCCATTTCTCCAGACCAAGAGCATGAAGATGTGTGATTCTCCAGCCCCTGAAACAGGGAACCACCCCTCCTCTGTGCTGGTCTCAGGCTGGGAGAGTTTGACTTGAGCAATCAGAAAACAAGCAGTCAGTAGCTGCTGAGCTGTGTTTGCAGCACAGAGGTGCCACTGGAGCCTTGGGCTCCCCGGGTGCTCACCTGGCTGTTCTCCAGCTCTTGCTGTGGACTCAGATGGAGCCAGCAGCTGAGTTACGATGCTGAGCAGAGGTAAAGTTGCTGGGGGCGTTTTAAGGGTTTAATATTCAAACAGTGCAGCTCCTTTATCTCCTGGTAGAGCCAGCTGGGCGAGTCCAAACCTCCGGGAGGCGTTCATCCACGTTCTCCCACAGCTTGCACATCTGTGCCAAAGTTTAGCGAGCTCTGCTGAGCCCCTGGCACAGCAGCATCGAGCTCCCTGGTGCTCAGGCTGAGACTTGAAGCTGTCTTGGGGCTGCTCCTGCCTCCTCCCCAGCCCAGCATGGCCAGGGGCTTGTGGAAACTTGCTGTGCTGCATCCAAGCTGAGCCATCCAGGCAGGGAGCTGCCACATCCCTTATCTAACTGAGGAGTAGTGGAGCAGCCTCAGGCTCTTTGGGGGAGATTTTTCACTGTTTTTCCATAAATCAAGGGTGGAGTCCTGTTTTCTGGGGAGTTGCTGTGTTTGCAGGGTTTTGCCATTGATCAGGGCAGCTGATGTGTGGCAGGTTGTTTCTTCAGAAGTGATAGCAGGCAGCAGCTGTGTTTGGACACGAGAAGGTGTCACCCCAGAGGATGCCTAGCAAGCAGCAGCAGCTCTATCCTGCTGTGTGGGTGAAGGAGAGGGGCCTGATCCTCCTCCTTTCCCGGGGCAGAAGCCAGGCCTGCCCCTGCACGCCGGCAGGGAGCTGTTCCCTGTGGGTGTAGCAGCGTTCACCAGCTGCGTGTTTCAGCAAATGCTGCTGCACAGGAGAGCCCGTGGCAGGTCCCTTGGGCTGGACAAGGCTTGAGCCTGACACAAGCTCTCCATGTGGGGGGAAGCAGGGCTAGCCCTGGGTCTGGATCCTCTGCAGGCCACACTAATGCTGGTGAGCACCAGGCCCTCAAGGGCAGCTCCCCACTTCCCACCAGCCTGCACCAAGGGTTTTGGGGAGGGAGAGCCGGGCGTTGGCCGGAGCTGCCAGCAGCAGGATGATCTTTCAAAGCCGCTCTGGTCCATCGGGAGCCAGCGAAGTGACGCTGCAGAGCAGCGTGGTGGCACAGGAACGTGGAGAACTCCACAGGTGCACAGGGCACCCGGGGCGTGGAGCAAAGACCGTGGCAGAGAAGGCTGTGCCAGTCCTCGCCGCAGGGCTCCAGCTGCTGGGCCCGGAGCTCATCCCTGTGGCTCCATGCTGGCAGCAGCCTCCCCGGGCTGGGGCTGCAGGGAGCGGCAGGGGCAGCGGGGCCTGTGCTGCGGGAGCCGCCCCTCTGCAGCGGGGTCAGTGCTGCGGGGGCCCCTCTGAGCTGGTCGTGCTGCGGGAGCCGCCCCTGCAGCTGGGGTGTGCTTGAGCGGGTGCGGCCCTGCAGTGGTCGTGTACTGAGTTGCTCTGAGCGGGGCCGTGCTGCGGGGCGCCCTCTGCAGCTGGCAGTGCTGCGGGAGCGCCCTCTGCAGCGGGGTCAGTGCGGGGCTGCCCTTGCAGCGGGGCGGCGCCCCTCTGCGTGGGTCAGTGCTGCGGGAGCCGCCCCTCTGCAGCGGGGTCAGTGCTGCGGGAGCTGCCCCTCTGCAGCGGGGCCCGTGCTGCGGGAGCCGCCCCTCTGCAGCTGGGTCAGTGCTGCGGGAGCGG